>NW_024469012.1:0-349310 GCF_003184825.1 Aspergillus fijiensis CBS 313.89 | reverse complement strand
ATTTATTTTATTTATTTTATTTATTTTATTTATTTTATTGATTTTATTTATTTTATTTATTTTATTTATTTTATTTATTTTATTTATTTTATTTATTTTATTTATTTTATTTATTTTATTTATTTTATTTATTCTATTTATTTTATTTATTTTATTTATTTTATTTATTTTATTTATTTTATTTATTTTATTTATTTTATTTATTTTATTTATTTTATTTATTTAATCTATTTAATTTATTTTATTCTAATAATCTGACTGTTTTTTATTATTTTTTATATAATCTATAATTTCTTTAATTAATTAATTATTTTTAATTTTATTTATAGCTTTTTAGGCTATGTTTTATTTATAAATCTAAAAATAATCTAATCTAGTAGCTAGTAAAAAATCTAAAAAACCAGTTATAAAAAATTATTTAATTAGAACTATTATTCCTACTATTCAGTTAGACTAAAAACCAGACTCCAGCCTGCTTCTTAACAGATTTTTATTACTCAATTTTTAAATCCCGGAGTGGAAACTTTTTTAATTTATTATAATATATTATTTTTCTTATACCGGAAGTATACTATTGAAAAATATAATAATCTTAGAAATAAATAAATAGTCTGATATATTAAATAATAAAAATATTTTAGAATAAAAAAAATTAGAATATATTCGGAGTATAAAATATTTTAAATTATACATTAAAATAAGAAAATTAAAGTATATTTAAGTATAAAATATCTTAATAAAAAATAATAAAAGTATATATTATAAAGTTTAAAAAATAAGAAAATAAAAAAAATATATATAGATAAAAGAATATAAGACGTAATAAAAAGAAAGAAAATAGAAAAAAAATATAAATGAAAAAATATTAAATAATTAACATAATTTAATAAATAAAAGAAGATAATTAAAATATTAAATATAATATTAAATTGAATTAAATTAAATTAAATATATTATACACATATATATCAGTTCTAATAGCTAAGTAACAGCAGATTCTAATTTTATAAATAGACAAGCTGTAGAAATATTAAAATTATATATAAAATAAAAATTATAGCCAGTTAACTGTTTTTTTTTTAAATTTTAATTTTTATATAGTTTTTTATAAAAATTTTATATAATCTTTTTTATATAACAAACTGGCAGTATTTAATAGTCTTTAAATATATTTATTTTTATATTTATTTTATTAGTTAATATTTTTAAATATTAACCGGCGGTTACTACAGCCTCCGGCTGTTATAAAATTTAAAATCTAGATTTATTATTAATATCTTTTATTAGTTGGTCTAAAAACTGCTAGATTTTATAATCTTAATATAATAAATAAAAACTTACTATTAAAAAAAGCTAGTTAATAATATATAAATTAACTAATAGTTAATAGTTTTCTTATACATAAAATAATTATATTTAAATAAATATAATATTAAAAATAATATTAATTAAATTTTAGAATTAATTTAAAAGTTTTATATATAATATAAAACAGATTATTTATTTTATTATCTTCTTTCCAAAGAAATACTGAAAATTAATAAGTTTCTTTTTAGTTTGAAAAAAATTTTAGTAGAGAAAGTTATATCTACAATATTAAATAAAATATATATAATTAATTAAAATTTATATTTATATAAATATATAAAAAATTCAATAGTTTTAATAATATCTTAATAAATATTTAGAATAATTTTATTAGTTAATATTTATATTAATACTAAGACTTATATCTAATATAAACTAATATATAAGTTAAAAATCTTTTTATTTTTTATTATATTAATAAAAATATAGTAGATATAATAGCTATATAAATTACTAGTCTAGTTAATTTTTTATTATTAATTAACTAATTTTTATAAGTCCTAATATATAGTAAAAATTAATAGAATATTAATTAATTAGTTTATAATCTAAAAAATAGTAATTTTAATATATTTATTAATAAGTCTATTACTAAATATATTTTTATAATTTAAAAGCTATTAAAAATATATTTATTAGCCGGTATTTTATATATAATTTAACTAGTTAATAATCTATTTAATAATTTTTTAGTTTAATTAATATCTTAGTTTTATATAAATATAGATAATAGCTTAATTATTAATAAAAATAACTATTAACTTAAATCTTAACATAGTTATAATTATTCTTATTTAAGAAAGATTTTTTTAAAGTTTTTTTTTAATAAGAATTAAAGCTAGTTTAATACTAGTTAATTTAATAAAATATATTATATATATATTCTTACAGCTAATTAGCTTAATTTAATTTTTATTCTAAATTATTATAATAATATTAATATTACTAAAATAGCTGCTATTATTAATATATATAATAAAAATAATAAATAATAAAAAAAATATATTAGTAAATAGTTTTATTTTTAAAATTAGTAATATTAATAAACGGAAAGTTTTATTATAAAAAGATTACTATTAAAATAATAATTTTTATAAATACTAATATATTTGAATTAAGTTTAAGATTTTTTACTAGTTAATATTTTAATTAATTAAATAATAATATAACTAGATTAGTTTTTAAACTACTAGAACAGTATTTTTCGGAATATAATTAATAAATAAATAATAAGATTCTATAATAAACAAATAATATTATAATCTAAAAATAAATATTTTTAATAATATATTTTATAAAAATTTATAATAATAATATATTAAAATAAATCTTAAAAATAGTTTAAGTAATAATATAAAAGACCCTGGTTATATAATATAAAACTTTATATTAGATATTTTTAAAATAGTTTATAATATTAATAATAGTTTTTTAAAAGTTTTAAATACTTTAAACAGACTAGATAAAATATCTAAATAATAACTAGAAAAAAGATAATAGTATATATACAGCAGAAATTAGTAATAAATATACTTTAAATAAAATTTATAATTAAAAAAAATATTATAATAAATTAAATAACTTTAATTTCTAATTATAAAAAATAAATAGTTTCTACTAGTTTTAGATTTAAGAAAATCCTAAGATAATAAAAACTTTATATTAATTTAACTATTATAAAAATAATAGTTAAAAACTTATTTAGCTATATAACAGAAAATATTTTTATATAAAAAAATCTTTTATTATATTAATTAATCTATACTTTAAAAATAAGAATATTAAAATATATTAATATTACTATATGTTAATATAATAATAGAAATATTATAAGCAGATATAATTTTTAAAAATAATATCTTTTTATATTAGTATATAAATATTATCTATATAACTAATAATTAGAATATAGCTGTCTACAAAAGATAATTTAACTAGATTAATATTATAAAATAAATAAAAAATAAATAAAAATAGTAAGTTTTAAATAATATTAATAGTTATATTTTTTTTATAATCTTTTTCTATATAATAATACCAGTTAGCTAATTAGTAAAAAAATAATTTAATTAATAATTTTAGCTAATATATAATATTTTTATAAATTATAAATAAAATATTAGTAAATAATATTATTATAAATATTCTAAATATTTATAGTAAATAAACTAGCTATTAAATAATTAATTTATTATATAATATAAACTTACTTTAGAATAAGGTATAAAATATAATTATAAAACTATTTTTAATATTTTTTATATAGTATTTTGAAAATAAATTTAAGATTTTTATTATATAGTTTATTTAAAAAATAATAATAGTTTCTAAAATCTTATTTATAGTATTAAATAATATAATTAAATAATAATTTTTAAAAATAATATAATTATCTTTATTAGACTTGCAGATAATAACAGTAATTAAATAATAAAAATATTAAAAATAATAATTTATATTAAAATATATATTAAAAATCTTATTTAAATATTTTTTAATAAAAAAAAGCTTATTAAAAAACTAGATTAAACAGTTTATTAGAACTAAAATTTTTTTTAAATATAACTTATTAAATAGTTTAGTAAACTTTTTTAAAGTTATTTAAAATATATTATACAGCTTAAAATATTTAAAATTTTTAATATTAATAAAATCTATAGTGTTAATAGTTAAAAATAAAATCTACTAAAATAATTCAGCTTTGGTTTTTAATTTTTTTACTAATTTTCTGATTAGTAACTGCAGTATAAGTATAAATATAAATCTTAGATTTCTATATATATAGATTTAGTAAACCAGTTTCTAAAATTTTTTAATAAAATATTTTTTATTTTTTATTTTTTTTATAATAAAGCTAATATTGTTATTTAGTAATTTATAAATATAATGTATTATAGGCTCGGCTATAAATTTTAGAATCTATATAATAGTTAGACTTAGTCTATTATTTTATCTATTATATATAATATTTTAATTTTTTTATTTTTTTAATATAGCCGAACTGTATATAGCTTATAATTATTTTTATTAATATAATAATTTTAATAATAATAGTTAGAATTTTAATAAGATTTTTTACTATTATATTAATTATAACTAGTCTAGCTAGTTAGTTTATAATTAATTATAATTTAGTTATTTAATTAGTTTATTTTTATAAACTTACTAGTTGGTATTTAGTTAGTTTTAATATTTTATTATAAAAGTAAATACTAGACTAAAGTTTAAAATAATTTATATTAATATATAATTAATATCTAGTTATTAATTTATTTATAGAAAATAATAATTAAAATATTTATTAAGTTATTATATAGTTTATATAAGATTAATTATAGTATAAAGATTATTTTTTTATATAAAACTATTTTTTTAATAGAAATAGTTTTAAATTTTTATTAATAATAATATTAAGTAGTTAGATAATTATTTTATTAATATAATTATATTCTAGTAGATTTTAAAGCAGATAGTATAAATTAAAATTATTAAAAATTATATATTTATCTAGCTTTTATAATACTATAAATAGTAGTTTTAAAACTAGATTTTCTTTTTTATAAAAATTATTATTTTTAGATACTAATATCAGCTTGAGCTTATTAAATCTATATTAATTATTATTCTTTCTAAATTAATATATATTATAAACATAAATATAGCCAGTATCTAAAATTTATAATATAAAAATATTAAGAAACTAAAAATAATACTAGATTATTTATATTTTTAAGTTAATATATTTATTTATAAAAAAAATAGATATATAATATAAAATCTATACTTAATATTAATTTTAAAACTAAATAAAAATAATTTTTTAAAATCTAAAAATATATAGTTAATTAGCTGTTATAACAGTTTATTTAGAATTTTTAAATAATAATAATCTTTTTATTTTATATTTTTTTACTAAAAAGATATATTATAATATTATTAGATTTCTAATAATTTATTTATATAATTTTAAGCTGCTTATAGTAGCTATTTATTACTAATAATTTTAGTAAATTTAATAAAATTAAAAATAAAAATATTAAGTTTATTATTATTATTCTTATTTAGAATAGTAAATTAATCATAATATTAGCTATAATAATAGTTTATAATTTTAATAATATTTTAAATATTTTTAAAATTATAGATTAAAGCTGTTGCAGACTGTATTATAATTTATATTAAAATATTATTTATAAAAAGATTTTAATTATAAATATTAATTTTTATAATTTTTTAGTTATTTTTTTATAATATTATTTTAGCTGTTTACTATAGAAGATTTTTATTTTAGTAAAAATTTTTACTATCGAAACTAATATAGTTTTCGGTTTTATAATTAATTTATAACAGTTTTTACTATAAATCTTTTTTATTTTAATTTTTGAAATTAAATAGTTATAAATATATTATAATTAAGCCAGCTTAAAACTTAATTTAAAAATAATATTAACTAATATAATATCAGCTGGTATAGTTAAAATAATAATATTATTACTACTAATAAAAAATTCAATATATAATATAAATATATTTAGCTAATATTATTAAATAATTTTAAAATATTTTTTCTTTTTTATATAAATATAGTTAAAAATAAAATATTTCAGCTTATATTTTATGTATTTGATATATATCTTATTATTCTTATATATATAGTTTATAGATTTATATAAATTTATATAATATATATAAACTTAATTTCTCCGACAGTACTATTTAATATAACTATATTTTTAATATTTAAAGTATTATAAAAACTGCTAATTATAGTTATAATAACTAATATTAAAATATTTATTATTAAATATAAAATCTCTATAAAAATATTTATTATATTTAAATTATTAAATTTAACTACTAGTATAAAAAGTTTATTTTTTTAATAATAATTTTTTAAAACTGTATTTAGCTAATATATATGATTTTAGTAGATATTATAATTAAATAATTAATATTAATAGTTTTAATTTTTTTTAATTAAGATTTTCTATTATTTTATAGAATTTCTATAATTAATATAGCCAATATTTATACTATATATTTGTGAAAAAAAACGTGTGTATATTACTTAAGATGACTACAGCTATATAGCTGGTTCTCTAAAAAATAATAAGATCTAAGATTATATGACCCCAGATATCTGTTATATTTTCTATAAATAAGAAGATTACTAAATTATATATAAAAAAAATATATAAAACTGCTCGCGGTTCCGAAACAGAAAATAAATAAAGTATAAATATAAAAATATTAAATAAGATTTATTATACTAAGCTATTTTATAAAATAAAAATAAATAAAATATTTAAAAAACTTTATAAAACTATCGGCTGCTTAATTTATTATATTAATATAAATAAACTTAATATTCTTAGTATATACTTTATACTATATAAAGTATTATTTAATAGATATATATTTAGTTTTTATATAGAATTTAGAATTTTTAGCTAGAATAATAGCAGATTAATTATTAGCATAAATTATAATAGGCTTAATTATTAATATAAATATAATTTTAAAATATTAAATATTCAATTCGGTAAATAGAAGTTAAAGCTAAAAAAATTCTTAAGTTATAACAGCTTAAATAATATATTTACTTTTAGTAAAAAATAGTATAATAATAGTCTGTTTCTTTAAACTTTAAAAAATAGATCTGTTAACAAGCTGAAAGATATAACTAAAAATAAATATAATATTAAAAATATAAAAACCAGTTCAGTTAGTATTATAATAGTTAATTAAATTAAAATCTTTATATTTATAAAAAAAAAATAATTTAATAAGTCTGTAAAATAGTATTAGATAAGGTTTATAACTTAAATATATAGTTTATTAAAATTTATTATAAAAAATAACAACTTACTAATTATATATATAATATTAAAATATATATTAAATATAATCTATATTAGAATACTATTATATTTCTAGTATAACTTAATATTATCCGGCTGAGCAGTTTTTATATATTTAAATAAAAAGTTTTTATAGTTAAAAAATATAAAAAAAAATTTATATATTAATATACTAAAATATTTTAAATAGTTTTTTATATATAATTTTTATAAGAAATATATATTATTATTAGTTTGTATAATATTAATACTAAAAAAATAAAAGCAGAAACTATTATTAATAAACTTAATAAAACTATTTAATAGATTTTTAAAAATATTAATTATAAAAATATCTAGTACTAAAAATAAAATATTATTAATATAAATAAGTATATAAAGATCTTTTTTAATAAATATAAAATAGTCTATATAAAAATACTTAAAGCTATTTATAATAAAAAAATTATAAAGTATATTATATTACTTGTATAATATCTGCTTTGATTTATATAATAATTTAATAAATATATTATATATATTATTTTTTTTAAAAGCTTTTCGGTAGTTTAATATATATTAATTTATATAATTTAGTATTAAAAAAATTATAATAATATTAAGACTATATAATATCTAATCAAATATAATAATAAAAATAATAAAAATCTTAAAACTAATACTTTTTATAATAATATTATAGATCTTATCTATCTAATAATTCTTATCGGTATATTAATAAAATTCTTTAATAATAAGACAGGCTTTATATATACTATTATATTTAATCTTCTATATTTATTCAAAAAATAGAAGTCAAAATTTGCGGAAATATAAAATAATATAAAAAATATTTTATTTAATTTATTATTATATTTTATAATAAAGAATATTATATTATTTTAAAATTTTAATATAGATTATAATATTAATATAGCTGGTAGAAATATAGCTAATATTCTATAATATTAATTTTTTTATAATAAAAAATTTTTATAATCTAGAAATAAATCTATAGTCGGCTGTATAACTATAATATTAAAAAATAAGATATAAATAAAATAATTATTAATTAAAAAATTAAATAAAATATTAATATAAAGATTTAGATTATTATTAATATTAATAATATAAAACTATAGTAACTTAAATAAAATATAAAACAGCTTTTATATATAAGTTAAGTAGTATAACAGCTGGAATATAATTTTTATAACTAAAAATACTAAAAATAAATAATTAATAATTAAAAAATTTATAACTATTAGCTTATTATTAAAAATATTATTCTTAATAATAAAAAATATTATATTAAAAATATTAAATATAGATATTTTATCTATAATCGGAGTAAATATTAGAGTTGTATTATATATAATATTATTTAAAATATTTAAAAAAAATAATATACCGGTTTGTTTATATTTAATAAGCTAGTTAGATTTTATATTATTATTCTTATTTTTTAAAATTGGAATATTAGAAAACTTTATCTAAAATAGCTTCTAATATTAAGAAAGTATAATAAATAAAGACTAGTAGTATATATTTTTTTAAACAGTTTTTTTTAAATTAAAAATACTACCGCGTACGGAATTAAAATTATATAAAAAAACTATTATAAATATTTAAAAAATTAATTCTTTATTAAAAATAATATTATATATATATATAATTTAACAGATCTTAATATTATATATTTTATAAATAGATTTTAAGTAATTTATAAAGCAGTTTTTTTATATATAGTTTTTTAATTTATTATTAGTTTTTTTAAAAATAAAATATTAATAGTAGTAGCTAAAAACTTTTTAATAAGTAATATTTAATTATATACTATATAAAACTTTATATAATATCTTACTAATAAAGTTATATACAAGCCAGTCCTAAAAATAATTTAAAATAAGAATAATATAGTTTTAAAAATAATAAAATAATTAATTATTAGCTATAATAGAAATATAAAACTTAATAAAATATCTGTTTTTATTCTTAATAATTAGATTAAAATTAGAATAATAATATAAAACTGGGTTTTAAATAATATTCTATTTCTAGTAGTAAGTTATAAATAGTTAGTATTTTAATATATTATTATTATAAATATACTTAATATTAATATTTAATTAATATTTAAAATAGTTTTATATAATGATAAACTTATTATATATTTTACTATAGTTTTTAAAAAGAAGGATCTAATAATAATAAAAAATATAGTTTATAAAAATAATAAAATAATAAATATTAGTTTAGTTATATATAAATAACAAGTTATAAATATTAATATATATAAAATCTTTAACTTAAAGTTTAAGATTATATAATTTAATATATAATATTAAAAATATCTATTTTTTTTATATAAATATAGTTTATAAAATACTAATAAAATATTCTTTCTAATATTTAGACTAATAATATACTTTAAAAAATTATAGATTTTATACTTAAAGATATAAACTATACGGTAATGTATTAAATAAATTAAAATTAATATAATAATTATTTTTTTAATTATATAAATAATAGGATTAATATAAAATAAATAAGTTAAAATATTATAGCTATATAAATTATATATAGTCTTACAGCTTATTATACTAATTATATTTATAAAATATTATTTTTTATCTATAATAATATAACTAATTTATTTATTATTTTAAATAAAAAATAGAATTTTTTTTAATATTATATATAATTAAATACTTAAACAAGCCAGCTATTTATATAAAATAAAATTATTTAAAAAAGCTAAAATAAACTAGTAATAATTAATCTTAAATATACCAGTTGGATTATTATTTTTATTTATAAGTTTAATAAAAATAGTATTATAGCCGATAATATAAAAGACTTTATTAATAATTATTTTAATCTAGTAAATATAGAATATAAAAATTTAAAAATAGTATTTAGAATAGTTTATACTTTTTATAATTTTAGAATTAAATATTTATTTATTTATATAATTTAAATAAATATTCTTATAAACTACAGCTATTATATTAAAGCAGATTAATATAGTAAAAATATTAAATAAATTATAATTAATATTAATAATATTAATAGTAAAAAATTTAAACAGTAATACTGTCTTCGCTGGTATAAATACTATATTAATATATATATTTATATTTTTTTTATTTAGATTTAATAAATACTTACTTAAAAAATAATTTCTGTTATATTAATAAAAAATATAAAATATCGAATTTTTATTAGCAGTATTAAATTCTTTATATTTAAATTAAATATTAAAATTTAATTATTTTTTATTTTAGTTATAGCTATTATTATATTTATAACTATAATTTCTATCTTAACTATAATTTTTATAATTACTACTACTGTAATTAGAAATATTATTAATAAAAGTTTTATTATTAATAATATATATAGATAGCTATAAAAACTAATTTTTTCGAATATATTCAAATTATATAAATTAAATATAAACTATAAAAAAAAAACTTATTTATTAATATTATATACTAGCTTATAATAAACAGCTGTAAAATAAAAATATTTTATATAATAGTAAAAAATTATAAAAGTTTAATTTAATTATTAACAGCTTTAATATCATACAGCTTATTAAAAATATTTATAAATTTAATAAAAAAAATATTTTAATTACTAGTACTATTATAACAGATTAAAACCTATTTATTATATAAATAAAGAATAGTAGTAAAGTTAGAAATCTTATATACTTCTTAAAAAAAGATATATATTAATTATTATTTTATAGTTCTGAAAGCATACTATAAAGCTGGCTTTATATATTATTTTTAGTATAATTAAAATAAAGCAATTTAACTAATTTTATTTCTTAATATTAGTATTATATATAATATAGAGTATATAATTGTATTATTTAGTTTTATTAATATTATATTATATATTTATATAAGTTAGTAGTATATATTCGGAATTATATAAATAATTAGAAAAACCAGCAGAAGACCTTCTACCAGAAAGATTATATATATTAGAATTAATATATTATTTAGAAATAGGATTATTAACACTCTCAGATAAAATAAAATTAGTTATAATAATATATATATTATTATAATTATAATTAGAATAATTATTAGAACAGTTATTACCACCAGACCAAGTATTTTACTAATTATAATTAGTATTCTGGTTCTGGTAATTTTTATACTACTAATTTTAGTTTTATTAACTATTGTTATATTAATTTTAAAACTAATAATGATTTATATCTTAATTCAATAACTACAAGCTGTATTATATTTAACTATTTTAAAGAATATACAAATATTACTACTAATAAAACTGTTAGTAGTTGTTTAGTTACTATAAATTATTTAACTAATAGTTTAACTGCCAGTTTAACTACCAACAGTTCTAAAATAAATAATTATATTTTTAAAAATTATTAGTACAGTTGTTACAGCTATTATAATAGTTCGAGCAATTAAACTGTTCTTATTCTTAATTACAGAATTCTTAATTATTATAGAATTAGTTTTAAAATATATTACTATAATTACAATTATATTTATTAGTTGTATAAATAAAATCTTCTTACTTTTACTGTTAATTATTAAATTTTTTTAAGAATTAACTAATAAATATTGCCTCTATCAGTTTAATCAGAGTAATATAAAAATAGATATTAATATAATTCTATAAATAAAATATCTGGTTATAGAAATCTTTTATATATATAATATAAACATACTATATTATATCTTAAACAAATTAACTAATTAACTTAATATTTATATTATTAAAATCATAATATATACAATTAAGTTTTAACAAAATAGCAGACAGACTAGAATAAAATTAATTCAAAAGACTTTTAATCTATTTATTTTTAAAAATAGCTTTAGTAATTATCGACTTTTTAAGTTCGGATATATTAAAAGTAAACTATATTAAAACAGTACTATAAAAACAGACCTATAAATTATTTTTAATAAATTTATTACTATACTATCTAGCAGTATTATAAATATAATTAATAAAAATATTAATATTTTTATAAAATATATTACAGCCGATTTATTTTATTAATTTATTATTTTTTATATCTAAATAGAAAAAACCGACTTCTTCGGGCTTTATATCTTTAAGATATATTATTTATATATATATATTCGGGTTTTTATTATCAGACTTATTAGAATTATTATTTCAATTATATCAATCACCACGCGGATTAAGTAGAAAAAATAACAGAAGATTATTATTATTAACAAAATATTTTTTAAAATAATCCATACAACCGAGTAATTATGCTAATATATTTTATATTTATATTAAAGAATCGACTAAAAAAGGATTTAGTTAACTAGATATAAAAAACAGACTAATACTACTAGTATTAGACAGACTAGCAGATAAAATACCGACTATTCTTTTAGTTAGTCGATATTTATAATATAAAAATAAAAGATAATAAGAAATAAAAACCTTTATATTAATATCTAAAATAAATATATTAATATTAAAAAATAAAAAATTAGAATAATCAAATAAAAAAATTACCGTAGACACGTTCGATTTGTTAATTATATTAAAGGATTCGAGAATATTTAATATTTTAAGACTTAAATATAAAGTATTAACCAAATTAACTAAATATTAATTCAGAAAAACAAAAATAACTAAAATCGGATAAAATACCAGACAGTAAGACAGTAAATAAAGAATTTATAAGTCTAAAAAATAATAGAAAATAAAAACTAAATAACTTATCTAAATATTTAATTACTGGAAAAATATTAAAAATAATATATTTAGAAGTCTAGGATATTTTAAATATTTTAATATTTTAAAATATAAATATATTAACTTTTTAATATTTAGATATCTTAATATTAATATCTATTAACTCGACCAATTCTTTAAACAGATTTTCGGAGTTTTTAGAAGAAGTAATAAAACTTAGTATAGATACTTTTAGTAAGATCGAAAATACTAAATCTATAAAATAAAAATTCAATATAAATATAATACTATAAAATATAGAGATAGATATTAAAAATAATATAAAAATATTTATAAAGACTTAAGAATATATACAGCCTAATAAATAAAATAGTTTAATAAAGCCGTCTAAAAATTTCTAAAAATAAAAATCTTAAAGCTAGATTATATATAGTTCGGAACTAAACAAATATTTAGTATATTTAAAAAAAATACAAATATTTTTATATATAACTAATTTATTAAGATTCTAGAAAAAAAAATAAATATAATTCTTCGCAGATACCGGTGCTAGTATAATAAATATAATATAATAGGCTTAAAAAAAATACTACTATCGAAGTATTCTTAAAAATATAAATAATACTATTAAAGTATTTAATAATTTAATAAGCTAATTCGAATAATATTAATACTATTAAATAAATAAATATATAGACAAATTACTAAATAAATATCTTTTAATAATTCTGATCTAATAGATATATTACTTATAACATAAAATAAAAAAGAATATAATAAAAATACAGAAATATAAGTAGTAAAAAATTATTAATAAAAATAATTAAGATATTAATTAGTATAAAAGTTAGAAGTATAGAAAATATAAGATACTAATTTAGTTAAAATAATTTATATATAAGATTTAGATATTTGAATAAGCAAATTAAAGTATAGAATAAAAACTTAGCAAAGCGGATAATTTATACAAATAAATATAAATATAAATAGCAGAATATAAAAAACAAAAAATATAATCAAAAAAAATCTTAAGATATAAAAACAGAAAAAATAAAAATATTAATATAAAAAGACCTGTAATTAATAAAATAAAGAAAAAATATAAAAATAAATAGTTTATTTCTAGAAATAACTTTCTAGACTGTTTATAGTACAGAATATACTACTAGATAATATAATACTAATCGATAAGACGAAGATATAATAAGATTAATTATATTAAGATAGTTAGAAAAAAAGAAAGTTCGGAAAGTCAAAAAAATCAAGAAATATCCGGTAGGCGGAAACTAACAGCAGAATCGACAACCACAAAAACCACCACATAAAAGTTACTAAATAAAGATATAAAAAACTGTTAATATTATAGATATCTATATATATAAAAAGATTTTAATAAAGAAAATAAATTTAATAAAAGATATAGCTATAAGAGCTTATAATCTATAAGAAAAAATATATATAGATTAATTAAAATAATTATAGTTATATAGCTGGTTCTTTAAAAGATAGTAAGATCTAAGATTATATAATCCCAGATATCTATTACAGTACTAATATATTTTTTATATAATAAGAAAAAACTTAAAAGCGGAGCTACTAAAATCCAGAAAATTATAAAAAAATTTTATTTAGTAATAAAATATATAAAGATATAAAATCCTAGTTTATTATGGATAGAATGTACTTAGATTTATAGTCTAATATATTAATATATGAAAATAATAATATAGTAAAAAATATTCTACTAAAAAATCTTTTACTAATATTTCTAGATATTATATTATTTATAAAAAATATTATATTACAATATATTAAGTTTTCTGATAATATATTTATCTTTATTAGATATAAAAAAAATAATATATATTATATATAGCAAGCTGCTACTATAATAGTAGATTTTAATAAAAAACTAATTTTTAAATAATATATCTAAATATAGAATATAGTTTAATTTAAATTAGTAAAGTCTTTGTTTTAAATATTATAAATATTAAGTTTTATTCTATTAATAGAAATATTTATATTATAAATATTAGCTTTAAATATATTTTGTAGAAATAATAATAAAATAAAGAATTTGTTATTTTTTAATCAAACTATTTAATATTAAATACCAATATAACTATATTATTATAAAAATATTTTATTATAAATAATTCTAAGTTTAAAATAGATATTATTATTGTTATTAATATAATTAATTATAAAGATCTTTTATTTAATTATTACAATTAGAAGATATATCTAAAATATCATAAAAATATACTAATTAATACTAAAATATAAATTAAATTATATATTAATATATTAGTTTATTTAGTTAAATATATAGTAATACTAGTATATAATATAATATATATATTTTTTTATATTAAAATAAATCTATTAGAAGATATAGACTATATATTTAAACTTTTTCATAAAAAAATCCTATAATTTATATATATTTCATTAATATAGATTTTAATTTTATATAAATTATAAATTAAGTATTATATAATATTATAGTAGCTAGATATACCAGATTAGATATAGTTTTAAATAATAAATATATTATAGTATATTAAATATAGAATTACATAATAAAACTAGTATACTATTTATATAAATATAATTAAAATATTTCTTATATTATATTAAAAATTAAAATATACTAATCTTATTAGTTTTAATAAATACTAGTAATATTATTTTCTTTATAGTCTGCTAAAAGATATATATTATATATATATTAAAGATTAATTAGTATATACTACTGATTTTAGAAATAATTATAATAAAAAGATCCCAGTTATAAAAAGACTAACTTTCTCTAAATAAAAAAAATAAAAATACTAAAACAGCTCGAATAAGAATAATAAAAATACTTAAAAACTATTATTAATATTAAGATAGTAGATATAACAATAATAAGACTAATATTAAAAAAATTAAAAAATATTTATATAAAAAATTAAAAGCAGTTAAAAACCATAAGTCTTTATATTTAATATTAGAAAATATTATTATATTACCGACAGGCCAAGTTATATTTAATAAAGATTTTAAAACTATTTATTATTTTACAGAAATAATTAGTAAGTATAATATATAAACTAAATAAGATAAATCTTATGACAGATATCTGGGGTCATATAATTTCAGATCTTACTATTTTTTAAAGAACCAGCCATATAGCTGTAGATATTTTAATTAATATATATATATTTTTTCTTATAGATTATAAGTTCTTATAGCTATATTTCTTATTAAATTTATTTTTTTTATTTTTTTTATTAAAATCTTTTTATATATATTAATATTTATAATATTAACAGCTTTTTATATTTTTATTTAATAACTTTTATATTTAAAAAACTAGAAAAACTTTTAAAATATTCTAATTAGTTTAATAATTAGATTTAGTATTTATCAATTTATTAAATTAACTAACTATATACTTTTATTATACAAGCAGCGTGGCTATATATTATATTATAATATTATTAAAAAATTTATTTAATATTAATATTTTTAAAATTATATTAAAATTAAAAGATTAGTTCAACTAGCTAATATAGTAATATAATTTAGATAACTATCTCAGATCTAAAAATCTAAATACTTAGAAATTATTTTAAAGTAATTATACTAGTTTTAAGAAATCTGTTTTTTATTCGGAAAATAAAAACTAAGTTATATAAGTTTTTATAGTTTAAATAATAAAGAATAGAAACCTGCTTATATATATAAATATTTAACACAGTATTACTAGAACCAAAAAAGAAAACTATATTCTATTAAATATATATAATATAAATATCTAAAAATAAAATTAATTAAATTATTTAGTTTTTATTATTTTTAGTATTATATACGAGCCTAGTTTTATAATATATTTTTAAAACTATAATATAGCAGCTAAAATATATAAATTTTTTTAAAAAGTTTATAAGATCTTTAGCTTTATAACTACTATTTATTTATATAATAAGTAGATATTTATATACCATAATAATATTTTTAATTAAAATATATTTTTAATAAAGTTTATAAATATTTTTTATAAGTTATATAATATTAAGACTGTAGATAATTAGACTAAATTTTTATAGTTTTTTATAATAATTTAAAATATTATAATATTTTAACTGTTTATTATAAATTAATATATAATATTTAAAAAAGCTATTATTTTTTTTTACTTTATATTTAATTTATATAGTTTAAATATACCCGGAAAACTTAATTTTTATAACTATTTATATATATTATTATTAATAAGACTTTAACTATTAATATTTTTAATTATAATAGTAGTAATTATAGTAGCTAAGACTAAAATAAAAATTATAATTATAAATATAATAACAGCTATAAATATAATAAAAAATAATTAAATTCTAATATTTAGTTTAAATATAAAGAATTTAATACTATAAATAAAAACTTAATATTTTATATTTTTTATTAATATAATAAAAATTATTTTTTAAGTATTTATTAAATCTAAATAAAAAAAATATAAATATATATACTAATATAGTATTAATACCGATAAAAATAATACTATTATTTAAACTATTTATTATTAATATTATTAATATTAATTATAATTTATTTAGTATTTTTATTATATTAGTTTATTTTAATATAGCAGCTGTAGTTTAAAAAAATAATTATTTAAATTATATAAATAAATAAATATTTAACTCCGGAACTATAAAAAGTATAAACTATTTTAAATAATATTTTTAGATTTTTATATTTTATATATATTAGGTTAAAATAGTTATTAATAAAGTTTTTTATACTATTAGTTATAATACTATTTTTATTAAATTTATAGATAAAAAAGATAATATAATTGATATATTTAATATTAACTATTATTAGTTTATTCTAATTTTATTAAATAATCTTATTTTTTATAAACAGCTTGCTTGCTTGAGCGTTTAATTATATATAATAATAAAAATAATTATATATTTTATTAAAAATAGTAAATAAATTAAATATATCATTATAAATAAAAAATAATATTTTATAAATACTACTAATATAATAAACTATAAGACTATTTATAGTCTATATTATTATAATATTTTAACTTACTTATTTTTTATTAATCTTATTATTTATATAGTTAAAAAAATAGTTATTTTATTAATTTTTATTTAATTAGTTTATTACTATACAGTCTATATCTTTAAGTATAAAATTTATAATTTTTAAAAACATATTATTAGTCTAGATATTAAGAAAAGTATTCTATTAATATTTTATAAATTATATTTATACAGAAAAGATTAAATATTTTTAATATTATATATTAAACTATATAATTTTAGACTTTAAGTTAAAAATCTTATATATACTAATATTTATAATCTATTATTTAAATATAATTAAACTAGTATTTATTATTTTATTATTTTTATAAATTATATTTTTTATTATTATTAAGTTTTTTTTTTTAAAAACTGTAGTAAGATTTATAATAAGTTTATTATAATATAAAACTATTTTAAATATTAATTAAATATTAATATTAGGTATATTTATAATAATAATATACTAAAATATTAACTATTTATAATTTATTATTAAAAATAAGATATTTTTAAAATCAGGCTTTATATTACTGTTTTAATTTTAATTTAATTATTAAGATTAAAAATAAATATCTTATTAAGCTTTATATTTTTATTATAATTAATAATTAATTATTTTATTATTTCTGGAACTATATTATTCTTACTATAAATTATATTTAGAATCGGTTTATATATAATTTTATTAGTAAGATATTATATAAAACTTTATATAATATATAATCTAATATTATTTATTAAACAATTTTTAGCTATTACTATTAATATTTTACTTCTAAAAAGACTTATAATAAATTAAAAAATTATATATAAAAAAACTATTTTATAAATTATTTTAAATTAGTTTATAAAATATATAATATTAAGACTTGTTAAATTATATATATATAATATTATTTTTAATAAAAAACTAATTTTATAAATATTTATTATTATATTTATATATAATCTTAATTTTATATACAGCAGTACTTCTAATAAAAGAACTATTTAAAAAAATATATACTATTAGTTTTTATTTATTATATTTTTTTAAAGCCAGAAGCTATTGTAGATAGAATTTTTAAATATTCTGGTTTTAAAATAAAAGATTAGTAACTTGAATTTTGATTAACTTATTAAATATAAATAAACTAATATATTATTTTTATTAAATATTTCTAATAATACTATATATAATATATTATTTAATACTTTTAATATACTGTTTTTTACTATTAAGAATAATATTTTTAATAATAAGTTAATAATTATAAACCGCCTGATTACTAGTAATTTATTTTTAATATTTTTATTTATAAAAACTATAATTTAGAAACTATTATATTATTTAATTTATATATAAAAGCTGTTTTATACTCTATTTAAATTATTATAATTTTATATTATTAATATTAATAATAATCTAGTTTTGTATATTAATATTTTATTTAATTTTTTAATTAATAATTATTTTATTTATATTTTATTTTTTAATACTGCCGCTATACGGCCGACTACAGATTTATTTTTATATTATAAAAAATCTTTTATTATAAAAAAATTAATATTATAAAATATTAATTATATTTTTACAAGCTATACTAATACTATAATTTATATTAAAATTTTTAAATAATATAATACTGTCTACTATAAAATATAATAATACATTAAATAAAATATTTTTTATATTATTCTATATTTTTATAAATTCCGACTTCTATTTTTTAAATAAATATAAAAAATTAAGTATAATAATATATATAAAATTTATTTTATTATTAAAAACCTTTGCCAGCATGCCGGTAAAGATTATTAAATAAATAAAATCTATATTATTATTATAAAAAATATTAGTTTTAAGATTTTTAAGATTTTTATTATTATATTTAATTAAATATTATATAGTCTTAATATTATTATAGTTTTTTTTAATATTAAATTATATAAATTAATATATATTAAACTACCGGAAGGCTTTTAAAAGAATAATATATATAATATATTTATTAAATTATGATATAAATTAAAATAGATATTATATAAATAGTATAATATATTTTATAATTTTTTTATTATAAACAGCTTTAAGTATTTCTATATAAACTATTTTATATTTATTAAAAAAAATCTTTATATACTTATTTATATTAATAATATTCTTTTTTTAGGACTAGATATTATTATAATTAATATTTTTAAAAATTTATTAAATAATTTTATTAAATTTATTAATAACAGTTTTTATACTTATTTTTTTAGTATTAATTTTATATAAACCGATAATAGTATATATTCTTTATAGAAATTATATATTAAAAACTGTCTAAAGTATTTTAATATATTAATATATAAAGTCTTTTTTATATTTTTTAACTATTAAAACTTTTTATTCAAATATATAGAAACTATTTAGTTAGATAATATTAAATTATATTTAATATATATTCTAATATTATATATATAACTAGTAAGTTATTATTTTTTACAGTAAATTCTAATAAATTTTATATTTAAATTATAAATCTTATCTAATATTATCTTATAAATTTATCAAATTATTATTCTTTTTATAAATATAAAGACTTTAGTCTTATTAGCTACTATAATATTAATTAAACCGGTTTTTATATTATTAATATTATATTAATTTTTAGTTATATCTTCTATCTTACTAATAAGTCTGTTTTCTAAAATTTAAAAAAGCAAACTATTATTATACTATTTTCTACAGAAAGTAAGTATATTACTCAGACTATTATAATCTAAGAATTTTTTTAATTTTAATTTTTATTTATTAAGTTAGATATTTAATATTTTAAAACTATACTTATATTAATAATTAAATCTACTATAATTTATATTAATAACTAATCTGTTATTATTTTAACTAAAACTTCTAAATTTTATATAAAAATTAAATATATATTTAATAAATAGTATTTTATACAGTATAAAATATATATTAAAAATATTAAGTTTATTTATATTAATATAATAAATTAAGCAGCCGATAGTTTTATAAAATCTTTTAAATATCTTATTTATTCTTACTTTATTAAACAGTTTAATATAATAGATTTTATTTAATATTTTTATATTTATACTTTATTTATTTTCTGTTTCGGAAATACAAGCAGTTTTATATTTTTTTTATATATATAACTTAGTAGCGATCTTCTTATTTATAAAGAGTATAACAGATATCTAGAGTTATATAATCTTAGATTTTACTATTTTTTAGAGAACCAGCTATATAGCCGTAGATATTTTAATTAATATATATATGTTTTCTTTTACAAATCTAATATTAAAATAGTAAATATATCCGAAGACTGGTAGTTAAAAATATTAATAAAAATATTAAACTATTTAAGTTATATATATAATACTAATAAATAGAATTTAGAAAGTTATTAATAAAATATTTAATTTTTTATATACTTACAATTAAATTGTTTTTATTAAAAATTATATTTTTTTATTTTTATAGTCTGAAGAATAATTATTAATCTAATTATAAATATTAAAGTAATAAAAAATCTATAGTAATAAATCTATAAGAAATAGGTAAAAAAATTATATTAAATCTTTATTTAATTTTATTATAGAATAATATTATCTAGCTGATAGCTGAATATATATATTTATTATAATAATAAATATTTATAAATATTTTTATTAATAATTTCTAATACATATACTATAATTATCTAATGATAATAATATATTAAGATAAGAAAATCTTTTATATTATAATTACAAAATTTAACTTAATTTTATATATTTAAAAATAGATAAACATTAATTTTGAAACATTTTGACTATTTTATAAATTATATATTAATAATCTAATAATTATATTAGTGGGTCTTAATATATATATAAAATATTTATACTAAATATTTAAATATTTTTAGAATATGAATATTAAATTTATATCTACTAAAATTTTTATAGCTTTTTTATTTGTATAGTTTTTAGACTACTATATTAATAATTTTAATCTATCTATTGTAAAAAAAAACTAGTAGTAATCCGATTTTTATTATTTTCTAGTATATTATTAGCTTTAAAATATTATCTTAAAATTACTAGTCATTTAAAATATAGAATACTATAATTTATTATAAATATATAACTATTTTAAAATCAATAAATAATATTTTTTAAAAATTTATTTAGCTAAAAGAGCCGAAGCTAAAAAATATATTTTGATAATATTATATAAATACTAATATCTAAAGAGCTTATAGTATTTAAATACTATTAAATAAAGTTTAATAAGACTAAAAATAAAATATTAATATTCTTCTAATTTATATAATAATTATATATTAATCTAAATATCTTTTATAAGAAATATAATACTATTTTATATTATATTAATATAAAAAATATATATATTAAAGTATTTAAACTATTTTTATAAATCTAGATATAACTAATACTATTTCTTAATAAAGCTTTTATTTTATATAAATAAAACTATTAGCTAATAGAAACTAAAATAGTTTATTTTATGTAAATAATCCGAAAAATAAAATATTATTATAAAACTATATATATTAATAGTAGTATATATAAACTATATAAATACTATTATATTCACCTAAAAGTAATATTTAATATAATTATATTAAAATATCTAAATCTTTATTTTATTTATATATCTTAATTTATAAAAAAATATTCATAAGTATATTATAAATTAAAAAAAATAAATAGTTTTATAAATATATAACTTTATCTTTTAACTAAAAATATATTATATATATTTTTTAATCTTAATAATCTTGAATTAAATTAAATTAAATTTTTTAAATATATATATTAGCTAAATAACTAAATAGTAGTAGATCGTAGTCCGGCTGGCAGGCTTTTAGCCTAAATATCAAACTATTTATATTATATATATAAAATATAGTAATAAATTTTAGCTAGTTAGCTATTTCTTTTAATAGATTTCTAATTCTTATATAAAATTCTATATAAATCTTCTTGTATATAATAAACTAATAGTATTAGTAGTTATTAGATATATTTATTTTTATATTTACTATTATTAGTTAGTTTTTTTATCAATTAGTAATTATTATAGCTGCTAATTTACTATACAGCTCGATATTTAGACTTTTTTTTATATTTCTTTATTAATTAGTTTAAAAATCTTCGGATTTTATGGCTTTAGTATAATAAATAAAAGCTTACTAATTAAAAAAAGCTAGTTAGTTATTTTAACTAGTTAATATTAATCAGTTCGTTTTAAAATAGCTAGATAATTAGTCTTTTTATTTTTATAACTAAAAAATTAGTTAGCTTTCTCAGCAGCTTAACTAAAAAAACTAAGTAAATTAATTTTTTAACTTATATAGCTAAAAAAACTAGTTAGCTATTTTAATAGTATAATTAATAAAACTAATTAGTTTTATTTATTTTTTAGTTAGAATGATTAGTTAGCTGTTCTAATAATTTAATATAAGAAACTAATTATTTATAAATAGACTAGTAGTTTTAAATCTATTTATAGATTTTTAACTATTTTAGCTAGTTAGTTAAAATAATTAAAATAATTTTTTTATTTCGATAGACAAAAAATTTAATTAATAATAAATTCATAATTATAATATTAAAAGTAATATTAGTTAGACTATAAAACTAGTTTAGTAACTAAATATATAATATAAAATAAATTATTTATTATCTTAACTTTTTACTAAAAATATACTAAAAATTAATAAGTTTCTTTTAATTCAGAAAATACTTTAGTAGAAAAAATTATATTTTAATATTTAATAAAACTATATATTTAATAAATTAAAATCTTTATTTATAAAGATATGCAGTTGATTTAGTAGTTTTAATAATATCTAAATAAATATTTAAGATAATTTTATTAAGTAGTATTTATACTAGTACTAAAAATTATATTCAATATAAACTAATATATAGACTAAAAATCTTTTTATTTTTTATTGTATTAATAAAAATATAATAGATATAATAATTATATAAATTATTAGTCTAATTAGTTTTTTATTATTAATTAGCTAATTTCTGTAGATACTAGTATATAATAAAAATTAGTAAAATAGTAACCAATTAATTTATAATCTAATAAATAATATTTTTAATATATTTATTAATAAGTTTATTATTAAATATATTATTAAAGTCTAAAAGCTATTAAAAATATATTTCTTAGCCGGTATTCTATATATAGTTTAACTAGTTAATAATCTATTTAATAATATTTTAGTTTAATAAGTATTTTAGTTTTATATAAATATAAATCATAGTTTAATTATTAATAAAAATAACTATTAATTCAGATTTTAAAATAGTTATAGTTGATTTTATTCAAAAAATCTCTTCTTAAATTTTGCTTAATAAAAATTAGAACTAATTTAATACTAGTTAATTTAGTAGAATATAGTATATATATATTCTTATAGCTAATTAATTTAATTTAATTTCTATTATAAATTATTATAATAATATTAATATTACTAAAATAACTATCATTATTAATATATATAGAAAGAATAATAAACAGTAAAAAAATATATTAATAAATAATCTTATTTTAGTATTAGTAATATTAATAAATAAAACTTTTTATTATAAAAAGATTATTACTAATTTAATAATTTTTATAGATATTAATATATCCGAATTAAAGCTAAAATTCTTAACTAATTAATATTTTAATTAATTAAATAATAATATAGCTAGATTAGTTTTCGAACTATTAAAATGATATTTTCTAAAATATAATTAATAAATAAATAGTAAGATTCTATAATAAAAAAATAATATTATAATCTAAAAATAAATATTCTTAATAGTATATTTTATTAAATTTTATAATAGTAGTATATTAAAATAGATTTTAAAAATAGTTTAAATAATAGTATAAAAAGCCCCGGCTATATAATAAAAAATTTTACATTAGATATTTTTAACATACTTTATAATATTAATAATAGTTTTTTAAAAATCTTAAATAGTTTAAATAAATATTAAAATATAACAATAATAATTAAAAAATGCTAATATATATATAATAATAAATAATAATAAATATATTCTAAATAAAGTTTATAATTAAAAAGAATACTATAATAAACCAAATAACTTTAATTTTTAATTATAAAAAATAGATAGTTTCTGTTAACTTTAAATTGAAAAAAATTCCGAAATAACAGAGATTTTTCATTAATTGAATTATTATCTTTATAATAACTAAAAACTTATTTAGCTGTATAATAAAATATATTTTTAAATAAAAAAATCTCTTACTACATTAATTAATCTATATCTTAAAAATAAGAATATTAACATATGTTAGTATTACTAGATTTTAATATAATAATAAAAATATCATAAATAAATATAGTTTTTAAAAATAATATTTTTTTATATTAAAATATAAATATTATTTATATAATTAATAATTAAAATATAATGATTTATAGTAGATAATTTAAATAGATTAGTATTATAAAATAAATAAAAAATAAATAAAAATAACAAGTTGAAAATAATATTAATAATTATATTTTTTTATTATTTTTTATATAGTAATAACAGTTCGCTGATTAATAAGAAAAATAATTTAATTAATAATTTTAGTTAATATATTATTCCTATAGGTTATAAATAAAATATTAATAAATAATTATTATAAATATAACAAACTAGTTATTAAATAACTAGTTTCTTATATAATATAGATTTATTTTAAAGTAAGATATAAGATATAATTATAAAACTATTTTTAATATTTATTTATATAATATTTTAAAAATAAATCTAAGACTTTTATTATATAGTTTATTTAAAAAGTAATAATAATTTCTAGAATATCATTTATAATATTAAATACTATAATTAAATAGTAATTTTAAAAATAATATAATTAAATAGTAATTTTAAAAATAATATAATTATTTTTATTAGATTTACAGATAATAATAATAATTAAATAATAAAAATACTAAGAATAATAATTTATATTAAAATATATATCAAAAATCTTATTTACATATTTTTTAATAAAAAAAGAGCTTACTGGAGAATTAGATTAAATAATTTATTAAAATCAAAATTTATTTTAAATGTAATTTACTAACCAGCTTAATAGATTTTCTTTAGAATTATTTTAAATATATTATATAATTTAAAATATTTAAAATTTATAATATTAATAAGATCTGCAGTACCGACAGTTAAAAATAAAATCTATTAAAATAATTTAATTTTACTTTTTAATTTTTTAATTAACTTACTAATTAGTATTTATAATATAAATATAAATATTAATTGTTAACTTTTATATATAGATTTAATAAATAAGTTTTAAGAATTTGTTAGTAATACATTTTTATTTTTTATTTTTTTATGGTAAAGCTAATATTTTTATTTAATAATTTATTAGTATAATATATTATAAACTTAATCATAAAATTTATAATTTATATAACAGCCGGATTTAGTTTATTATTTTATTTATTATATATAATATTTTAATTTTTTTATTTTTTCAAAATATAATTAAATTATATATAATTTATAATAATTTTTATTAGTATAACAGCTTTAATAGCAGTAATTAAAATCTTAATAAGATTTTATATTATTATATTAATTATAACTAATTTAACTAGTTAGCTTATAATTAATTATAATTCTAGTTATTTAACTAATTTATTTTTATAAATTTATTAGTTAATGTTTAGTTAGTTTTAATATTTTATTATAGAAACAAGAACTGGACTAAAATCTAAAATAATTTATATTAATATATAATTAATATCTAACTACTAATATTTTTATAAAAACTAATAATTAAAATATTTATTAAACTATTATATAGTTTATATAAGATTAATTATAATATAAATATTATTGTTTTATATATAAATATTTTTTCTGATGAAAAAAGTTTTAAATTTTTCTTAATAATAATATTAAGCAGCTGGATAGCTATTTTATTAATGTAATTATGTTTTAGCAGATTTTAAAGCAGAAATATAAATTAAAATTATTAAAAATTATATATTTATTTAGTTTTTATAATATTATAGACAGCAGTTTTACAACCAGATTCTTTTTATAAAAACTTTTATTTTCGGGTTTAAATATCGATTTAGACTTATTAGTTTTATATTAATTATTATTTTTTTCGGACCGGTATATATTATAAATATAAATACAACCAGTATTTAAAATCTATAGTATAAAAATATTAAAAAACTAAAAATAATACTAGACTGTTTATATTGTTAAGTTAATATATTTATTTATAGAAGAGTAAATATATAGTATAAAATCTATATTTAATATTAGTTTTAAAACTAGATAAAAGTAGTTTTTTAGAGTCTAAGAATATATAATTAACTAGCTATTATAATAATTTATTTAAAATTTTTAAATAATAATAAGCTCTATATTCCGTATTTTTTTTAAAAAAAATATATTATAATATTATCAGATTTATAATAACTATTTATTACTAGCAGTTTTAGTAGGCTTAATAATATTAAAAATAAAAATATTAAATTTATTATTATTATTGTTATTTAAAATAATAAATTAGTTATAATACTAGTTATAGTAATAATTTATAACTTTAATAATATTTTAAATATTTTTAAAATTATAAACTAAAGCTACTGCAAACTATATTATAATTTATATCAAAATATTATTTATAAAAAAGCTTTAACTATAAATATTAATTTTTATAATCTTTTAATTATTTTTTTATAATATTATTTTAGCTGCTTACTATAAAAGATTTTTATTTTAATAAAATTTTTATTATTAGAATTAATATAATCTTTAACTTTATGATTAATTCATAATAACTTTTATTATAAACTATTTTAGTTTTTGTTTTTATAATTAAATAGCTGCAGATATATTATATTTAAACTAATTTAAAATTTAATATAAAAATAATATTAACTAGTATAATATTAGCCGGCGCAGTTAAAATAATAATATTATTATTATTAATAAAAATTTAATATATAATATAAATATATCCAATTAATATTACTAAATAGTTTTAAAATATTTTTTTAATATATATATAATTAAAGATAAAATATTTGGAGCTATAGTTTATATATTTAATATATATTTTATTATTTTAGAATATATAATCCAATAATTTATATAGTCTGTTATAATATATATTAATCTTATTTTTTTAATAATATTATTTAATATAATTATATTTTTAGTATTTAAAATATTATAAGAACTGCTAATTATAGTTATAATAATTAGTTTTAAAATATTTATTATTAAATATAAAGCCTTTATAAGAAAAATATTTATTATATTTAAATTATTGAATTTAATTACTAATATAAAAGACTTTTCTTTTTAATAATAATTTTCTAGAATTATATTTAGTTAATATATATAATCTTCGTAGATATTACAGTAAGACAATTAATATTAAAAATTTTAATTTTCTTAATTAAAATCTTTTATTATTTTATAAGGTTTTTATTATTAATATATCTAATATTTATATTATATACTATAATTAAATATTTATATATTTTAATCATTATATTTAAGCTAAATATTTTAATTTATAATAATTATATATCAATAAGATATTCTATATTTTTTAGATTATTAGTTATAAGAATTATATTATTACTACATAATATAAAGCTTATAAAAATCTTATAATAAATAATTATTTCATTTTTTATATTAATAATATCTTTATTAATATAATTTCTTAAAATATTATTATTATAGTATAGCAGGTTAATTATAATATTTATAATTTTTTATATATAAATAATAAGATTTTTAGTAAAAGTTAATTATATTAATAAACTGTTTGAGCCTGCTAACTTATTTATAATATTAATTATATTAATTTAAAGTTTAGTAAGCTAATTATTTATATATAATTTCAAAATAATAATTATAATTATATAATAAATAATATTAATATATAAATATATATAGAAATTATTACCAGTAATAAAATAGCTATAAATCTATTAAAACTATTTATAATTTTAATAATTTATAATTATTAATTTATTTATATTTAAAAAATATTTTTAATATTTTTAAAATTCTTACAGAGGGCCTCGACTAAAAGTATTTTAATAATCTAACTAATAAAATTAATAAAAGTTTTAATGAACAAAAAAAATTAATTTAAATAAATTATTATCTATTTTCTTCTGTTTTTTTCTAAATTGCTTAAAAATATTATTAATAGTTATTATATATATTCATTAATTTTTATAGCATTAGTTAGTTTTAATCTAAAACTATACTAGTTTTTTAGAAGATATTTTAGATAATATTAAGCTGTTATATAACAATAAGAACTAAAAATATTATTAAAAAATGTTAAATTAATTAAAAAGAAAATTAGATATAATTTTTGTCTCTTTCCGATTAATAATTTAATAGTAGTGTGCTGTTTGGTGGGTGTAGCTGGCGCAGTCATCTCGATAATCTTCTTAAAGCAGAATTAGTAGTTATATAAAAAAATATTATATTATTCTATTTAAATATTTATTAATTAATATATTATTGTAAAATAATAGAATATAGTATTTTATTAATTTTATTATTAGAAAGTTTTAAAATATATATTTATATGGTTTATCTAAAAACTATTAGAATATTTTATATTATTGTTGACGCCGTGTCTTTCTATATCCCATAGCTTTGTTTTTCTATTTTTATATTCTATGGCTTCTTTCTTATATCTCTATCTTACATCTTTATATCTTTATATCTCCGCATTTATATGTGTTCAAATACAGATATTAATTAATTAATCTATTAATGAATATTAAGATCTTAAGATTTTTATATCTTTATATATAGCTGTATAGTTCTAAATTTAGTAGTATATCTAATATAATCCTAGGTCTTACCAGAATTATTTTTTTAAAATATTAGAGATTATTTTTTTAAATACTAATATTCTTCTTTTTTTTTACCGAGCTTATATCTTACTCTAATAATATAAAAACCAGAATTCCAACTGTTTTTTTTTATTCTGTTTCTTTATATCTATATATATTATATATACTATATTATTATATTTTTATATCTTTATTTTATAATATTATTATCTTCTTATATAAAAAAACACAGATATAAAAATACTAAAATATATAAAACTAAAATATTAAATTATAATATTCTATAATATTTTAAATAGCTAATATATTTAATAGCTGGATAAAAATACAGTATACTATATAATTTATATTATCAGAATTTTAAGACTATTTAAGTTAGTAGATATAGTTTTTTATTTATTAAACTAGAATATTAACTATTTAGTACTTAATAAAATTATTCAAAAATTTAGATATTTTATAGAAGTTTTTTTTTAGAAGTAGTATATATATCTTAGCTAATTAAACAGCTAGTACTCGGTATTAATCTAAATAAACTATTCAGCTATATAAGATTGAGATTAACTAGTATTATATTATTAAGATTTAGAAGATTAATTAATATATTATTAAAACTTTCGAGAATTATAACTGTAAATATTTCTATATTAAGATTTTAAATATTAAAAAACTTAATATTCTTCTTCTTTATAAATTTTCTGTAAAAGGATTTTAATAAGATACTAAAATATTTAATTTTATAAACACCGAAACAGATATTAGAAATATTTATATTATTTATATAAATTTTATATATTTTTATTAAGTCTAAGCTATTATATTTTTATAAAATTTTATTCTTTTTTATTTAACTATTTATAACTATAGTATCTTTCAACTCTATAATTTCTTTTTCAGCGGCTTTTTTTTACAGTTTTTTTTTATATTTTTTTTCTAATTATTTTTAAATTAAAAATATTTATAAAAAGCCTATTATTTTCTTTTTTATTTAATAAATATTTATTTTCTATACAGTCAGACAGTAACAAACAGTTTAAAAAATAATAATTTAAAAAGATATTTTTTTTTTATTTTTTGTTAGATTTTTTTATTTACTTTTTTTCTTCTACTTCTTTACTGCTTAATTTTTTTATATTTTTTAATTTAACTATATCTGCATCGGCTTTTATAAAAATAAAGTTTTAAAATATTAATATAAAAGCCGCCGATATAAAGAATACTAATATAATTATTATTAAAATAAAATTAAAACTTTCTAAAATATAAAAAAACAGTCTAGTAGAAAATAAATAAAATAATATAGTTTAGTTTTAACTACAGCTCGCCGATATTATAGTAAAACTAAAAAATATAAACTAATATTTTTAGAACTTTAAATAAAAATATAATTAACGCGATTAGAAAGAATATATAAAATATAAAAAACAGAACTAATATAAAAATAGAAAAGAAAAGAGATAATTAGTATAGTATATCCAAGTTTTAAAATCTAATAATATTAGTTATTTTTTTTCTAATATAAAAATAGATTAGTATTTTAAATAATAAGAATATATTATATATTTTAAGAATATTAATCTTTTTATTAATTATATTAAGAATATAATTTATATATATTAAAAATCTATAGTATAAATAAGTATTATCGGTTATTTTTAAAAAATAGTTTTCGATTAGCATCTTATACTTAACAAGTATAAAAAAAATATATATATATATATATTTTTAAAAAACAAAATACTCAAAAATCTTTATATTAGATTTAAATTTAATATTATTTAAATATTTACTCGTCTACAAGCTATTATAGATTATAAATAAATAAATATATATTAAAATAAGTTTATTTAAATATTTACTTAAAATATTATATATAATTATAAGATCTTTTATATTAATAATATCTATAACTAGTTAATATTAATATAAATATATCTTTATTCTAATTTTATAACTGGTATTAATTTATTTATATAAACTATTATAATAGTCGAATTTTTTAACTGCTTAAACAGTAAGATATTTCTCTAATAAAAATAATTAAATAATAAATAGAATATCTAGCAGAAATATTAATATAAAAATAATAATTATTATAATAATAACTACTAAAAAAATAATATTTTAATAATATATATTAAAATTATTTTAATAATATTTATTAAAGCCGGAATAACTATCAGAGCTATTAAAAAAACTAATATAAAAATAACTATAATAATTATAATAATTATTTTTTTAAAGATTTTTATATATTTTAACATAATTGTAACCAGTATAATAATAATTTTAATTTTAAAAAATCTTAACTTATTAATATAAATATAAATATTAATAACTAAAATAATAATAAATATTTCTTTTAAAATAAATAAAATATATAAAAATAAAATAATTTATAAATACAGCTGTAGCTGTAGTAGCAGCTTCTATATTTTAAATAACTATTTTTAATAGATTATTCTTAGATTAAAATAAAAATTAAAAATATTAATATAAAAAATAACAAATAGTAGTAGTTTTAAAATTATATAAATAAACTATAGCAGGTATATTAGATTTTTATTTAAAATAATAATTAATCTTAGTTTTAATTTCAGCTATATTTAGTTTTAACTAATCTTATTATATCTAATAAGTTTAATAATATATATTATAACTATAATAAAAAATATAACTGTTATAAAAATTAGATTAATATTTATTATAGTAACTATTATAATAATAAATATAAAAATTAATACTATAATTATAAAAATAAAAATAATTATACATATTTTATTTTCTTTTTTTATAATAATAAATTTATAGTAATTTATAATTATTATTATATTATTTTTATATTTTATAATAAGCTATATTAACATATTTTATATATAATAGTAAAAAATATAGAAGTAGAAAATCTTTTTAAAATATTAATTCTATATTAGTATAATATATAAAAAAATCTAGTACTTAAAATATTAAGAATTCTAATATTAAATATACTAATATTCGGAGTTACAGATCCTAAGATAGAATTATAATAAAATTTCTATTTAAAAATAAAAAGTATAAAAATATAGAATTCTAGTTTATTATAAATAGAATCTGCTTAGATCTGTAATCTAATATATAAAAATAATAATATAATAAAAGAAAAAGACCTTCTACTAATATCTTTAGATATTATATTATTTATAAAAAAGAATACTATACTAAAATATATTAAGCTCTCTAATAATATATTTATTTTTACTAGATATAAAAAAATATTAATATTAATATATTATATATATAATAAACTGCTGTTATAATAGTAGGTCTTAATAAAAAAACTAATCTTCGGATAATATATTTAAATATAGAATATAATTTAAATTTTATTAGTAAAGTTTTTATTTTAAGTATTAAAAATATTAAGTTTTATTCTATTAGTAGAAATATTTATATTATAAATATTAGTTTTAAATATATTATAAGTAAGTATATTATTCTTTAAATATACTTTTTAAAAATAATAATAGAATAAAAAAATATTAGTTTTTTAGTTAAGCTGTTTAATATTAAGTATTAATATAATTATATTATTATAAAAATATTTATCATAAAAAAATAAATATACTAGTCGGTATTAATAAAATTAACTATAAAAATATTTTATTTAACTATTACTACTAGAAAATATATCTAAAAAACTGTATAAATATATTAATTAATATTAAAATCTAAGCTAAAAAATAAATAAATATACTAATTTATTTAATTAAATATATAATAATACTAGTATATAGTATAATATATATATCTATTTATATAAAAATAAAACTATTAGAAGATATAGACTATATATTTAAATTTTTATTATAAAAAAATCTTATAATATATATATATTTAATTAATTTAAATTTTATTTTTATAAAGATTATAAATTAAATTTTATATAATATAATAATAGCTAGATATACCAGGCTAGAAACAGTTTTAGATAATAAATATATTATAATATATTAAATAAAAAAATATATAGTAGAACTGGCTTACTATTTTAATAAATATAATTTAAAATATTTATTATATTATATAAAAAACTTAAAATATACTAATTTAATTGGTTTTAATATATATTAATAGTAATATTTTATCTGCTTTCTACTAAAAAATATATATTAAATTTATATTAAAAAATAATTAGTATATACTACTAATTTTAAAAATAATAAAAAAACTCTAATTAAAAAAAAACCAATTTCTTCTAAGTAAAAAAAAATATAAAAATATTAAAATAATAAGCACGAAGACAGTAAAATAAATAATAAAAATAAAAATATTCTAAAAAATAAAAATAAAAAAAATTAACTAAAAATTATAAGTTTTTAGATTTAGTTTTAGAAAATACTATTATACTGCTAATAAGCTAAGTTATTTATAGTAAAAATTCGAAAATTATTTATTATCTTATAGAAATAATTAATAAATATAATATATAAATTAAGTCGGATAAATCTAATATTAGAATAATTAATATATCTAAAAATTAATAATTAAAAATATTAATAAAAAAAGATATTAAGCTGTTTAAGCTATATATATATAATATTAATAAATAAAATTAAAAAGTTATTAATAAAATATTTGATTTTTTATGTATTTAAAAAAAGATATTTTTTATTAAAAGCTATATTTCTATAGTATATTTAGTATTTATAGTCTAAAAAATAGTTATTAATTTTATTATTAGTATAAAAATAGTAAAAAAATATATAGTAATTAATTTATAAAAAGCTAATAAAAAGACTATATTAAATCCCTATCTAGTTTTACTATAGAATAATATTATTTAATTAGTAGCCGGCTATATTTATATTATAATAATTAATATTTATAAATATTTTTATTACTAGCTTATTAAATATATATATTATAATTATCTTACTATTATTATATATTAAAAATAAGAAATATTTTATATTATAATTATAAGATTTATTAACTTAGTATTATATATCTAAAAATAAATAGATTTTAATTTTAAAAAGTTCTATATTTTTTATAAAATATATATTAATAATCTGATTATTATATTAATCAGTCTTAATTAGTATATTAACTATTTAAATTAAATATTTAAATATTTTAAAAAAATAAATATTAAGCTCGAGTCTACTAAAATTTTTATAATATTTCTATTTGTATAATTATTAGACTAATAAGTTAATAATCTTAGTCTATTTATTTTAAAAAAAAATTAGTAGTAATTTAATTCTTTTTATTTTTTAATATATTATTAGTTCTAAAATATTATCTTAAAATTATAAATTATTTAAAATATAGAATACTATAATATATTATATATATATAATCTTTTTAAAATAAAAAAATAGTATTTTTTAAGAACTTACTAAGCTAAAAAGATTAAAACCGAAAGATATATTTTAATAATATTATATAAATATTAATATCTAAAAAGCTAGCAGTATTTAAAAATTTTTAAATAAGATTTAATATAAATATAAATAGAATACTAGTATATTTTCGACCTAAATAATAATTATATATTAATTTAAATATTTTTTATAAAAAATATAATACTATATTTTATTATATTAACTGTAATAAGTTTTATAAAATATTAAAACTATTTTTATATATTTAAATATAATTAGTTTTATTTTTTAATAGATTATTTATAGTTTATAAATATAACTATTAACTAATAAAAATTAAAATATCTTATTTTATATAAATAATTTATAAAATAAAATATTATTTTAAAGCTATATATATATTAATAATAGTTTATATAAACTATATAAGTACTATAAAACTTATTTAAAAAATAATATTTAATATAATAATATTAAAATAACTTTATTTTTATTTTATTTAAATATTTTAGTTTATATAAAAATACCGCCTCTAAGTCTACTATAAATTTAAAAAAATAAATAGTCTAATAGATATTTTATTTTATTTTTTAGCTAAAAATATACTATATATACTATTTAATTTTAATAATCTTTTTAAAACCAAGCTAATAATTATCTAAAATAATAAGATATTAAGCCTACTTCTGCAGAAATCTATATATTATTATAAAATATAAAAATATATTAACTTAATAATTATATTATTAGATAATTTTAAAAACTGTATTTATATAGTATATCCGAAGAATATTAAAGCTATATATATTATTTAGATTTTATAAAAAAATTCTAAAATAATACTTTTATACAGTTTTAAAAACAGTTTATTATATATACTTAAAAATATTATAGTATTAATATAAATATACTAAAAACTGTAGTTATATATATCTTATTTTTTTCTAATAATTTTTTTATATAGTATATAATAATAATAGTTATTAAAATACTGATAAATATTTTATAGTATTTAAAAGTCTTATACTATATTAAGACTATATATTATTAAATAAATATATATATTATTATCTAGATTATTTAATATAATTATATATAAAAATATAAACTGTTCGGTAGTTTTTAACTAATTATATTACTAACTATTTTTTTATATAATAATAATTAATTTTATTATACATTTATCTTTAGTTAAATATAAATATATAATATTTAAAAATATAATATCTAAAAATAAATATATAAAGCTTTTAAATAAATATAACTAATTTACAATATTTATTAATAAGTTTATAAAAAGAATTAGTCTAATATTTAATTATATTAGATAATTTATATCTTTATAAAAATTTAAATTAGTTTTACATCTTTATATTTAACTATAATATATAATTTTTTAGCAGTTTTTAAACTAATATATTTAGAAAATTAAATATTATATAGTATTACTTAATAGTATATTATTTATAAACAAATAGATAAATACAAAAAATAAATTAAATAGTTAAATTTATACTAAAATATATATATATTTAATATTACTATATTTAATAAACAGAATTTTTATTTTAAATAATTAATTAAATTAATAGTTTTAATAATATAGTTATAAAAACAAGTCTATATATATTTATATATAATATACTATTTATTAATTTATAAATATAAATTAATCAACTATTTAAAAAATAGTATTTTAAAATATATCTAAATATAAAAAAGATATATAAGTTTATAGTTATTTATATAAAGTAAATTTATAATACTAGTTATTAATTTATAAAATTTAATATAGATAATAAAATCTATCTTCGATTTTATAAAAAATATAATCTTTTAATAAATAAAAATATACTAAAAATAATTAAAAATAAGCTGAACTATTAATATACAAATCTACTATAAATTTTTAAAAAAATAGAAAAACTTATATATTATTTAGAAATTTTTTAAAATTAATAGATCTATCTAGTTATCTTTATAATATAGCTCAAATCAGCCTCCAGAACTAAAAATCTATATAATTATTAGTATATTAAACTACCTTTAATATAAAAAAATATAGAAAAATAGAAAAATAGAGATAAATATAGAATTAAATATATTTTAATAAATAAACCAGCACGCAGTTACTCTAAGAAAAATAGTTCTAAAATAATTAAATATCTTATTTAATTTATAAAATACAATTCTAAAAAAAATAAATAAGTTAATAAAATAAATATTAATACAACAGATCTACTAAAAAAATTTAAATAATATATTTAATTTATAATAGTAATATATTTTCTACTATTTTTACTTTTTTATATATTTTTTTATATATTTTTTTATATATCTTTACTTTCGCTGTTTTTATTTTTTTATATATTTTTCTATCTATTTCTTTTTTTATATATCTTTATATATTTTTACTTCTAAATATTTTCAGCCGAGTTTTTTTTATCTTTAACTTTTATATTTTTTTTTATATTTTTATATATATATTTTTTATTTTTATATATTCGACTTCTTTACATTTTTTTTATATATTTAAAATAACCGGGCTATTTTAGATTCTAGGTATATATAAGTATTTAAAACTTATATTACTATAATTTTAAATATAATATAAAAAGATGTTCGATATCTTTAAAATATTTATTATAATATAAATAAAAAATAATCTAAAGTTAAATATTATACTATCTAAAAAAGCTGCTAAAAATAACTATATTAAATAAAAAAAGTTTTAGTAAGAAGTATAAATAAAATAATCTAGTATTTTTAGTTTTTAGAATTTTATTAAAAATAATTAGTCTTCTTATTAAATATAACTTATTAATATATAAATTTATTTAGCAACTAAGTTACTTTTTAAGAATATTTTTATAAAATATAAAGCAGATTTTATAGTCTAGAATATTCTTTATTTAAGCTGAGTTTCTTTTAGTTTAACTATTCTTATTTAAGTATATAGATTTTATTTCTATTTTATAGTCCGCGGAGGTTTTATTTTATATAAAAAAATAAAATATTTATAAATATTCTGGCTTTTATTAGACTAAAAAAATTATATTAAAATATATCTAATATATAATTTTATTATTATTAGCTATATATTCGCAAGATCTAAAAATATTAATAAAATAAAAAATAAAATAATATTTAGTATTACTTTTATTTTTTATAATTTCTGCAAATACGATTTTCCTACCGGTATATAAAAAACTAAAAATATAAATATATAATTAATAAATAATTTTTATATATAAATAATCTTATTATATTATATATATATAATAATAATAAAAAGATTATAATTATAAATTAACTAAATCAGATTTTTATATTTCTATTTAGCAGTATATTATAACAAGCTGTTTATTCTAGCTTTTAAAATATTTTATAATTATATTCCGCGAATAATCTAAAATATATAACTAAAATAATAAATATTAAAAATATAGTACAGATATCTATTAGACTAACTGTATTTTTAGCCGTAATATTATTTCTAGTATTTTTAAATCTTTTTATATCTTCTATTATATTTACTTTTATTCTTTCTATTTTTATATTATTATAAATATTTGTATCTACTTCTTCTACTTTATCTACTTTTAATCTTTTATAATTAATCTTTATATAAGTAGTATAATTATCTGCTATTCTAATAGATTTTTTTATTATTTTTATAATAACTGTACCAGCTGTATTAGCTGTAGATATAAATATATCTTTTTTTTTACCAGCTATACATATAAATATAAATATACTATTATTTTTTATCCGATCTCGAGTATTTTTTAAAAAGTATTTATACAGTATAGTAAAAAGTAAGCCGGCTAACAAGAAGCTTAAAAAGAAAATAGAAAAAATTAACTATTTTAAAAATATTAATTATTTCTAGCTTAGTATCGAAAATCAGAATTATATTAATACGTTCCGAAGTAGAGACAGTTTTATAAAAAAATAATTCGAAGTATTAATTTAAAATTTATAAAAAGATAAAAAATATAATAAGATTTATACTAATACTAATACTAATACCAGTAATATAAAAATTATTAATTTTATTTAAAAAAAAGATGCTAAAAAAGTACAGCGATAGAAAGATATATGTTATAGCAAGTTTTATATATTATAGATAACTTTAAAAACTATATATAATCTTTTTAAATATAAAAATCTTATATTATATATAATTACCAATATATATTGCAAAACTATAAAGTTTTTTAATAAGCTCGAGCTTGTTTTCAGAAACATTATAAATAAGAATAAAAAAAAAAGAAAGAGGAGCCTATATAGAATATCAAAAATAATACTAAAAACAGCAATAACGACGAAGACTATTATTTAGACAAACTAGTATTCTAAACTACTATTAAAATCGGTGCCGATATAAAAAAGACTATTTATTAATATTATATTTTTCTATATTTTATAGCTCTATTTTTTTATTTTTATATTTTATAATTTTTTTCTTACGTCTCTATCTTATGTCTCTATATCTTTATGTTTCCGCATTTATATATATTCAGATACGGATGTTAATTAATCAATCTATTAATAAATATCAAGATCTTGAGGTCTTCACGTCTTCACGTGTAGCCGCGTAGCTACAATTATCTGAATAATATAAAATAATCTTAAAACAGCTCTTTTATATATATCTAAAAATAGTCTACTTTATATACTTAAATTATTATAATTCTTATAAATAAAATATACTAAAAACTTTAGTTATATATATCTTACTGTTTTGCAAAAAATCTTTTTTATATAATATATAATAACTAGAAATATTGAAAAACTAATAAATATTTTACTATATTAGAAGATCTTATATTATATGAAAAATATACTATACTTAATAAATATATATATTATTATTCTTAATATCTATATATTTATATACAAAGATATAAATCTTTTGCTATTTTCTAATTAATTATTTTTTTAATTATTTTATTTTTTATAATAATAGTTAACTTTATTATTAGCCTGCTGGTTGTTAAATATTTACTAATATTTAAATTGAAAAATATTTTAGATATTCTGGATAGGTAGAATCAGCTTATAATCTTTATTAATAAGTTCATAAAATAAATAAATCTAATATCAAAATATATATAATAGTATATATTGTTCTAGAAATATTAGCTGGCATTATATTTTTAAAAATATAATTAAAATCTATCTTATATTTTTATATTCGATTATAATATCAGATTTTTTAGTAACTTCTAATTTAGAATATTCTAAAAGTTATATATATAATAGTATTATTTTATTATATATTATCTATAAACAGACAAATGAACAGAATAGATAAATTAAATAATTAAGATTATATTATAATATATATATATATAAAACTACTAAACTTATAAAATATAATTTTTATTTTAAATTATTAATTAAATTAATAGTTCTACTAGTACAGCTATAAAAACAACTTTATATAATTTTATCTATAAAATATTTTCAAATAATTTATAAATATAAACTAAATATTTATTTATAAAATAATATTTTAAGTTATATTTAGATACCGAAAAAGTATATAAATCTATAATTATATAAATAAAATATATCTATAATAAGAACTATTAGCTTATAAAATTTAATATTAAAAATAAAATATATCTTAAATTTTATTAAAGACTATAGTTTTTTAATAAATAAAAATATAAAAATAATTAAAAATAAGTTAGTTACTAATATACCGGTTCTCTTTATATTTTAGACTAAGTTAAAAGATTAGTCTACTATTTTAAATTTTTATTAGATTAATATATATACTTAGTAGTTTTAGTAGTATAGTTGGAATCAGTGTCTAAACTCAAAGACTTATATAACTAATGATATACTTAATTATCTATAATTAAAAAAATAAAGACAAAAAGATAAAAAAAGATAAATATAAAATTAAATATATTTTTATAAGCGGATTAGCACGCGGTTAATTAAAAAAAAGAATTTTAAAATAATTAAATATCTAGTCTGATTTTTGGAATATAGTTCTAAAAAAGATAAATAAATCAGTAAAATATATATTAATACTATAAATCTACTAAAAAAAATTTAAACAATATTTCTAGTAATTTTTTCTGGTTTAACTTTTTTCATCTCTTTAGATATAATATATATTTCTTTTTTCAATATATTTGATATTTATCTATTGACTTTTTTATAAACTTTTTTATATATTTTCTTAAGTTTCTTTTTATCTAATATCTCTGAGTTCTTTACTTCTTTTCTTATATTTTTTTTATCTATCTTAATATCTCTATACATATCTTTTTGTAAGTCTTTTTATATATTTAGTCTTCCAATATGTTTAAGTTCTTTACTTTTTTTTATATTACTTTGTTTAATTTATTTTATTTCTTCTTTTCTATTTCTTTCTTTTATATCTATATATATATTTAATTGCAAGCATCTTTATATATTTAGTTTTTTTCTCTAAATTCTTAATATTTTTGACTTCTTTATTTTTTCTTTTTTATATCTTTATATATATATCTTTATTTCTAAATATCTCTATATATCTAAAATAATCGCACTATTTCAAATTCCGAACATATATAAGTACTTAGAACTTATAAGGAGAGCATGAAGAGAGATGGATTCCAGCTATCTGAATATCTATCTAAACTACCGGCCAAAATAGTAAGCTGTCTAGCTAATAAAAGATCAGATACTCTATACATTCTCTTAATTTACTACAAGACCTAAATATTTTAAAGCTATTTAAAGTATATAAAATTATTATAATAAAAAAAACAGATTATTTTTTTAGTATTAAAATACTAGAATAGTTATATAAAATAGGATTAATAAATACTATCAATAGAATAATTACAGAAAATATAACTAGTTTTTTATATAATAATATTACTAAATATATAAAATAATATAAATAATATTTAAATTATCTGTTTAAATAAGTATTTAGATAATATAAAGTCTACTATAAAAAACAGCTTAATAAAACTATTTATAAGATTTTTTTTATATTAATATACTAGAAATCTATTTTATTATTATAATATATATTTTTATATAAAATAATCTAATATTAATTTATTATGTTAATTTTAGAACTATAGATATATAAATAAGATTAACTATATTATTAGAATCTATATATATAACTATCTTTTTATTAATAAATAGATCTAGTTTTATAATAAATTTATATAAAAACATAGTTTTATAAAATATTTTATAAAATATTATATATTTAGTTAATATAAAAAAAATTCTTAAGACTGTCTGCTTATATATAAACAATAATACTAAAGATTTTATATATATAATAATATAAATTTTTATAAATTTTATATTATTATTATTTATATATAAAATATTAATATAGATTTTAAATTATTTATTAAAATCTTAGTTATATATAATATTTAATATAAAATTCTTAAAATAATATAAAATATATTTAATAATATTTTTATTAATTAATTATAAAAAGATTATTTAATATTAAAATTAATATATTATATACTTAATATTAATATATATTCTTATTACTAGCTAATTTAGTTTTTTTAATATTTTTTCATATTAGTTTAAATTAATAAGATTAAAATCTTTATATAATATATTCTAATATTTAGAATTTATAAAAGTTTTTTTTATATAATAATTAGTTATATTATAGTTTATAAGAAGTTTATTAATATAAGTCTACTAATTAATAATTATTATTCTAATTTTATAATCTTAATATATAAAATTATTTAAAAACTATACTAGCTTACTAAAATATTTTAATTATATAATAAATATAATAAAAAAAGTTGTTTATATATAAAAATAAAATTATTTTTCTATAAATATAAATATAAATATTTTTCTATAAATATAAATATAAATATTTTTCTATAAATATAAATATAAATATTTTATTTTAATAGTTTAAATCTAAGTATATATAATATTTTATTAATTATTTTATCTTAAAAAAACACGGCTTGCCGGAAACTATATAATATTTTTTTTTAAATATTAAAGTTTACTAGATAATTTATAAAAACCCGTTGGTTAGTATATATATATTAATCTATAGTTTTAAAATTTAATATTAAAGTATACTATAATAATATTATATTAGATATATTATAATTATAGAAGTATAATAATAGTAATTATAAATTTTAATATAATATTATTTAAAATCAGAATATAGTTATTTTTAAAATTAAAACTAGATTATTAATAATTTTTAATAAACTATTTAATATATTTTAAAATATTATTTTATATCTACCCGCTGTTATTAGTTTTTATAATATATATTTATTCATTAAAAAGAATATAAATATTAAATAGCCGGTTAATAAAATTAAATATATTTTTTTATTAACTATTTTATTTTGTTTTTATTATTTTTAGCTACTTTAGCTATTAAAAAAAAACTTTAGCAGTATTATATATTTTTAGAATTAAGATTTTATTAATATATAAAAAAATTATTATATATAATTAAAATATATTCTTAGAACCAGACTATTTATATAATATATTTTTATTTAAATAATCTAATATCTAAAATAGTTTAATTATATAGTTTTTATAAGAATAATATTTTATTTTAGATTTAATATTAGTTATCTGTATATTTTTTTTTAATAATAAATAGCAACAGCTAGAAATTTTAATTAATTTAAAAATTAAAAATTATAAATATTATATATTATAAGATTTTAATAATTATATTAATTACTATCTACTTTAGTTTTTAAAATACTTTTAATATTATAATTTAATATAATTTTAATAAGATATTAATATTATATAATTTTATATTCATTACCGGTATATATAGCAGCTCTGTTTATAAGTTTTTTAATAATATAATTATAATATACTTTATAAAGTTATAAAATTTATTATTTTTTTAATATAATTTTAAAATATTTTTTTATATTTATAGCTATATTTATTAGTCTTATCAGCTATATTAATTTTTAATTTTATTTTATTTATTAAATATTTCTTAAAAATTATTATTTAAATTAAATACATAAAAATATTATATACTAATAGTTAATATATTAATCTTAATACTAGAATATATTTATATTAGATTATATAATTAAATTTATAAATTAATATTATTTACTATTACCGGAGTATATACTATAATAATTAAATTTAATAAGATTTTATTTATAATAATATTAAATAATAATAACTTATAATATTAAGATTATTATAGTATATTTATAGATATAGCAGAATTATTTATTATTTAAAATTTAAAATAATTCTTATTTATAATATTAAGTTTTATTCTTTTTAATATATAATAAAAGTAGAAATAGTTTTTATTTAAAATTTTAGAATTAGATTTCTACAGTATATAATAAAAGTAAAAATAATTTTTATTTAAAAAACTAGCCGGATTCTTTTATTCAAAGAAAGTTATTTTAATATTTAATATTATTAATAATATTTTCGAATAAATTCTTTTTATTAGAACTTAGAAAAATTTTTTTTATTTATAATTTAGAATAATCTTTTTATTATTTTTTTATAAGTTTTAAAAAACGTCTGTAATAGTTTTTTTAATAATTATATATATTAAATACTTTAAAAAATAAAAAAAAGATAAAATCTAAATTAAAATTTATTTATAAACTAATAATTTAATTATATTTAATAAAATTATTTACTATTTATATATAATTAATTATATTAATATTAGATTATTATTATTTTTAGCAGCCTGCTTTAAACGGATTCTTAATTTTTTAATAATAAAAAAAAATAATAAAAAACTATATAAAAATATTTTTAATATTATTATTACAATTATTATTATATATATATTATTTAAGAAACTTAATATTATCGGAGTATATAATTTTTTTAGTTTTTTATTTATAAATATAAAATATATAACTATAATTATTTTTATAGCTAATAAAATAACTAATCTATATATATAATTTAAGTTTATATTTTTTAATATATTAAGAATTATTTAGATTAATTAGAATATAAATTTTATAATTATATATATAAAAATATTTAATTAATATAATATCTGACTTAATATTAAAATATATATACTATTTTTATATAAATAATAATTTTTTATTTAAAAAAAATTAAATAATTAATAATTTATATTATTATTTTTAATTATTTTTAATTAAAGATATTTTGGTAGTCCGGTATTAATTAATATAATTCTAATTATTAATATAATATACTATTTATATTATTTTATATCAATATTTTAGTAATAGTAATATAAAGCTAATATAAAATATATATTATTTTTAGATTTATATTATTTTTTAAATTTTATTAATTTTTAGCTATTATTAAGATATTATTTAGTAATATACTAGTCTGTAATATTCTTATATTATTTATTAAATATAATTAATATATTATTAGCTTTGTTTTTAAAGTTTTTTAATAAACAGATTTTTATATAGTTGGTAAATAAATTAATAAAAATTAAATAATATTTTTTAATCTTAATATCTACTGGTTTTAAATATTAAGTATTATAATTCTAAATATTTTATAAATTCTATTTTCTAATTATTAGTTTTTATAATATTCTTTTATATATTTTTCTAGTATTATAAATTCTATATTTAAATTCCGGCTTATTAATTATTTTATTATTAATATTTTTTATTATAATAATTAATGTTAGCTTGTTTGTATAGCTTAAATAATAATATAAAAAATATAAATTAATAATAATAAATTAAAAATATTTAAATAGTTTATTATTATTGTATATTTTAATAATAAATATTTTATTATTTTATATATATTTAATAATATAATTAATATTAAAATCTTTAATTTTTTTATTCTTAATATACTAGATAATATTATAATTATTAAATATTTTTTTACTAATAATAAATTATATAAAATATTTAAATTATATTTTATTTATATAATTAATTTAATAATTTTATTATTTCTACTATTAAAATATAATTTGATTTTTTTATATTTTTCGGTTTTACTATAGTTATTCAAAAAAGTTAATATATTAATATATTTTTTTAAATATTTATATCTTATATTTAATAAAAGAATTAAAGTCCGGTATTAATATATATTTAGAGCTGAAGTTTTATATTTATATAATAAAATAGTTCTTTTTATTAGATTTTTTAGTAATAACTATATTAATAAATATATTAATATAATAAGAATATATAATAGCTGCAAGATTTTTTTCTATAGTAAAAAATCTATAGTATTATATATAAATTTATAATTTCTATTTTTAAAAATATATATTAAAATAAAAATAAAAATATAACTTAATACTATATCTATATTTATTATAAAAAATATATTTTCTATTTTTTTTATATAAAAAATCTTTAAGTCTAGATAAATTAATTATTAGATTAACTATTTATTAGTTTTTTTAATAGCCACGCAATATTATTCTTCTGTTTTTTTTAATATATTTACTAAAATTATATTTTTTAATTTATTATTTTTTTAGACGTCTGTAGGGCTGTATTTATATAATTAATATTTATTTTTTATTTTTTAGTAATATTTTTAAAGTATATTATTAAATTAAAAAACTTAGTATTATTATATAAATTATCATTATTCTTATTAATATTATTCTTGTATATAATTATTTAGAATAAGAAATTATTTTTTAAATAATATAAAAAAGTATAGTAATATAAATATTAATCTTACAGCTAAAAGTCCAGACGTCTGAATATTTATATTAAAATATATTAATAAATTATAATAGTTTTATATACTATAAAAACTTTATAATAAAAAAACTAATAATTATAGTTTATTTTTTAAATATATTTTTTTTATAAATAATTCTATAGATAGTAATAAAAATCTTATCTATATACTTAAATTTTAAGAATTAATTTAAGTACTTTTTCAGTATATTTTTTAATAATAAGTTTATAAGCTATTTACTAATTAAAATCAACTATTATTTTTATATATTGAAGTATATCTTATTCGGGACTAACTATAATAAGATTTTATTAATAAGATTTCTTGTATAATAAAAGCAGAGGCTTGTTTTAATAATATATAATTAGATATTTTATTTTTATTTATTTATAAAAAGTATTAATAAAACTAATAAAAAATTTAAAAGCTTATAAAAAAGAATTTTATATCTTTATTAATATTAAATATAATATTAGATAATATTTTTATTATTAGCTTTTTAATTTTTTATATTTAGTATATATTAAAAATATTTTAGCTATTAATTAGCTAGCTGTAGTACTATCTTGATATATATAAAAATCTAAAAATTAAAAAAAAATAAAAAATATTATAAATAATATAAATTAAATAAATATAAAGTTTTTTAATAAAATACTAATAAAGTTGACACTTTAAAAAAAGAAAGAATAATAAATAAGATGAAGATTTATAATTGAAGAAAAATATAAAAAGAGATAGATTCCAGCTATTTAAGCATCTATCTAAACTGCCGGCTAAGATAATAAGCTGCCCAGCCAATAAAAGGCCAGGCACTCTACAACTTATACTACTGTATTTTTGAATAGAATATAAATAAATACTCGATACTTTTGAAGTATTTATTATAATATAAATAAAAAGTAATTCTAATCTAAATATTATACCGCCTAAAAAAGCCGCTAAAAATAATTATATTAAATAAAAGAAGTTTTAGTAAAAAGTATAAATAAAATAGTCTATAGTTTTTAGTCTTTAGAATCTTATTAAAAATAATTAGTTTTTTTATTAAATATAACTTACCAATTTATATTTTTATTTAAAATTACATTATTTTTCAAGAATATACTTATATAATATAAAGGAGATTTTATAGCCTAGAATATTCTTTATTTAAACTAAATTCTTTTGAGTATAACTATTTTTATTAAAATATATAAATTTTATTTCTATTCTATAGTCTGCGGAGGATTTTTTTTATATAAAAAAATAATATATGTTTAAATATTATAGCTTTTATTAGACTAAAAAATTATATTAAATATATCTAATATATAATTTTATTACGGTTGGCTATATACTTACAAAATCCAAAGATATCCATAAAATTAAAAAATATTATATATTATTTATATTTAATATAACTTCTATAAATATAACATATCTGCTAGTATACTAAAAAACCTAAAAATATAAATATATAATTAATGAATAACTTTTATATATAAATAGTCTTATTATATTATATATATATAATAATAATAAGAGTTATAGTCATAAGCCAACTAAATTAGATTTCTATATCTTTATTTAATAATATATTAGAATAAGCTGTTTATTCTAGTTTTTAAAATATTTTATAACTATATTCTGTAAATAAATAAAAATATATAACTAAAATAACAAATATTTATAATAAAATATAAACAAAGCTAATTATATTTCTAACTATAATATTATTTTTGTTAGTTTTAAATGTTATATTAACACTAATATTTATTGTTTTTATTTCTGTGTCTATTATCTTTATTTCTAAATCTATTACTATTTTTATCTTTATATTTTTTATTATATTTACTACTTTTATTTTTTTAATACTTTATATTTTTATTTTTATTATTCTATTTTTTTGCTTCTGCTGTTTTTATTCTTTTAATATTGTACTTTCTTACTTTAACTACTTTTATTTTTTTAACATCTAATATTATTTTTATTCTTTTAATATTTATACTTATATTTTTATTTATTTACTTATAATTAATTTTTATAGAGATAGTATTTATCTGTTATTCTAACAATATCTACTTTTATATCAGTTTTATATATAAATATAAATATATTTCTTTTTATTATCTAATCTTAGATATATATATATATATAAATATATCTCTTTCTATTATCCGATCTTAAATAATATTTAGAAGATATTTATATAGTATAATAAAAACTAATCAGACTAATAAAAAGCTTAAAAAAATAAATAAAAAAAATTATCTTAAAAAATATTAATTACTTTTAGTTTAGTATTAAAAACTAAAACTATGTTAATATATTCCGGAGCAAAAGTAATTTTATAAAAAAAATAATTTAAAACTCTAGTTAAAGATTTATAAGAAGAAAAAAACTATAATAGAATATATACTAATATTAATATAAATACCAGTAATATAAAAGTTGTTATTTTTATAAAAAAGAAAAACATCGAAAAAATACTAAAATAATATATACTATAGTAAGTTTTATATATTATAAATAAACTTAAAAATAAGAACCGATTTTTTTAATATTAAAATACTATAATATTTATAGTAACTAATATATACTATATAATAATGAAACTTTTTTAATAAACTCGAACTTATCTTTAGAAATATTATAAATAGGAAAAATAAAAAAATATAAATAAATAATAATATACAGTATTAAAAGTAATAATAAAGATAGTAATAAAAATAATAAGAAATATTAATTATAATAAACTATTTTTTAAGTTTTTACTAAAATCGGTGTTTACATAAAAAGACTATTTATTAAATATATTTTTATATCTTCTTTTTTTTGTATCTTCTATAAATATTTTTATATGTTTTTTTTGTATTTTCTGGCTTCTATGGCTTTTGTTTTATATATTTATATAGGTTTATATATAGATATGCACGTTTGTATACTTATACTTAATTAATTACTTTATTAATAAATATTAAGATTTTAAGATTTTTACTTTTTACGTGTAGCTGCGTAGCTATAAATTGATAAGATTTAATATAGTTTTTTATTATTAATTATTATATCTAGTTTTTATTATTTTTAGTTAATTCAATTACTAAAAAAAGATTTTTGTAGTATAATATATTCTTAAAATTAAAATCTTATTAATATATAATAATAATAAGTTTATTCTTGCTTCTGGCAGGCTTAAGGCCTGTATGACAGCAGTTACTATAACCAGCTGGTAACTAGTTTATTTAGATTATATATAAAATAAATAAACTAAATTAAATTTTCTAAAATTTTTTAAAACTGATTACTAGCTAATTTATTTCATACAGATATATTAGTATATACTAAACAAAATAAATCTTTTTATTTTTTTTAATTAATTTATTAAATTAGCAAGTTAGCTACTAAACAGCAGCTAACTAGCTATTTAAACCGGCCGAAAGTTTTTTATTAATTAAATTATTTTTTGTCTTACTATGGTAGACTTAATAAAAGTAAATTTTTTTAATTTTATTAATTAATCAGTTAATATAGCTAGTTAATTATTTAATAATAATTATCTAGCTGTTTAAGCCGGCCGAAGATTTTTTATTAATTAAATTTTTTTTAATTTTATTATAGTAGACTTAATAATAGCAGGTTTTTTTTATATTATTAACCAGCTGGCTAAAATAATTAGTTAATTATTTAAAAATAATTAACTAGTTATTTAAACTAATTAATAGTTTTTTTTATTAACTAATTTTTTAACAGCCGGCGGATTTTATTATTAAATATATTTTTAATAGCCTTTAGATTATAAAGATATATTTAGTAATAAACTTATTAATAAATATATTAAAACTATTATTTTTTAAACTATAAACTAATTAGTTAATATTTTATTAATTTGTATTATATACTAGTACTTATAAAAACTTACTAATTAATAATAAAAAACTAATTAAATTAATAATTTATACATTTATTATATTTTTATTAATATAATAAAAAATAGAAAGATTTTTAGTTTATATATTAGTTTATATCGCATATAATTTTAGTATTAATATAAATATTAATTAGTAAGATTATTTTAAATATTTATTTAAATATTATTAAAACTGTTAAATCAATTATATATTCTTATAAATGAAGATTTTAATTAATTAAATATATGTTTCTTAAATATTTAAAATATAATTCTTTTTATTAAAGTATTTTTTAGGCTAAAAAAAACTTATTAAGTTTTAATATATTTTTGATAAAAAGTTAATATAATAAATAATCTATTTTATATTATATATCTAATTACTAGACTAGTTTTCTAATTACTAGACTAGTTTTATAATTACTAGACTAGTTTTATAATTTAATTAATATTATTTTTAATATTTTAACTCTTAATTTATTATTAACTAGTTTTTTAATTATGAAAGTAAAAAAGTTATTTCAATTATTTTAATTAACTAATTAAAATAGCCGGAAATCTGTAAATAAATTTAAAATTATTAGTCTGTTTATAAATTAATTAATTTTTTATATTAAATTACTAGAGTAGTTAACTGACTATTTTAACCAAAAAATAAATAAAACTAATTAATTTTATTAGTTATATTATCAAAATAATCAACTAGCTTTTTTAGCTATATAAACTAAAAAGATTAATTTAACTAATTTTTTAGTTAAGCTGCTAAAATAGCTAACTAATTTTTTAGTTATAAAAATAAAAAGACTAATTATTTAACTATTTTAAAACTAATTGGTTAATACTAATCAGCTAAAAATAAGTATCTAGCTTTTTTTAGCTAATAAGTTTTTATTTAATATACTAAGATTATAAAATCTAAAAATCTTCAGACTAATAAATAAAACAATATTAAAAAAAATCTAAATATTAAATTATATAAGAAATTAGCAGCTGTAATAATTACCAGCTAATAAAAAATTAATTAATAATAATAAATATAAAAGTAAATATATCTAATAACTATTAATACTACTAGTTTATCATATAAAAAATTATATAAAACTTTATACAAAAATTAGAAATTTATAAAAAAATAGCTAACTAGCTAAATTTCCTTATTATATTTTATATATATAATATAAATAGTTTAATATCCCGGCTGGAAGCCTGTCAGCCAGACTAGAATCTGCTACCACTCGGCTATTTAGCTGATATATAGGTGTATAAAAAATTTAATTTATTTAATATAATTAAAAACTACTTTAAAATAATTATATTATTTCTAAAAAACTTTTTTTTATTTTAAAACTAAGAACTAAGTTATTTGAAGCTTTTATAGTCCGAACAATAAAAATAGAAATCTGTTTATTTAAATAAATATTAAATATAGTACTACTAAAGTTAAAGAAAGATACTATATTTTACTATATATATATAATATAAATGTTCAAAAATAAAATTAATTAAATTATTTAATCTTTATAATTCTTAATACTATATACAAGCCTAGTTTTATAATATATTTTTAAAACTGTAATATAACAGTTAAAATATACAAGTTCTTTTAAAAAGTTTATAAAGTTTTTAGTTTTATAACCACTATCTATTTATATAATTAAGTAGATATTTATATATTATAATAATATCTCTAATTCAAAAAAAATTCTTAATAAAGTTTGTGAATATTTTTAATAAATTATATAGTATCAAAATTATAAATAATTAAACTAATTTTTTATAATTCTTCATAGTAATTTAAGAGATTGTAATTTTTAATCATTTATTATAAATTAGTATATAATATTTAAAAAAGCTATAGTATTCTTCTTTATTTATATCTAATCTATATATGTTAAATATATTTAAAAAAGTAATTCATATAGTTATTTATTTATATTATTAATTATTATTAATAATAAGATATTAACTATTAATATCTTCAATTATAATAATAATTATAAAACCTGTAGCTAAAGTAAAAACTATAGTTATAAATATAATAATTACTATAGCTATAAAGATAAGTAAATTTTAATATATAATATAAATATAAATAATTTAATACTACTAATCGAAATTTGTTTTTTTGTACTTTTTATTAAATATATTATAATTATATTATTAAAAATTTATAGACAGAGCTGTTCTTTATTTTAATAATAAATATAAAATTATATAATGTTAATATTTTATTACAACTATATTAAATTATAATACTAGAAATATTTTAGAAATTAAAATAAATATCAGCTAATATAGCTACTAAACTATTATAATATATAATATTTATAATTTTTAATTTTTAAATTAATTAAAATTTTTAGGTGCTGTTATTTATTATCTATAGAAATATATAAATAACTAATACCGAGTTTAAAATAAGATATCATTTTCATAAAAATTATAAAACTAAGCTGTTTTAAATATTAGATTATTTAAATAAAAATATATTATACAAATAATCTAGTTTTAAAAATATTTTTTAATTATACAATACAATGTTATTATATTTTATTAACATCTTAATTTTAAAAATATATAATACTACTAAAACTTTTTTTAATAACTAAATTAGCTGAAAATAATAGAAAGAAAATAAAATGATTAAAAAAAATATATTTAATTTTATTAACCGGCTGTTTAATACTTATATATTTTCTAGTAAATAAATATATAATATGAAAATTAATAATAATAAATAGATATAATATTTTAAAATATATTAAATAATTTATAAAAACTGTTAATAATTTGATTCTAATTTTAAAAATAACTATATTCTAGTTTTAAATAATATTATTTTAAAGTTTATAAATACTATTATTATATTTTTATAATTATAATATATTTAATATAATATTATTATAACATATTTTAATACCGAATTTTAAAAATAATTTATATATATATATATATATTAACTAATAAATCTTTATAAATTATTTAATAAAATCTAATATTTAAAAAAGATATTATACAGCCTTTAGTAAGCTATATTTTTTTAAAATAAAATATTTATATTTATATTTATAAAAAAGTAATTTTTTTGCAATATTTAATACAACAGAAATTAAAACTATATTATATATGTTTAAAAAAATTATATCATTAAAATATTTTAATAAGCTAGTATAATTTCTAAATAATTTTATATGTTAAGATTATAAAACTAAAATGTAATTATTAATTAGCAAACTTACATTAATAAGCTTTTTATAAATTATAATATTAGTAATTATTATATAAAAAACTTTTATAAATTCTAAATATCAAAATATATTATATAAAGATTTTAATTTTATCAACTCACACTAATATAAAAAAATTAAAAAAAAACTAAATTAATTAGTAATAAAAATATATATTAATATTAAATATACTATATACTAATTTTAATATAAAATAATCTTTTTACAATTAATTAATAAAGATATTATTAAATATATTCTATATTATTTTAAAAAATTTTATATTTAATATTATATACATCTAAAATTTTAATAAATAATTTAAAGTCTATATTAATATTTTATACATAAATAATAATAATATAAAATCTATAAAAATTTATATTATTATATATATAAAATCTTTAGTATTATAGTTTATATATAAATAGATAATTTTAATAAATTTATTTATATTAGTTAAATATAAAATATTTTATAAAATATTTTATAAAGCTATTTTTTATATAAATCTATTATAATAATTAATATAATAGAAACCACAGAAGAGATTATAACTATAATTAAAAAAGTAAAAATTATAAAAACTCGAAATCTAATTGAAATTAATTTAACTGAGACTGTTAGAGTAATTATAATTATAATAAAAAAATCTTAAAAAATGTATTATAATAATATTAATATCAACAGTAATAGTAAAGATTCTTAATATAAATATTTTTTACTACAACTAAATTAAAAGAACATATAATAAATTTTATAAAATATAAAAATATTATAAATATAATAAAAATAATAACCAGTACTATTCTAAAAACTATAATAAGAAAAAATATTTAATTATTATAAAAAATAAAATATCTTCTATTTTTAATACTTGGATTATTTTATATTGTTTATTTTTAATAATATTCTGTATGTATATATCATGATTTATAATTTTATGTATTTTACAAAGACTCTGATTTAAAGATTTTTATTATTAATATAAATAAATTATTTAAAAACTAGTAATATATAATGATAAAAATCTATATTAATAATAAGATAAATATTGTATACTTAAATTATAGATATATAATATTAATAATTGTTAAAATATAGCTTACAGCAAATTCTTTAAATATTTTTATAATAATTATAAATATTCTATTTATATTTATAACATTAAGTAATAATTTAATACTATTAAATGTATAATATTATTAATATTTTTTTCTATAGAAGTTAATATTAAATTAGTTATAATATATGTATATAAGTATATATATTATCTAGAATTTAAAAATGTATCTACTTATAAATTATAATATTTTTAATATGTATAAATTTATTATTAACTTTAAAAACTAATTAATAATAATAGTATATTACCAAAAAGCAATATATTTTAATTATTATTTCAAAATTAAATTATAACTAATACTTATTAATTTTTAATTATAATAAATAATATTATTAGTACGGGAATAATAGACTGATCTGGTCGATAAATAATAAAATATTAATATTAACTAAAAAATATTTAAGATTCTTAAGTCTCTTGTTAATAAAGTTAAAAAGATTTTTATAAATTTTGATAACTAGTAAATAGAATATTTACTAGTATTAATTAAAGTAATAATATCTAGCTAGATAAATAAATTACTTTAAAAATTAAAACTAAATAATATATTATTTTTATTATATATATCTATTTTGCCCGACTCAAAGTTTAGTAAAAGTACTTTACTAAAATTTTAAAAAATTATTATTAACAAAAAAGCTAAAATAAAAATAAAATCTAAATATAAAAAATAAAAGCATAATAATAATAATTTTAATTTTCTATATTTTTTATATATTTAGCTTATGTAGACACCAGATCTTAAGTTAATAATATTTATGGTAGATTTCAATAGTATCAATATTCTGCTATTAGTTTCTGTCTAATAGATATTTTTTGATAGTCTTAATCTCCTAAACTTCATTCTTATCAACCATCTACACATCAATCATATCAATCTTCGTCATATTGGTCAGTATCATATCAGAAAGAGTAATAAATAAAAAAAAAGACTTATAATCTAAGAAGAGTTTGTAAAAAGATAGATTCCACCTATCTAAGTATCTATCTAAACTGCCGGCCGAAGACAGTGAGCTGTCTAGCCAATAGGAGGCCGGGCCCTCCATATTTTTGAAGTATTAAACATCCTTAAACTTATCAAGTTAAAAAAAGTATTCGTGAGGTGGCATTATTTATAAGGTAACGACAACCCTCCACCGCAGGTGGTGGGGCGCCGCAGCGACGAGTACGTCAGTGCCTTCAGAATAAGAACAGCGGGGCGGTGGCTGACCGCTTTGAATTCCCTCTGCCGCTTCCTCTATAGGCCAAGATTTGGAACCGTCCACCAGATGGTATTTATGAACTCGAATCAAACCGGCAGATCTGGGATTAAATAATCAGACCCGCTTCATTAGATTTTCAATTTCTCAAGGCACCACATACTGAGTAGTTAGTGAACTAATGACTTAGCTACCCCACATCAGTCAGTTTGTGTAACGGCTTCCACCATCCTTGTTCTTATCGAGAGACCACGAAAGTATTCTAACCACCTTCAAGTATTTGACTACTCCAATCTGAGAAGTTTTTCAATACCACCTTATACTCATCCCCTCAGTCAGCACAACAAGGGAAATTCAACCTTCTCGCATATACTTTCCGGGGTTGACCATAATGGCTGCTTGTTTCCATGTTCAATCCGAGGGTAAGCAGAACCAACAACTCAGACATACAGTACCCTCCATTCAAAATCAAGTGCCACACCTCGAGTTTTCTAACATAATCTAGAAATAAAACCTCCATCAACTTCACAAGTTGTATATCGGGAGGATTGTACGCAATGTTTTGACTCTGTAGTATGCGTTTCTCTCTCAATACTTACTGGGCTTCAAGTTGACGCTAGTAGGATCTAAGTTCGGGAATAAACGTTTGCCTCTCCTGTTTCAATGGCGGTTGTGCTCATGATAGAAATCATGCTCTTCTGCACTTCAAAAGATCTGGGCATCCACTAGCCCTCAATATCAAGCGGACGCGCAAGAAGGTTCAAGTAGGTTGCCTGTCAGCATCATACACGGCTCTTATCGGTAACTAACAGGACATGGCAGAGAGATGAGCCACCCCAGAAAGTTTCCAAACTTGCAATTTCTGCTGAAACGGATGAGGACCGATATGACACAAGCACTCGTGTTCTCTGTTACCATTGCTGCCAGGATAACATTGATCAATCGAGTGGCAATCTACCATCTGTTATTGACGGGGTTCTGACGGCAATGACTTTCTCCAGTAGGGAAGAAGTCAAAGCATGGGAGCAAGAGTTCATCCCCTGTGAACATACTCTTTGCGTGGAACAAAGCAGCTCGCGACAACTTGAATCGCAAGGTAAATCTGAGTTTTGACCGATTATTGTTTACATGAATCTGACGGCTATAAATGCAGAACTTGCGCAATGTTCGATGTGCAGTCTCAAGGAAAACCTTTGGCTATGTCTAGAATGTGGTAACCTTGGCTGTGGTCGAAGCCAATTCGGTGGCGTGGGCGGCAACTCTCATGGACTTGCGCACTTTGAAATGACCTCGCACGCTGTTGCAGTGAAGCTTGGTTCAATAACAGCCGAGGGATCCGCTGATATCTTTTGTTATAAGTGCAATGAAGAGAGGATCGATCCTGATCTTGCCCAGCACCTCGGACACTGGGGCATCAATCTAGCGGATAGAGAGAAAACGGAGAAGAGCTTGATGGAAATGCAGGTTGAGCACAACCTAAGGTGGGAATTTTCAATGACTACAGAGGACGGCCACGAGCTTAGACCGGTATTTGGTCCTGGTCTCACTGGCCTCAAAAACCTAGGCAACAGTTGTTACTTGTCAAGTGTGATACAATGCCTATTCACTTTGCCACAGTTTGAAGACAGGTACTATCATCCCAGTGAAGAGCCCCCATTGACACAGAAGCCGGCCGAAGATCTGGAGACCCAGATGCGCAAATTGGCAGATGGAATCCTCTCTGGTCGGTACTCCAAACCTGCCACCGATGTATGCGCCTCGCCTGAAACAGCTGAAGTTCCGCATCAGAATGGCTTGGCACCAGCCATGTTTAAACACCTTGTTGGTCGTGGTCACGAGGAGTTCTCCACAATGAGACAGCAGGATGCTTTCGAATTCCTGCTTCATATTTTCAAACTTGTCAACTTGTCTAAGCATACAGGAGGATCCTTGAATCCAGTAGAGTCGTTTGCCTTCTCTGTAGAGCAACGTCTCCAATGCCTATCTTGCAGAAAGGTGCGATACAAAGTGGATCAACAGGATAATGTTTCCTTGTCTGTCCCCGCTCACCGTACAAACTCACTGCAAAGCAAGGATACCGCCGGATTCGAAAGTGTGACCATCTTAGAATGTCTTGATACATTCACGAGTGAAGAAAGAGTGGAACTGCGCTGTCCTTCCTGCCACAGTGAGGATGGTTTCTCCAAGCGCTCATTCTTCAAGACATTACCGCAGGAGTTGGTCATCAACGCTCGACGGTTCGAACTAGTTAATTGGGTACCAACGAAGCTCGACATTCCTGTCGAAGTGGATGAAGGGCCGATAGACTTCAGTAAACATCTCGCCCCCTTTCCTAGTCAGGGTGAAGAGCTTCTCCCGGATGTCGAGGCGCCAACGCCAACATTTGATCCTGACGAAATTGCCCTCAGTCAGTTGCTCGGCATGGGATTCCCCCGGACCAGAAGTGAAAAGGCGCTCTATATGACAGGCAACTCGGATGCCGAAGCTGCCATGAATTGGTTGTTTGCGCATATGGAAGACCCCGATATTGATGAACCTATAGTTCAGAAAGGCCCCGCTCAGCCGCTGAATGAGACACCACACGATGCAGCTAAAGTGCTGCAGTTGTCTGAAATGGGTATTGATGCTGATCGGGCCAGGATCGCCTTGGCTGCAGTCGGGAATGATGTCAACAGAGCAATTGATTGGGTGTTCAGTCATCCCGAAGACATAATAGAAGTGGGAACCGTTCCTCAAGCGACTGAAAGTCCTAGTACCCGTGCTGTCGGTTTCGATACTACTCCAGCTCTCTACCGTCTTCATTCGATAGTGTGCCACAAAGGCTCCTCTGTACATGCTGGGTAAGTGGGTCCTGGAGAGATTCGATCAATGCTAACCTGGAAGAAGACACTATGTTGCAGTCGTGCGCAAAACTCTACCAGGCGAGGAGGGGCCTTCTTGGATCATGTTTAATGATGAGAAGGTTGTGCGGGTGGACGATGTACAGGAGCTGAAGAAGTCTGCCTATCTTTACTTCTTCTCTCGGGTCTAGACTGGATTCAATGCAGCACCAACTCCATCTTGAGTGCCCTAGATGGAACATAACGTTGGGTACAGTCGCTGTAGGAAGATGCCAATTATTGGATCGTAATATTGAGTCTTCAAAGTGCATTTTCATATCATTCACTTCTGGCACGCAGATTAACAGCGGACGTACAAGGGTGCACTGTAAAACCTTGATAGGTACAATGCACGAGGGACATGTTATGGACGGACTAAATCATCCTGGAACAGCTTATTCCAGTCACGAAGCTATGCGTCCAACATGTCGACTATTCAATGCAATTACAAAAATTATCATTCAGAAGCATAATTAAAAAATAAGTCTATACGAGTTTCCTCCCAACGGTATTAAGTATGATGAAATCGAGGCCCTCAAGGTATTGCAGATTTCGCATGGTGACAGAATCTGCTTTCAGAATTTGACAGTTGCTTGAGTTGCAGTGCCCAAGGAGCTTCGGATGAATGTGTGCAAATGAGCGCAAGTAGCGATCGCATCATTGGCCCTTCTTCAAATCCCCAGAAAGTTTCGTTTGTCTTCTGCGCTTGATCGCCTCTGGAGAATACTCGGTATCCAACATATAGTCCCACCACCTGAAGCTGCTGGAGTAATTGCCAACGAACTTCTCATGATGCAGGTCATGGTGATCGGCCCCAGCCCAGAAGGGGAGGAAATGGTGGAGACTCCAAGGAAATTCATAGCCACTGTGTGCATCGATTGCCTGGAACAGCCGCAAGACAATCCAGATGTACATGGTGAAGATATGCAAGTCCCCGGTCAACGCACACCACAGAATGGGACAGCCAACCGTGCCAAATCCCAGGATCATGACTTCAATAGGCGAGGCGTATTCCGCAGCCATACCAAAGGGCGCTGAGTACTGGTGGTGAATTTTGTGGATGCCTTTATAAAGTGGTCCCCAGTGAAGAGCGCGATGAGAAAAGTAGTGCCACGTGTCTTCGAGGACGAAGAATATAGCGATCTGATAGGCCATAGTCCAGATCGAAGGAAATGGGACGGAAGTTGAGAGGCCGAAGAATTGGGCCATGGGATGGAAAAGCCTACTCAATGTAAGCGGCTATATCAAATAAATTAAGCAGCATGCTGATTGAGCTTACCAGATTTGAGGCAACTCAACGGTGAAATGGCTTAATAGCACGAACTTGGCACAGTCCCACTGTTCACGGAAGGACGGAACTTTGTTCTATAAGAGACTGTCAGTTGACACCCAACCCCGATTGCCAGTGACTATGCATACACTTTGAATTTTATAACCCTTGAAAAAGCCCATGCTATCTATGAAGATCCATGGCAGCGAGCGTCCAAAATAGACAAGTTCGTGCATCATAAATGACATGATACCAGTCGCAAGAACATCGTTCTGCATCCAGGCGTACCATGCTGTCCAGAGCCGTTCCAAGACATTGAGATGGGTGTTATATTTGGAAATTTCCTCAAATTGGCCCCAGTAGGATTCTGGGGTTGAGAAAGATGTCGTATTCCTATGAAATCTTAGCGATGATCGAGTGACATTGGGTAAGGATGGCTCACATTTTTAAAGCAGGTGGTCAGCTTCCCTTCAGCTACTCCTTCCCAGGATCCTTCAATCAGGGGCAGACGAGCAAAATATTAGGCAAGCAATGAGGGAGGTAAGGTTTGAACGAAATAAAAGCTTTTAGAGTAGAGGAGGAAACGAGAAGTGAGAGCAGATCCTCTAGCTAACACTGGGGAGGGAGATGTGAACTGTGTAAAAGTACTTGGTAGGTACTGGGCCAGTATTTCAGAAAAGCCGGGTGAAGTACTGCGCCATCAGGACTATTGTTCCCGGGGTGGCGAGATTTCTTCGGCTACCCCCTGGCCGCGACCTTTCCAGGCTGGCACCACTGCCTAGCCGATTGGGGCCGATGTTAGCTCCACCCGGTTGGGAATGGCTTGGTTCGATCTCCAATCACCACGGGTCAGTATCAAACATACTCTGACCATTCTTTATCCTTATATATCATCACCGCCTTTCATTGAAGGGAACACGTTGGTGCTGCCGTGGTCCGTGTGCGATAGGTCCAGTACTGCAGCTACTGCTGCAATTCCCCTTGCAGCGACAGCCTTGCAGAAAGCGTAACTTGTAAGTTGAGGGTGCCCGGGTGCCCGGGTGCCCTGGCCTCGGGGGTTTCATCGTCCGTTTCCCTACCGCCTTGAGCAAATCACAAATCAGTCAAATTATTCTACATATGAAACGCCCTACTATGAGTGGTTACATCTCCAGAGTTGTAAGTCCATTTGATCTTACTATGTGCAATTGAAATACGGCGGAGGGTGAGAGCCAAAGCGTTGAGTGACCCATCGGCTGGGAGAGGTCCACAATTGCCATAGACACGACAACATATTTGTATTTCATCCCGCACTTACAAGATGCCTGAGGTAACGTAATCGGTAAGAGAGTCGGTCATGTAAGCGAGTCGGCCACCCGGTCTTGGCAAGCAGCCTATTATACTACTTATATTAGAATTTTAATTTATATACAAAAATAAGAGTATAATTAAATATTTATATAACTTTCTAAAGACCTGTAATTAATTCTTTAATTAATTTTTTCTTATTAGATATCTTGTATATATATATATCTAAAAAATATTATATATACTATAGTAAGATAATATTTAATAAAAGATTAATTTTTTATAGATGTTATATTACCGGCTATTTTTTATAGTTTAGATATTTATAAAGGCTTTATAAACCTTTAAATTATAATATTATTATTATAATTATTTAATTTTAATTTTTTTATTTAGTATTTTTTTTCTTTACAGCTATATAAAGTTGGCAGTTTTTATATTCTAAAGAAATTATTCAGTTTAATACTATCTCTGTATTTTTAATAAAATAAAATAGAATAGTTTATATAGATAAAGCCGGAAGATTAAAATATTAAAATAATTAAAATATAACTGATTTATATTTTTTAAACTACTTTAAATTTATAATCATTTAAGTAACAGTTAAAATAATCTCTTAGTTGTTTAGCCGGCTTTTTTATAAAGATATTTTATATATTTATAGATTTAAATACTTAAATATAGACTTTTAAATATATATTAAGAAAATCAATTTTATTAATTTAATAATATTTAATTTATATAAAATATTTAATCCGGCGGCTGTATACTTAGTTTTCTAATAAGAATACAGCTATATTTAACAGCTAATAGAAATAAAAAAAATTAATCGGTATATATACTAAAATAATATTATTCTTATAATATATATTATTAAATTAATATATTTAATAAAAATTATATCTGTTAAGAACCAAGAGGCTATATTAGCTAGTTTTTTATTTCTTGATATAAAAAGTAAAATAGTTTTTAAGCTAATATTTACTAATTTTTTAATTATTCAATTTATTTAATAATCTTATAATATATTATAAAAAAATATTTTTATATTATATTTATATACAGATTTTTGCTTTTAATATTATATAAATTAGTAATATTTATTCTATAATATTTATATACTTAATTAAAATTATCTATTTATAATTTTTTGATAATATAAAGAAAAAAATTTTTTTAAGTAAAATAAATATATTATTATTTTAGTTACAGCTACTAAGTTTATAATAAAACCGGTTTTATTAAAGTTATAAATATTTATATTTGTAATTTTATATATAATAAGAATAATTTATATTAAAACCAGGCCTGTATAATCTTAGGATTTTTTTATTTTATATATTTATAACTAGTTTAAAAAATAAACTAACTTTTTGAAAATTCTAATATCAGGAAATAAAATTATATATTTATTTTTTATTTATTAAATTGGTTAACTTTTTTTTATATTTTTATATTAAGACTAAAGTTATATTATAAATATAAAGCTGTCTTAAAGATATACTATATTAATTTAATAATATAATCTATTTAATAAATAATTTTTAAAAAAAGTTAGATTATTATAGTTAGTATATATTTTTCTACAGTAAATAAGTTTATTTAGATAATTTTAAAAAATTAAATATAAAATATTAAAAACTTTTATAATATAATAATTAACAGAATTTAATATTTTTAAATAGTTTTAACTATAAAAGAGAGCCTGTTTGTTTATTTTACTAAGTTTTTTAATAATTAAGATATTTTTAGTAGAAAAATTAATGTCTGTATAGAGATAGTTTTAAGAGTATGATAGTGGTTAATAGAATGGCTGACTTGCTTATATAACCAACTTGCTTACCGATTACGTTACTCATATAGGTTAGTTATGTAGATCGAGCTACCAGGCTACCTGACTAGTGAAAAGGGAGGGCGTTCTGGATAATGGTAATAGCCTCTTCCTCCGACTGGGTGTCCCTGCTGGATGCATGTTAAGTAATCTGGCAAGTACCTAGGTATCGCGGGTTCCCTACTAGAGTTTGTGAGGAAGCATGAAAGACGAATGGATTTCACTTCTAAAAAACTATCTATCAAAAAGCGGCCGAAGACGGTAAGCTGTCTAACCAACAAAAAAACAGATCTTTATTATATATTTTCTTTAGCTTACTGCAAGACTGAAAGAGTTCAAAACTTTTTATAATATATATGATTATTATAAAAAAACATAATATGGTGAATATCATCTATGTCGATATTCTGCTATTCCGTCTACGGCCGTCTTCTTGACCGCCTCTGGCGGCAGAACTTTGGCTTACCGAACTTCTAGTTTTTTATCTTTAGTATTAATCTATTTATATATAAAACTGTCTATTCTATAATATATGGTAGCATGTCCGCTTATCCAGATTATAATATATAACTCTAAGGTCCAATCGGTAGATTATTATCTCCAACTTTTTACTTTGTATTTGATCTTATCAAATATTAGATTTACTATATGTTATCAGTGGCGATTATTCGCTATTGACGAAGGCTGAAATTATAGATAAAAGCTTGCTTAATTTCTTCTCTAGATATATAATGTTGCTGAAGGCGGGAGACAGGCAGCTGGAACTGGTAATTTACCAAAAATAATAGTAAAATTATAGAATTAGCCAATATTTCTTTCAGCTTATAAATAAACTATATATAGAAGATAAGAGTAAGTAAAAAGATAAAAATTAAATATGGTATATTTTATGGTTGTCGATTCTGCTGTCTTTAGCAGCCTTTTTTTTACACCGCCTATAGGTATTCTTCGGTATTACCAACTTTCTTTTTTTTTCTAGAATTAATTAAACTTATCTATATATACTTATATTTATTTATCGGAACTGTTATAATTAGTACCATGTTCGTATCTTAAAATAGTTTATAGTGTTATTTTTATAAAATAATTATTTATTATCTTTTCTAGATATTTATTTGTTTGTTTATTACATTAAAAATATTTTTATATTCTTTTATTTTTATTTAGTTACTAAATATTTCTATATTTTTTATATTCTATATTTTTTATGTTTTATATTTTAAATATTTTATATTTCATATTATTATTTTCTGTTATCTGTGCCTGTTTCTGTATATAAATTATTTACTTAGCGAAATCCTGTTTTTTATTTAATTCATTTATTTATTTTTTATATACATATCTAATATTTTGATTTTATTAAATCTATTTTATTATTTCTGCGTTTATTATATTTTCAAGAATTGCTTCCTAATTCTTTATTTTTTTTCGTATTTTTTATATTATTATCGAATATTTATTGGTGTAGAAGTATTAAAATATTTTTTCAACAGTTTATTTATTTAGTTATTTATCTAATCTATTATTAATAATTCTAAGTATTATTAAAAAATTATTTATCAAATTATGTAATACTATTTTTACTTTCTCTCTATAAACTGTTTATATTTAAATAGTAAGATATTATGTTATATTTACTATATTACTTAGTATTTTATTTTTTGACTTTTTAAATATATTATTATTTATATTTTCTATCTTAGAATATCGACTGAAGCATCTTATATAAGATTTTTATTAACTTTTTTAATTAAACTAGTTCTCTTATTACTCATAATTATCATGGTACGGACCTAGAGCATCCATCTAATTTATTTTACTTCTTCTATTATATCTGTTTAGTCTACCTAATCTATTTTATTTTTCTTATTTTAGTAATATTACTGCTCTTTTTAACTATCTATTATATAATATATATAACTTTTTAATTTTTTATTTATTTTTAATTCGGTTTATAGCTTTTTAAGTTATATTTTATCTATAAATCTAAAAATAATCTAATTTAATAGTTAGTAAAGAATTTAAAAAACTAATTATAAAAAATTATCTACTCCGATTTATTATTTTTAGTATCTAGTTAGATTAAGAATTAAATATTAATTTATTTTTTAATATAATATAATCTTAATTTTCTAGAAATAGTAGTATTAATAAGATACTAGTAATTTTATAGTTTCTAATAATTTTAAATATTTTAAAAAAATTTATTTAGTATATTAAAAAATATTTTGAAAATAAGTTTTATTATTATAATTAAGTCTACAGCTGTATTATAGAGACTTAAAATATTTCTAGTTCTTAAATTAAATAATTCTAATAAAAAAAAGATATTTATAATTTAAAAGTTTAACAATATTATTACTATCTTGAAAATCATTCTAAAAAATTAATTTTAAATAAATATATAAAAATTATTTAGACTACTAGTTTTATAATAAATATTTCTATATATACTCTAGAGCCTATATTTATCATTAAAAATATTACAGCTATTTTAATAAAAATAATTATATTAATTAATTTCAAATCTTCTGTTTTTATTTTATTTTTTAAATGTTTATTTAATGCTAATAAATTTAAAAATAAGTATTCCGATCTTAAATACTTTACCAACTAGATTTAAAACAAATAAAAATTAATACTAACTATTATATTATATCTCTTTCTTATAAGATTTATATTATTAGCTATTTGAAAAAACCTTTATAGCTAAATTTAATTATATATTAAAAACAGAGAATATATTCATTCTAACTATATAATATCTTTATTCTTTTAAAGTACTTATCAAAAGACTCCGACAGAAAATATATTACTTAAAATAAACTATTTAATCTATATTAGAAATATTAAAGCTTTTATCTTTATTATATTAGATTTTAAAAACTAGTTTAAAAAGTAAAAATATATCTAAATAATTTTTATTTTATATTTGAGCAGAATATCGGTTATAAACTTAGATTATTACTAGTAAACAATATATTTTTAGAAAAAGATTATTTGTTTTAGTTTATTTTTTATAGAGTGTAAAAAACTATTACATATAGTATTAAATTAAATTAAATTAAATATATTATACATATATATATTAGTTCTAATAACCGAGTAGCAGCAGGTTCTAGTTCTATAAATAAATAAGCTATAGAAGTATTAAATTATATATAAATAGAAGTTTTAGCCAGTTGGCTGTTCTTTTTTTAATATTTTAATTTTTATATAGTTTTTTATAGAAGCTTTATATAGTTTTTCTTTTTATATAGTAAACTAGCAGTATTTAATAGTTTTTAAATATATTTATTTTTATATTTATTTTATTAGTTAGTTTTTTTAAATATTAACTGGTAATTACTGCAGCCTTTAACTATTATATAATTTAAAATCTAGATTTATTATTAAGATTTTTTATTAATTGGGTTAAAGATTTTTAGATCTTATAATCTTAATATAATAAGTAAAAACTTACTATTAAAAAAAGCTAATTAATAGTATATAAATTAGCTGGTAGTTAATAGTTTTTCTATATATAGAATAATTATATTTTAGTAAATATAATATTAAAAATAATATTAATTAAATTTTAAAATTAATTTAGAAGTCTTATATATAGTATGAAATAAATTATTTATCTTATTATTTTTTTTAAAAGAATACTAGAAGTTAGTAAGTTTTTGTTTAGCTTAAAAAATACTTTAGCAGAAAGAATTATATTTTAAATATTTAATAAAAATATATTTAATTAATTAAGAATAATTATATTCTTAATATTTAAAGTACTATAAAAGCTGTTAATTATAGTTATAATAACTAATATTAAAATATTATTATTAAATATAAAGTTTTTGCGAAAAAAAAATATTTATTATATTTAGATTATTAAATTTAACTACTAGTATAAAAAATTTCTTTTTTTTAATAATAATTTTTTAGAATTATATTTAGCTGATATATATAATCTTAGTAAATATTATAATTAAATAATTAATATTAATAATTTTAATTTTTTTGGCTAAAACTTTCTATTATTTTATAAGATTTTTATAGTTAATATAACTAATATTTATACTATATACTATAATTAAATATTATATATTTTAATTATTATATTCAGACTAAATATTTTAATTTATAGTAATTATATATAAATAAAATATTTTAGATTTTTTAAATTATTAGTTATATAAATTATATTATTACTAGATAATATAAAGCTTATAAAAATCTTATAATAAATATTTATTTTATTTTTTATATTAATTATATTTTTATTAATATAGTTTATTAACATTTTATTATTATAATATAATAAATTAACTATAATATCTATAGTTTTTTATATATAAATAATAAGATTTTTAATAAAAACTAATTATATTAGTAAATTATTTAAACCTGCTAATTTATTTATAATATTAATTATATTCATTTAGATTTTAATAAACTAATTATTTATATATAATCTAAAAATAGTAGTTATAATTATATAGTAAATAATATTAATATATAAATATATTTCAAAGATTATTATTAGTAATAAAATAGCTGCAGACCTGCTGAGATTATTTATAAGTTTAGTAATTTATAATTACTAGTTTATTTATATTTAAAGAATATTTTTATTTTTTTTAAGATTCTTACAGAGGGTCTTGATTAAAAATATTGTAATAATCTAATTAATAAAATTAATAAGATTTTTAATTAATAAAAGAAAAATTAATTTAAACATATTATTATTTATTTTTTTTATTTATTTTTAAATTATTTAAGAATATTATTAATAGTTATTATATATACTTATAAATTTTTATAATAGTAGTCGGTTTTAATCTAAGACTATATTAGCTTTTTAAAAAATATTTTAAATAGTATTAAGCTGCTATATAATTACAAAAACTAAAAAGATTATTAAAAAATATTTAATTAATTTAAAAAAAATTAGATATAACTTTCTTCTCTTTCCGATTAATAATTTAATGGTGGCGTGCTGTTTGATATAACTGGCGCGTTTTTTATACTATATAACTGGCGGTGTTGGTGGTCACCAAGTATATTACATATAGTATCTTATTCAAAAAAGTATTAAAACTATTTGTAAAAATTCTTTACCAATCTTGTATTATATATAATAAGAAACGAATATAAGTTTCAATTTAATAATTTTCAAAAAAGATTTATAATTTTTAAGTATAATTTTATAAATCTATTTATTATATACTATTAATTTTCTAGTAAAGGATTAACTGCTGTGATTATAAACATCAATATAGACGAGATCAAGCTTTATATTATTCATAATATCAAGTATAACAAATATTTTAAAGAAAGAATTATAAAACTAGCAAGATACAGAGCATTCTATTACTAGAACAGTTAAAAAAACTGAAAGAGAATAAAAAATAGAATATTATTATAAATAAACTACTAAATATTTGTCACAGTGCATACCTAGAGTGCCTGTTTAATCTTTTTTATTTTTTGTATCTGTTATATCTGCTTTATCTGTCTGATCTATTTTATTTTTTTATTCTAGTAATCCTACTACTTTTTCTATTTACTTAATATTTAATATATAAAGATTTTTAATTTTTTATTTATTTCTAATTCTGTTTATAGCTCCTCAAGCTATATTTTATTTATAAATCTAAAAATAATCTAATTTAGTAGCTAGTAAAGAATTTAGAGAATTAATAATAAAAATTAATTAATTAAAGCTATTATTTTTATTATTTAATTAGATTAAAAAAAGCCAGTCTGTTCTTTAATATTATATAGTTTTTATTCTTAGAAATAGCAGCTTTAATAAAATACTAGTAATTCTATAATCTCCAGCTATACTAAATAATCCAGAAAAATTTATTTAGTATATTAATAAATATTTTAAAAAATAATATAAATATTATAATAAACTATATTAGTATCTCATAAATATAAAAGTTATATTTACTAATATCTAGTTTATTATTATTATAAAAAATATACTAGTTATTTATTAAATAAAATAGATTTTAAAAAAAACCTATTTTAAATTATTAGTTTAAAAATAAATACCACCCAAAAATTATTTTTAACTAAAAAAACTGAATTTAGATTAAATATATCAAAGCTATCTAAATTATTATTGGTATAATAGATATTTTTATATAAATTCTAAAATCTATATTTATTATTAAAAATACTACAGCTACTTTAGTAAAAATGATTATATTAATAAATTCTAAATGTTTTGTTTTTATTTTTTTATTATTTATTTAATTTTAATAAAGTTAAAGATAGCTACTTTAATCTCCGCCGATTTATTTTTTAATTTAAAAAAAATAAATATAAATATTAACTAATATACTACTACTATTATTCAGAAATTATATATAATTAGTTATTTACATAAAATACTATGTATTTATATATAATTTTATATTAAAAACAGAAAATATAATCTAAATAATTTTATTAATATTTTATATCTGCTTAAATACTTTTTTAATAATTCTAATTATACTAGAATTATATATAATAAATTATACCGACTGAAATAAGAATCCTATAATTTTATAATATTTTCACTAAATTTAAATATTTAGCCTAAAATATATATATATATCTAAATATTCTTTTTATATTTAAGAACTATATTAACTAAAAATTTAAAAATATACTATTGATTAATATTCTCTCTAAAAAAACTACTATAATTTAATTTCTCTTTTTTAAATCTTAGATAATTATTATTTATAATATAATATTAAAGCCTGTAACTACTTCTAAAAATCTTTTTTAATTTTATATTCTATAACTCTAAAGACCAGTATATATCTTAGAATAATAATTATATGAAAAGATCTGTCATCTCTAAATATAATAATATAAATCTATTTATTATACTGCTGGTTTTTCTGCTGTAAAACTAATTATTATAATTATTAAGAATACTTTTATTATAAATCAAACTGCTATTTTATTAAAAATATTTTTAGAAATATTTATATATTTTTTATTTTTAATTTTTTATATTTATTTATTATATCTATTGTTTCTAAACTTCTACATCTATTTATTTCCGAGATATTAGTTATCTTTCTATTATTTTATAAAATCTATTTATAATAATTAGATCTATTTATAAACTTTATAGAATTTTTAATTTTATTCTTTATTATAATCTAAATATTTATACTTATCTTACTCTAGTAAGTAGTTAAAAGAATAATTTTATTTTAAGCTATTAATAGACTGATCTTTTAATATAATTATATATTATCTTAAAAATAATATTTAAAATTTTTTTAAAATAATTATAAAATTTAACAGCTAATAAAAAAAGTCGAACCGTATTATCTATTATATTTAAATAATTCTAAGAATTTATAATTATATTAAAAAATATTTTTCATTATTTATTTTATTTACTATTTGATTATTTTTAGTTTTTATAGCTAAAAATCTATAATTTTTATATTAGTTAATTTATATATATACTTTAGTTTATTAGTTAATACTATTAAGATTATTATAATATTTTATTAAAATTTTAATTAAAATATTATATAATATACTAGTAAAAACTTATTTTAAAAATATTATATTTCTAAATGTCTTAATAAAAAATATTTATCTAATTTTATTAGCTGTATATACTGATTATATGTATTATTACCATCTAATATTTATAATTTTAATGAATTATATTAATAAAATATTATAAATTATTAATAAGCTAGAAGAACTAATTTTATTTAAAAAATTTAAAAACTGTAAGAATATTTTTTTAAAAAAACCAAAAAACTATTTTTATACTAAAAATATAATTATATTATTATTTTAAAAATAAAAAAGTCTGCTGTTCGGCCTTTTATATAAAATATCTTAAAAAGAATTTATTTATTTAAGTTTATTACTAGTTATTTTTTAGTACTATTTATAAAAAACCTAAAAAAAATCTATAATTTTATATTAATTATTATATTTTAAATAGTTTATACTATATATAATAGCATGTGTATGATATATAACTATTTGATACGTTTATAGTTTACTTTTATTCTTTATTATTATAATAATAAATTTTAACTAATTAAAAATTTAAAATAAACTATTTTAGAATTTGTTTATAAATAGCCGGCCTCATTTCATTATTCATATTTATAAATAAAAATAGAAACTATTTTATTTAATTGAAAATATAAAGATTTTTATACTATTATAAATATAATTCTGAACATTGAAATATTAAAAATAGAGTTTATTTTATTATTATTCTATTTTTTTATGAAATATAATTAATATTTAAATCTAAGTATTATAAATAAAATTATTTCAGCTGAACTATTTAATCGAAGAATAATAATAAACTTATATAAATTTATATATATATATATAATTTATAATTTCTATAATCTTGGTAGCCACAGGGGAAGCGAAGATATATACTAATATTAATTATAATATTAATTAACTCAGTATATCTATAATAAGCTGCTATACCAGATATATGTAGCCAGAAATATAAAATAGAAAAAACAGAAAAAAAAGCAGGCTTAGAATAGAGTTACTACCGTCGATAATATCTTTTTTTTTACTAAAAGATATAAATATTATAATTATATTCTTTTGAATCGGCTGTAAAAGCGATTTGTCTGTAGCTGTAACATTAAATATTTTTATAAAATTTATTTTTTTCTGCTTTGTAATATCCGAAGTAAATATAGTAGTTATTATAAGAAAATAAGAAACATAGATACAGAAATATTAATAAAAACTAATATCAAAATAATAAAAGCAGCCGAACTAATAATTGATATAAAAATTAGTATAAATACAGCCGGACTAGTAGTAAGAATATAAAAATAATAATATTAAATATAATAATAATTTTAAATGTAAAAATTAGTATAAATACAGCCTAACTTATAATACTAGATATAATAATATTAGTTATATTTAATACTGCAGTATATATTAGACTAGACATTATAATTCAATAATCTATATTTATTGAAATATAAATATCTGTAACCTTATTATTAATATCTACTGATCCTATATAAAAATCTGCTTTAATTATATTATTAGAATCCTAGTCTTATTTATCGAAGAATTTGCAGGTATAATTTAGTAATATTTATATTAATTATAAATTATTATTTAACTTAGTAATATTAATATTTATAAATTTATTGAAAAAAAGATTTTTAATACTGATAGCAGAATTAAAAGGGGCGTTAGAAGTAGTATTAAGTTTGATAATATTAAACTAAATATTAATAGTATTAGTATTAAACTAAATATTAAAAATATTAGTATCAATTTTAATTACTTTTGGAGTATGAATAGTAATACTATCTATAATTTCAAAAAAATTAAAAAATTAAAAAATATTAATAATAGTAATAATATTAGCTATAGAAGTATTATAGGGTATATATAATATATATATATAATAGCTGCAGTATATAAATATTTTAATTCTTAATAAATAGTTATAATAGTATCATTAACAGCTATAAAATAAATTATTTTTTTATTTCTTTAAAGTTTAATTCTTTTAGTCTTTTGGTATTCTACGTTATATTTAATATATACTAATAATTTTGCTGTATTAGCAGTAAGACACTAATTTATTTTATACTTATTAAAAATAGAATATATCTTACTCTTATTTTCTATATAAAAATAATTTGAAATATTATTTAGAATATCTTTAAATCTGCGGTAATATTATTAATATTCGGATAACTACTTTTATATAATTTTTTATTTTTTTGTTTTTTTGTAAATAGTTGCTCAAAATTCTGTAAGAATATTTTTAATAATATTAATATACTTTTTCTAATAGTAAATCGCTGGTTTATATATTTTATATTATATAATATAATATTATATATTTTATAATTTAGCTATTCTCTTCTCGCCACATAGATTATATATTGAAAAATAAGATATATTAACTAAGTAGATTTATTATTATTATAAATTTTATTATTCTCAGTATCTAGTCTCTAGTAAAGAAATTATATTTAAATAAAATTAAAAACCAGTGGTATTATTCTAAGTATTGAGATATTAGTTAATAGTTTAAGTTGTTATTGGTATTATATATATCTTTAGTAATATATATTAATAATAAATCTATAATAAAAATTAAGTATTTTTTAATTAGTTTTTAAATAGGAATAGTATATGCTCGAGGTATATAATTTTATTTCTTTCATATTAAATAAGAATATTAGATTCTTGCTAATTATATTATCGGATTTATTTATATAATAATAAAAATAAAAAAACTTTCAGATAAATATAGAAACTATTATAATTTATATTATATAAACAACTATTGTTTTTTATTCTAGAAGAACTGGTTTTATATTATAATTGGTATCTTATAACCATAACTTTAACATATTAATAATATAAATTTTAAATCTCGAAATCTTAACTTCGGTTATTTTATCTTTAAATAATAAAGAAAATCAGTCTTCTGCCGCTATAAATTTAGTTAAATTATTAAAGATAAGTATAAAATAGTAGAAACTTAATGATAAATAACTTTATTTTAATAATATTATAGTCTTGTATATTCTTACCGGTCTTTATTTTAACTAAAAAATATAAAAGATTTTGATAGGTTGGATGAAAAATAATAGAAAAAATAGAGTATAAAGAAATTCTGACTAAAAGTAATAAAAAGGGGTTTAATAAAATTGGAACTAGAAGTCATAGAGAATATTCTAATAACTTAGATAAAAAGAAACTAAAAAATATAACAGAAATATAAATAATAAGACAGAATAATATTTTCTTTTTTAATAATAAAATATAAATATTTACTATTGTATATTATAATTAAGTTAGATATACTACTTAGATCTATTTTATTACACTAAATATTATTACTATTATTATATTCTAGCTATTTTATTAAATACTAAAACAATTCCGACTTAGTTTTTTATTTTCATAGTATATAAATAATATTTTAATTTTATATAAATTATCTTTAATCGGTTTCGGTTTATACATATATTAATTAAGGAAATTCTTAGTATTTCTGTTGGTAGTAAAAGCCTAAAAATATATAAGAATAATAATTAGATATACTTATAAATATTAAAATAAATATGTGTAGTAAATTAGTAGTCTGATTTTTTCAATACTTCGAAAAACTCTATAAACTAATTATTAAACTTTTTGATAAGTACTATTTTCTTTTTATATTCTTAAATTAAATTAAATTAAATTTCTTATACGTATATATCAGCCAACTTACTAAATAGTACTAAATTCTAGTCTGGCTGGCGGACTTCTAGCCGGAATATTAGGCTATCTATATTATATAAATATATAAAGTAAATAATGATATAATTAAAAATTAGATAGTTAACTATTTTTTTATTTTTTAGATTTCTTATTCTTATATAATATTAATTTTATATAAAATTTTTTTATATTATAACCTAGCATTAATAATAATTACTAAATATATTCTATTTTTATATTTATTTTATAATGTGTTTCTTTATTAGCAACTACTGTAGTTACTAGCTTATTATATAATTTAATATTTAGATTTATTTTTAATATTCTTTATTAATTAATTTAAAGATTTTTAAATCTTATAATCTTAACATAACAAATAAAAACTAAGTAGCTAAAAAACTAGTTTATTATTTTCTAGCTGATTAGCTTTAGCTAATTAGCTTTAAAATAATTAAATAATTAATTTTTTAGTCCATATTATTAAAAAAGCTAGTTAGTTATTTTAGTAATATAGCTAGAAAAATAAATCAATTTATTTTTCTTATTATAACAGCTAGTTGGTTATCTTAGCAGCTTAATATAAAAAAACTAATTAATTTTATTTATTGTTTTATTAAAATAACTAATTAGCTATTTTAATAATTTAATATATAAAATTGACTAGTCTGTAAGCAGATTAATAGTTCTAGATTTATTTATATATTTCTGGCTATTTTATTTATTTAATTAGAATAATTAAAGAATTTTTTTATTTTAGTAATTAAAAAGCTTAGTTAGTACTAACAAATTGATAATTATATTATTAAAAATAATATTAATTGGACTATAAAATTAGTCAAACAGCCGGATATAAAATATAAAGTAGAATATTTATTATATTAACTTTTTACTAAAAATATATTAAAAGTTAGTAAGTTTTTTTAGTCTAAAAAATATTAAAATAAAAAAAGTTACATCTTGAATATTTAATAAAAATAAATTTAATTAATTAAAGTTTTTATTTATAAAAATGTATAATTAATTCGGCAGCTTTAATAATATTTAAATAAATATTTAAAATAATTTTATTAAAGAAAAAATTTTATTTTAGACTTTTATAGTACAGATATAGACTTAATATATTGGTAGTAGCAAGTCTTCACTATCAACAAGAGATTGATTAATTTATAAATACTTATTTAATTCCTCTTCTATATTATATATATAAAGATTTTATTAAAAGCAGAAAATAGCCGAAAAACAGTCGGAGTCAGTAGTTTACTTCTAGTAGTAGATATTTATAAAATTAGTTAATATTTTCTCCGGCCTATAAATAAAAAATATATAAAATAAAATAAATAGAAAAAAAACTTAAAACAGTAACCTACAGATAGAATATATAAAATAAGATTTAAAATAATAATCTATAAATAAAATATAAAAGATTTCTGCATATAAAATTAAAAAAAAACAGTAAAATAAACAAAAAAATATAAGATTTTTGAAAATAAAAAAATATATATAAAACTATCAGTAATTAAAATTAATATAAATAGTTAATTTAACTAACAGCAAAAATAAAAAGGCGATATTAATTAACTATTAACTTTATTTAAATAGTATTAAAAATATTCAGAAAGCAGCGAGTCTTTAAGTAGTTTATTACTAAAAATAGCAGTATTATTACAGCTGAAAAACCAGATTTCTATTATATTAAAAAAATTATATTTTGTTATTTAATATAGTTAAAGATTTTATATTTTTATATTAATAATATTATTCTGTACAGTTACCGGAGATTTTTACATATAAATATTAAAAGATATTTTTATATTTATATTTAAAAAATAAAAGATTTTTATTAACTACTGCAGTTTTTATAATATGTAGAATAATTTTATAAGTATTATTAACTAATCTTTCTATTATTATTAGAATAAAAGTTCTTTATATTAAATAATAGTCTTAAATCTATTTACTTAAAAAATTAGAATTAAGATTTTTATTAATAAAATTAATTTTGATATTATTACTTTGATTTTTTTATTTAAAAGGAAATATACAAACTACTCGGAACCGGAATTATTATTATTATTTAATTTTTTTTATATCTAATTTTTTTCTGTACTTTAGCTTTTTTATCAGTAATAACTTTTTTAAATTTAATAAAATATTTCTATAAAGCTTCGAATCAGACAGAATAAATATTTATAATAAAAATAGTATAATATTTAATTTTAATTTTTTTAATTATTTTTTTATTTAATTATATATTATTACTGTAGTTAATATTAGAGAATATTTCATTTACCAGTTATTAAAATTTTATTTCAGAATAATTATTTCTAATTTTTGCATTTAATAACCGGATACTTAAAAATCTTAAATATTCTTTTAGTTACTAATTATATTTTATTATCTGCCGACTAGATTAGTTTACTATTTTGATATCGATATAAATTTATTATCATATTTCTGTAGTAATATTAATATATACTTATTAATTTTTATTTTTATACTAAATTCTAAAAGCTATATAAACTTTTATAGTTTTCTATTAATAATATTTATACCGTCGGTACTAATAATATAGTAGGAATTTAACTTAATCTATTTTTATATATAAATATAAATAATCAATATATCATATATTATAATATTTTAATAATAATAAGTTTTTTAATATTTGTTTTATCAGAAAACAAGAAAGCTGAAACTTTTTAAAAACTAAGAATTTTTTTAAAAAAGAATAATTCTTAGATAGACTGTTAGCAGAGATCATATCTTTAATATTAATAAATTAAATTAATAATATATCTTAGGCGATATTAAAGTTTTCATAACTAGAATTAATATTAGAAACATTTTAATATTTTTTTAATTTTTTGGCTTAATATTTTTTACTATTAGCTTAATTTTTTATTATTAATCTAGTTTTTTTGATTTAAAACTTATAGCAGCAGTCGATAAATTAATAATAATAAATGACTTAATTATAAATTAAGTAATATGAAATAATTTAATAATAATAAATAATTCGGTAATAATAGATAACTTAATAACAGACTTAATAATAATAAATAATTCGGTAATAATAGATAACTTAATAACAGACTTAATAATAAGAAAAATAAAAAATTATAATATAAATATATAGATTTAATCTTAGAATTTAGATTATGAAAAGTTTAAGAATATAAAGATAATAATATTTTATAATCTAATATAATATTTATCTAGATCATAATTAAATTAAGATTATAAGTAATAATCTTAATTTTATATTATTTATTTTATAAATAAAAAAATAGTCTGTTTTTTTATTTTAATAGATATAAAATGATATTAGTTAATACTATAAAATAAAAAAATAAAAGGAGTCTAGATAGTATAATAGAATAAAAAAAAGAATAAAAAATTAATATAATAATAAAAAATAAATAATAAAAAAGATAAATATTTTTTAGGTAAGTTAGGTATATTTTTTAACTATTATAAAAATTCTTGTTTATTTTTTAGTAATCGATCTTTTTTTATTTTTTATTATTTAAAATCTTTTCTTTGATTCTTCTCTTACAGCAATATATAAAAAAATAGATAATATTAAAAAATAAAATAATAGAAATAAAGAAACTTAAGAAAAGTAAAAATAAAAAATAAAAAAGATAAAATAACTGATAAATATAAAATAAAAATAAATAAATAGTAAGTACAAAATAAAAATAATTCTTATTATTATAAACAACCGCGGCGGCTATATACTATATATTAATTAATCTAAACTATTTGATTAAAGATATTAATCGTTATACCCACTAAATAATTTTTAACTATCAATTAAATTAGTTTTATTATACTAGATATTATATTTATTATTATAGCCAAGCTATTTTATGCAATATTTATATTAAATATTTTTAAAATAATAATTAAAGCAATCTTAATTTTATATAAATTATTTATAACAAGCTCAGATTCTGATAGAATATAGTTACAAAATCTTTTTAAAGAATCTTAAATTTTTTCGGCTTTTTTAAATATAGCTTTAGATAAGTAATATTAGTTATTAAATATATATATAAAAGTAGTAATAGTTTGCAATAATATATTAAAGCTAATTTTTTTAAGAAGTATTAAAAATTCTATTAATATATTATTAAGTTTTTTTGAAATTACTGCAGTTTTATAATCTTAATATAAATAAAATTTAATAAAATTATTTTTTAAAAAGCTATATCTTAATACTAAATATTATATTAATATTTTATATTTATCTATATAATTTATAAAGTTTTAAATATAATTATTTTTATTAAAAATTTATAAGTAATTTTCGGATTATACAAATATATTAAGATTTAGAGTTGTTAATAATTTTATATTATATATTAGAAGATATAAGAATACTTAAATAGAGATATTTTTATAAAAGTTTAAAATTATCTAAATTTATAGTAATAATTTTGGTTATTTTATAATATTTATAAATAATATTATTATATATCAAAAGATCTTAATAATTTAATTAATTTTTTATTTTAGCTATCTGCTTAAGTATAGCTAATAACATCAAACAATTATCTTATATTTAATAATATAAATAAACCTATTTATAGTTTAGATAAAAATTTTAAATTTTTATTATAAATTAGAATTTTAGAAATATTCTAATCTTCGAGTATAAGTTTTTTGAGAAAAAATCTAGCCTATTATATAATATTTTAATTATAATAATTTAAGATTCTAATACTTCTTTTTATATTTTTATATATTATAATAAAAATTATACTATAATTTCTTTTATTTTTTTTATTCAGAAGAGCTGTAATAATATTAATTAATAACAATAAAATAGATTATAATTATTTCTAAAAATGATATTTAGATATTCTTTTATTATATTTATAATGGTTAATAGTAAATAATTATTGATTCTATCTTAATATCTTGCTTCTCTTATCTTGCTTCTTTATTTTATTTCTTTCTTATTTGTTTTTTCTGTTTTTTTGTCTAACTATATCTGTACTTCATATTCTATACCTTGTATATAAAAAATAATAACTTTATATTATTATATTATTTTAATATTTTTATATCTTAAGAGCTTTTAGCCTAGTATATTAATAAATTAATAATATATTTAGTATAATTCTGGGTTCTTCCGAATGAATTTTTTTAGAATACTAGAAATTATTTTTTTAAATATTAATATTTTTTACCGAGCTTGCGCCTTACTTTAATAATATAAAAATCAGAATTCTAACTATTTTTTTTTACTCTTTTTATTTTTATTTTATAATATTACTATTTTCTATATAAAATAATATAGATATAAAAATACTAAAATATATAGAACTAGAGTATTAAATTATTATATTTTATAATATATTAAACTGCTGATATATTTAATAACTAGATAAAAATATAATATACTATATAATTTATATTATTAGAATTTTATGATTATTTAAGTTAATAAATATAGTTTTTATTTATCAGACAAGAATATTAACTATTTAATACTTAAGAAAGCCGTTTACAAACTTAAATATTTTACAGAATTTCTTTTATAGAAATAGTATATATATTTTAGCTAATTAAACAGCCGGTTTTTAATATTCATCTAAATAAGCTCTTAAATATATATTTCTTAGATATATAAAATTGAAATTAACTAGTATTATATTATTAGAGTTTTCGAGAACTATACCTACAGATATTCTTATATTAAGATTTTAAATATTAGAACATTTAATATTTTCTTTTCTACACATCTTCTGCAAAAAGATTTTAATAAAATGCTAAATTTAATGTTTAATCTTATAAATACTGAAATAAATTTCAGAAATATCTATATTATTTATATAAGTTTTATATACTTCTACTAAGTCTAAGTTATTATATTTTTATAAAATTTCTTTCTTTTTTATTTAATTATTTATAAATATAATATTTTTAGTTTTATAATTTTTTTTCTATAGCTTCTTCTTCTATAGTTTCTATATTTATATTTTTTTAATTATTTTTAAACTAAGAATATCTGCAGAAAGCCTATTATTTTTTTTATTTAATAAGTATATATTTTTATACAGTCAGATAGTAATAAATAGTCTAAAAAACAGTAATTTAAAAAATATTTTTCTTTTTTTATTTTTTAAAGTTTTTTATTTATTTTTTTTTCTTTTATTTTTTTACTGCTTAACTTTTATACACACAAGCCACTTGACGGTAATCGAAGACGTCGCTGAAGAAGGCTGCACGAAGCTCTAGCTGAGCAGGATGTAATCTGTAGACTAATCATATAAAAAGCTCGTCCAGCCCCTATTCTTTCACGAAAAGGTAATCGCCATGATAGACCGGGGTGAGGTACGAGTCACCCACGCCGAACATCGCCATATGCCAATCAAGTCTTCGATCGAGTTCCTCCTCTGAATCAAAGCTGTATTCGTTCACCTTCCACCATTCCTCTCTACACTTCCCCCGGTCGCTCACCTGAGCTTCCCCAACCAAGACTGAACGTTCGATGAGCGGATGCCGAACGAGAACCGGACGCCGGTCTTTGAAGGCGTCAACTCCCCTTTTAATTTAATTATATCTATACTAGCTTTTATTAAGAATAAAGTTTTAAAATATTAATATAAAAACTATTAATATAGAAAATACCGATATAATTACTATTGAAATAAAATCAGAATTTTCTAAAATATAAAAAAATAGTCTGATAAAAAATAAGTCAAATAATATAATTTAGTTTGAACTATAGTTTACTAATATTATAACAGAACTAAAAAATATAAACTAATATTTTTAGAATTTTAAATAAAAATATAATTAACAAGATTAAAAAGAGTATATAAAATATAAAAAATAAAACTAATATAAAAATAAACAAAACAAAAAGAAATAATTAGTATAATATATCTAGACTTTAAAATCTAATAATATTAGTTATTTTGTTGATATAGAAATAAACTAGTATTTTAAGTAATAAAAATATATTATACACTTTAAAAATATTAATCTTTTTATTAATTATATTAAAAATATAATTTATATAAATTAAGAATCTATAATATAAATAAATATTACTAATTATTTTTAAAATATAGTTTTTGATTAATATTTTATATTTAGTAAATATAAAAAAGATATATATATATATATATATTTTTTAAAAAATAGAATACTTAATAATCTTTATACTAGATTTAATTTTAATATTATTTAAGTATTTACTTATCTGCAAGCTATTATAAATTATAAATAAATATATATTAAAATAAATCTATTTAAATATTTACTTAAAATATTATATATAATTATAAGATTTTTTATATTAATAAAATTTATAATTAGTTAATATTAATATAAATATATTTTTATTCTAATTTTACAGCTGGTATTAATTTATTTATATAAATTATTATAGTAATTAAATTTTTAGCTATTTAGATAATAAAATATCTTTTGCAAAATTAATCAAATAATAAATAAAATATCTCATAAAAATATTAATATAGAAATAAAGATTATTATAATAATAACTACTCAAAAAATAATATCTCAATAATATATATTAGAATTATTTTAATAATATTTATTGAAGCCGGAATAATTATTAGAACTATTAAAACTAATATAAAAATAATTATATATTTTAGTATAATAATAATTTTAATTTTAGAAAGTCTTAGCTTACTAATATAAATATAAATATTAATGAATAAAATAATAATAGATATGTTTTTAAATTAAATAAAATATATAGAAATAGAATAATTTATAGATATAGCTATAGTAATAGTTTTTATATTTTAAATAACTACTTCTAGCTAATTATTCTTAGATTAGAATAAAAACTAGAGATATTAATATAAAAAATAATAAATAATAACAGTTTTAGAATTATATAAACAGACTATAGTAGATATACTAGATTTTTATTTATATAATAATTAATTTTAGTTTTAGTTTTAGTTATATTTAGTTTTAACTAAGAATAATGTAAAAAGAGATGAATTCCAGCTATCTAAGTATCTATTTAAACTACCGGCCAAGATAGTAAGCTACCCAGCTAATAAAAAACCAGATATTTTATATATTCTTTTAGCTTGCCGCAAAATCTAAATATTCTAAAGCTATTTAAACTATATAAAATTATTATAATAAAAAAGAGGCTATTTTTTAGTATTAAAATACCAGAATAATTATATAAAATAAAATTAATAAATACTACTAATAGAATAATTAGAAAAAATATAACCAGTTTTTTATATAATAATATTACTTAATATATAAAATAATATAAATACTATTTAAATTATCTGTTTAAGTAAGTATTTAAATAATATAAAATCTACTATAAAAATAGCTTAATAAAACTATTTATAAGATTTCTTTTTATATTAATATATTAAAAATTTATCTTATTATTCTAATATATATTTTTTATATAAAATAATCTAATATTAATCTATTATACTAATTTTAGAATTATAAATATATAAATAAAATTAACTATATTATCAAAATCTTTATATATATAATTATTTTTTTATTAATAAATAGATCTAGTTTTATAATAGATTTATATAAAAAATAATCTTATAAAATATTTTATAAAATATTATATATTTAGCTAGTATAAATAAAATTGTTAAAACTATTTACTTATATATAACTTATAATACTAAAGATTTTATATATATAATAATATAAGTTTTTATAAATTTTATATATTATTATTTATATATAAAATATTAATATAGATTTTTAAATTATTTACTAAAATCTTAGCTATATATAATATTAAATATAAAACTTTTAAAATAATATAAAATATATTTAATAATATTTTTATTAATTAACTACAGAAAGACTATTTAATATTAAAATTAATATATAATATATTTAATATTATATATTAATTTTTATTACTAACTAATTTAGTTTTTTTAATATTTTTTTATATTAGTTTAAGTTAATAAAATCAAAATCTTTATATAATATATTTTAATATTTAGAGTTTATAAAAATCTTTTTTATATAATAATTAGTTATATTATAATTTACTAAAAATTTATTAGTATAAATTTTATTAATTAATAGTTATTATTCTAATTTTATAATCTTAGTATATAAAACTATTTAAAAATTATACTAATTTATTAAAATATTTTAATTATATAATTTTTTAAGCTTATATAATATAGCTTTAATTTCTACTATATTAAATATAATAAAAAGAAAATTATTTATATATAAAAATAAAATTATCTTTTTATAAATATAAATATAAATATCTTATTTTAATAGCTTAAATCCAAATATATATAATATTTTATTAATTATTTTATTTTAAAAAAATATAGTTTATTAAAAATTATATAATATTTTTTTAAGTATTAGATTTTATTAAATAATTTACAGAAGTCTATTAGTTAGTATATATATATAAATTAATTTTAAAACTTTAATATTAAAATATATTATAATAATATTATTCTAAATATATTATAATTATAAAAGTATAATAGTAGTAATTATAAATTTTAATAAAATATTATTTAAAATAGGAATATACTTATTTTTAAAATTAAAATTAAACTCTTAATAATTTTTATAAATTATTTAATATATTTCAAAATATTATATTTATCTGTTATTATTAGTTTTTATAATATATATTTATTTACTAAAAAATATATAAATATTAAATAGCCGGTTAATAAAATTAAATATATATTTTTTATTAATTATCTTATTTTATATTTATTATTTTTAATTAATTTAGTTATTAAAAAAGACTTTAATAGTATTATATATCTTTAGAATTAAAACTTTATTAATATATAAAAAAGTTATATTATATAATTAAAATATATTTTTAAAACCAGACTATTTATATAGTATATTTTTATTTAAATAATTTAATATTTAAGATAACTTAGTTTTATAATTTTTATAAAAATAATATCTTATTCTAAACTTAGTATTAGTTATTTATATATTTTTTTAAATAATAAATAATAACAGCTAAAAATTTTAATTAATCTAAAAATTAAAATCTATAAATATTATAAATTATAAAATTTTAGTAATTATATTAACTAGTATTTATTTTAATTTTAAAATATTTTTAATATTATATTTTAATATAATTTTAGTAGAATATTAGTATTATATAATTTTATATTTATTATTAGTAAATATAATAACTCTGTTGATAAATCTGTAAATAATAATATTATAATATATTTTATAAAATTATAAAACTTGTTATTTTTTTAATATAGTTTTAAAATATTTTTTTATATTTATAATTCTATTTATTATAAGAATTTTACTAATTATACTAGTTTTTAGTTTTATTTTATTTGTTAAATATTTCTTAAAAGTTATTATTTAAATTAAATATATAAAAATAATATATACTAATAGTTAATATATTAATTTTAATACTAAAATATATTTATATTAGATTATATAATTAAATTTATAAATTAATATTATTTATTATCACTAAAATATATATTATAATAATAAAATTTAATAAGATTCTATTTATAATAATATTAAAAATTAAGAATTTATAATATTAAGATTATTATAATATATTTAAAAATATAATAGAATTATTTATTATTTAAAAATTAGAATAGTTTTTATTTTTAATATTAAGTTTTATTTTTCTTAGTATATAATAAAAATAAAAATAATCTTTATTTAAAATCTTAAAATCAGATCTCTATAGTATATAATAAAATTAAAAATAATTCTTATTTAAAAAACTAACCGGATTTTTTTATTTAAAGAAAGTTATTTTAATATTTAATATTATTAATAATATTTTCGGGTAAATTTTTTTTATTAAAACTTAAAAAGTTTTTTTTTATTTATAATTTAAAATAATTTTTTTATTATTTTTTTTATAAGTTTTAAAAGGTGTCTATAATAGTCGTTTTAATAATTATATATATTAAATATTTTAAAATATATAAAAAAATTAAAATTTAAGTTTAAATTTACTTATAAATTAATAATTTAGTTATATTTAATAAAACTATTTACTATCTGTATGTAATTAATTATACTAGATTATTATTATTTTTTAGTAGCTTATTTTAGACAGATTTTTAATTTTTTAATAATAAAAAAAATTAGTAAAAAGCTGTATAAAAATATTTTTAATATTATTATTATAATTATTATTATATATATATTATTTAAAAAATTTAATACTACTAAAGTATATAGTTTTTCCAGTTTTTTAATTATAAATATAAAATATATAATTATAATTATTTTTATAGCTAATAGAATAATTAATTTATATATATATATAATTTAAGTTTATATTTTTTAATATATTAAAAATTATTTAGATTAATTAGAATATAAGTTTCATAATTATATATATAAAAATATTTAATTAATATAATATCTAGCTTAATATTAAATATATATATTATTTTAATATAAATAATAATATTTTAATTAAAAAAATTAAATGATTAATAATATATACTACTGTTCTAACTATTTCTAATTAAAAATATTTCAGTAGTTTAATATTAATTAATATTATTATAATTAATAATATAATATACTATTTATATTATTTTATATAAATATTTTAATAATAGTAATATAAAGCTGATATAAAATATATAATATTTTTAAATTTATATTATTTTATAAATTTTATAAACTTTTAGTTATTATTAAAATATTATTTAATAATATATTAGCTTATAATATTTTTATATTATTTATTAAATATATTTAGTATATTACTAGCTTTATTTTTAAAACTTTTTAATAAGTAGAATTTTATACAATTAATAAATAAATTAATAAAAATTAAATAATATTTCTTATCTCTAATATCTACTAGTTTTAAATATTAAGTATTATAATTCTAAATATTTTATAAATTCTATTTTTTAATTCTTAGTTTTTATAATATTTTTTTATATATTCTTTTAATATTATAAGTTTTATATTTAGATTCCGGCTTATTAATTATTTTATTATTAATATTTTTTATTATAATAATTAATTTTAGCTTATTTGTATAGTTTAAATAATAATATCAAAAATATAAATTAAAAATAATAAGTTAAAAATATTTAAATAATTTATTATTATTAAATATTTTAATAATAAATACTTTACTGTTTTATATATATCTAATAATATAATTAATATTAAAATCTTTAATCTTTCTATTTTTAATATATTAAAAAATATTATAATTAATATATATTTTTTACTAATAGTAGATTATTTATAATATTAGAATTATATTTTATTTTTATAATTAATTTAACAGCTTTACTATATCTAATATTAAAATATAATTTAATTTTTCTATATTTTTTAGTTTTACTATAACTACTAGAAAAGTTAATATATTAATATATTTTTTTTAAAAATATTTATATCTTATACTTAATAAAAAAATTAAAATCTGATATTAATATATATCTAAAGCCGGAATTTTATATTTATATAATAAAATAGTTTTTTTTATTAGATTTTTTAGTAACAGCTATACTAATAAATATATTAATATAATAAAAATATATAACAGCTGTAAGATTTTTTAATAATAAAAAATTTATAATATTATATATAAATCTATAGTTTTTATTTCTAAAATTATATATTTAAATAAAAATAAAAATATAAACTAAAACTATATTCATATTTATTATAAAAAATTTATTTTTTATTTTTTTTTATATAGAAAAGATATTTAAATCTGAATAAATTAATTATTAGATTAACTATTTACTGGTTTTTTAAATAATTATATAATCTTATTCTTTTATTTTTTTTAATATATTTATTAAGATTATATTTTTTAATTTATTATTCTATTTTAATATCTGTAAAATTACACTTATATAACCAGTATTTATTTTTTATTTTTAGTATATTACTAAATTAAAAAATTTAATATTATTATAAAAATTATTATTATTTTTATAAATATTATTCTTATATATAGTTAACCAGAATAAAAAGTTATTTTTTAAATAATATAAAAAACTAATAGTATAAATATTAATTCTACAGCCGAAAGTCTAAGCATTCAAATATTTATATTTAAATATATTAATAAATTATAATAATTTTATATACTATAAAAACTTTATAATAAAAAAACTAATAATTATAGCTTATTTTTTAAGTATATTTTTTATAGATAATTTTATAAATAATAGTAAAAATCTTATTTATATATTTAAGCTTTAAAAACTAATTTAAATATTTTTTAAATATATTTTTTAATAATAAGTTTATAAGTTATTTATTAATTAAAATTAATTATTATTTTTATATATTAAAGTATATCTTATCCGGAGCTAACTATAATAAAATATTATTAATAAAATCTTTTATATAATAAAAATAAAAACTTATTTTAATAATATATAACCAGATATTCTATTTTTATTTATTTATAAAAAGTATTAATAAGACTAATAAAAAATCTAAAAACTTATTAAAAAAGAATTTATATTTTTATTAATATTAAATATAATATTAGATAATATTTTTACTATCAGCTTTTTAATTTTTTATTTTTAATATATATTAGAAGTATTCCGGCTACTAATCAGCTAGTTATAATACTATTTCTATATATATATAAATCTAAAAATTAAAAAACTAGAAAAAATATTATAAGTAATATAAATTTAATAGATATAAAGCTTTTTAATAAAATATTAATAAAGTTAATATTTTTTAAAAAAAGAATAATAAACAAGAAGAAGACTTATAATCTAAGAAGACTATAAAAAGAAATAGATTCCAGCTATCTAAGTATCTATCTAAACTGCCGGTTAAGGCAGTAAGCTGCCCAGCTAATAGAAGGCCAGATACTCTATATTAACTAACCTGACTATATTTAATAAATTTGATAATATATATAAATATATACTATAATTATAATAAAAAATATAATTATTATATAAATTAAATTAATATTTATTATGATAACTACTATAATAATAAATATAATAAATAGTATTATAATTATGAAAATAAAAATAAGTATATATTTTATTTTATTTTATAATAATAAATCTAATAAATTTATAATAATTTATAATTTTTATCATATTATATTTATATCTTATAATAAGCTATATTAGTAGATTCTATATATAATAATGAAAAATATAAAAATAAATTTTTTTTAAAATCTTAATATTAATAATACTAAATATACTATAATTAATAAAGTCCAAAACTAAAACTATAATTAAAAAGCTATAATGAAGCCTTTATTTAGTAATAAAAAATATAAAAATATAAGACTTTGATATATTATAAAATTAAAAAACCTGTAACTAAAAATATATAAATATTAATGTAATGAAATCTAAAAATATATTATTAAAGTCTTTTAATAATAATAATATATCTAAAAATACTCTATTAGAAGGCCCTTTATTTATATCTTTAAATATTATACTATTAATAAGAAAAAATACTGTATTAGAATATACTAAGTTTTTTAATAATATATTTATTTTTATAAAATATAAGAAAGATATTAATATTAACATATTTTATATATAGTAAGCAGCTAGTATAATAATAGATTTTAATAAAAAAATAAACCTCTAAATAATATATTTAGATATAAAATATAATTCAATTTTAATTAATAAAATCTTTATTTTAAGTATTAGAAATATTAAGTTTTATTTTATTAATAAAAATATTTATATTACAAATATTAATTTTAAGTATATTATAAGAAAATATATTTATTTTTAAATATACTTTCTAAAAAATAATAAAATAAAAAAATATTAGTTTTTTAATAAAAATATTTAATATTAAATATTAATATAGCTGTACTATTATAAGAATATTTATTATAAATAATCCTAAATTTAAAATAAATATATTTATAAATATTAATATAATTAGTTATAAAAATATTCTACTTAACTATTACTAAAAAAGATATATTTAAAAGATTATAAAAATATATTAGTTAATATTAAAATATAAGCTAAAAATAAATTAATATATTAGTTTACTGAGCTACATATATTATAATACTACTAAAGAATATAATATATATATTTATTTATATAAAAATAAAACTATTAAAAGATATAAACTATATATTTAAACTTTTATTATAAAAAGATCTTAAAATTTATATATATTTAATTAATTTAAATTTTGTTTTTATATAAACTATAAATTAAATTTTATATAATATAATAATAGCTAGATATACCAAGTTAAAAGTAGTCTTAGATAATAGATATATTATTATATATTAAATAAAAGATTATATAGCAGAACTAGCTTACTATTTGAACAGATATAATCTAAAATAATTATTATATTATATAAATAAGTTAAAATATATTAATCTAATTAGTCTTAATAAATACTAATAATAATATTTTATTTATTTTTTATTGTAAAATATATACTAAATTTATATTAAAAAATAATTAATATATACTATCAACCTGGGAAATAGGACTCAATTCCTCGCATGCTTTAACTGCAGTCCTTTGGCTTGTTTACTTAATTTCTTATATACTTTAACTGCAGTTCTTTAGCTTGCTTACTTAATTTCTTATATGTTTTAACTATAGTTTTTTAACTTATTTACTTAATTTTTTATATATTTTCACTATAGTTTTTTAACTTATTTATTTAATTTTTATATATTTTAATCACAGCTTTTTAGATTACTTATTTAATTTTTTATATACTTTAACTGCAGTTTTTTAACTTATCTATTTAATTTTTTATATATTTTAACTATAGTTTTTTAGCTTATTTATTTATATTTTTATATATTTTAACTGTAGTTTTTTAACTTACTTACTTAATTTTTTATATATTTTAATTATAATTTTTAATTTACTTATTTAATTTTTTATATATTCTAACTGCAGTTTTTTAGCTTACTTACTTAATTTTTTATATATTTTAATTATAGTTTTTTAGTTTATTTACTTAATTTTTTATATATTTTAACTGTAGTTTTTTAGCTTGCTTATTTAATTTCTTATATATTTTAACTATAGTTTTTTATTAAAATAAGTAAAATTATAAATATCGGTATGGTTTTATACTATTATATAGTTTATTATTATATATTTTATTAATATTCTAAATATTTAGAAAGATTTAATATTAATATATTAATTTTTATATTTATAAATAAAAATAATATTAATTCTAAAATTATATATATAGCTAGTATATTATTATAATTAATAATACAGCTGGTATATTATTTATTAATATATTTTACTATTAATTATATTATATAATATTAAACCAGCTAGTTAACTCTAGTTATAACTAAATAATAAAAAATTATATAGCTATTAATTTTATTTATAACTAGATATCTTATTTTTATATTAAATATATTAATATTATTTTTTTATTTAATTTTAGTTTAAAATCTAGTATTATATTATATCTTCTACTATTTAGTTTTATTTTTTTAATATACTTTTTAATATTATTTAATTCTAATATTTTTAAGCTTACTACCAGACGGTTATATAATATATAAAAAACTATTTTAAAATAAAACTACTAGTTTGATATATAATTATATTTACTAAATAAACTTATAAAATTATTAGCTAACTGTATAACTAACTTATTTTTATAAAATAAATAAATTTATAAAATATAATTATAATATTATATTAAATAGTATTAATAATTTAGTTTAATTTCTTTAAAAACTGGATTTAGATAGTCTTATTAGCTATTCTAAAAATAAAAAAATTAAAATAATAAAATTTTATAATATTTTTTATAGCTTTATTTATTTTTAGTTAGATTTATATTACCGGATTTCTACCGGCGGTTTTTAATAATAATATTTTTTAAATATATCTGCAGTAGAATAATAATTTATTTTTATATAAAAACTAGTATTTAAAAGTTATTTAAAAATAGATTTAAAATATTTTTATAAAAATAAACAGTATTATAATAATAATATAGATTTAAATTATAAAATATCTATATTTTAAAAATATTAATTTATATATTATAATTCCGGGTAATACTAAAAGACTAATTTATAATATTTAATACTAGCTATTTTTTTTTAAAAAAATATATATATTAATTATAAACTATTAGTATATTATTTTAGTTTATAATATTTTTTTAGACTGATTCCCGCTATTCTGATCTAAAAAAAAATTAAAAAAAATTAAAAAAAATTATAAAAATTAATATAAAATAGTTTAATAAGATTAATATATTATATATTAACTAGTTTAAAAAAATTATAATATAAAAACTAAGTTCTTTTTAATAGTTATTATTTTAGATTTATATATAACTAACCGGCTTATTTATAATCAGCTATATTTATAAAAACAGATATTAAATATAAAATAATTTAATTTTTAGTATTATATTATTTAGTATAGTTAATATTATTTTTTTAGATATATTTAATATTATTATAGTATTTTTATATATTATTTATTCTATATAAAAAACTATAACTTATATTAATATTAGATTTATAATATTTTAAATATTTATTAATATTATTTCTACCGAGAAAACTATCTAGCTATTTATTAAATCTGTTTAAAATAAAAAAAATTAAAATAATATATTATTATAAAGTCTGATTTTTTTTAAATTAGATACTAATAATACAGCTATTATTAATATATTATAATATTTAATTAATATTAAGCTAAATATAAAAAAATCCAAATTAATATTATTAAATATATTATTAATTATATTTTAAAAAATATATAAATTCCAGCCGATATATTTGGTTAAAATATATTAATATAAAAAGTTTATACTATAACTTTTAAATTTAATTATTTTATTTATTATTAAACTATTTTTAGTTTATTTTATAATACTATAATTAATATATTTATTAATACCGGTATTTATAATTTTTATTTTATTTATATTTAATAAAAAATATTTACGCAGTTATTTAAAAAAAACTATTATAATAAATATAATATTTAATATAGTAAATCTTCTTCTATAATAATTCTTACTAGTATTTTTATTATTATTTCTATTTATTAATATATAAAAAATTTTATTATTTATTAAAAATTTAATTAACTAATTTATTATACTAGTATTAATATTTTTATTATTAAATATGATAAAACTAATAATTATATTAATTTTTTTTTAAAAATATTTATAAATCTACTAGTTTAAATCTACCGCCTAAAGAATTTAATATAAAAATTATTTATTAAGATATCTACAGCTATTAATTAATATTTTAATAATAATAAAAAATTTAATTAATAATACTAAAAAAATATCTAATTATTATTATAATATTTTTATAATATTATTAATTTTAATAATATTATTACTGTTAGTACTCTAATTACTAAAAGTTAAAAAATTAAATATAAATATAATAAAATTTTAAAAAATAATATTAAAAATATTCATAACTAAAATATATTAAAACAGCTACAGCCGGAAATAAAATAATTAAATATAATAATAAATTTACCGAAAATAATATTAGATTTTAATAATAATAATTCTTTTATTTTTTAATCTGATTAAAAATATATTTTTAAGATTATTTTTTTTAGTAGTTTATTTCTGAAAAAACAGTTATATACTTTGGATTTTTTAATATAATATATATTAATTAATTAATCTAATTATAACAGTTTTATTAAAAAATATCTATATATAAAATTATAATATAGTTATCTTATAAAAACTATAAATCTTAATATATACTAATATTATTTATTATTTTTTAAAAATAAAAAAAAACTATATATTAGTTTAGCTGATTCTTTTACAGCTATTATATTTAAAAATATATATTTTTATTTAAAAAAATCTTTAGTAGATTCTTTTTTATTATAATAAATATATTATATTAATATATATTTATTTAAGTCTAGTTAAGAAAAAGATATTATTAATATTAATAGTATATAATAGTTATAATCTTTTAGAAATATAAAATAATTTTAAAATAACAGTTTTTATTTGAGTAATAATAATTATTTAAAAAATTTAAGCTAAAAAAATCTAATATTTAATAATTAATAATTTTAATATTTATAATTTTTTATAAACAGAAAAATATCTAATTTCCTATTTATAATTTAATATTAAGTATATAAAGCAGCTGAAAATCCTAATTATATAATAACTTCTAAAAATTATTATTCTAGTAGATATAATTATCTGGTTAATCTAAACTAATAGCTAGTTTTAATTAATTAGTTTATTAGCTGATTAATTAATTAACTAGCTAACTAATCTACTAACTAATTAATTTAAATCTTTTATACTATAATAATCCGAATATTTATAAATTTTATAACAGTAGATTTAGACTAAATATTTTAAAGAATATTCTAAAAATACTAAAAAACTATTATAATATTATTATTAATTTTTATTTTATTTTCTAAAAATACTAAAAATAAATTTATTATATTAAAATAGTAGATTATTTTCTAAATATTTTTAATTATTTATTTATTAAAATTAAACTTAATATACAGCTGTAGTAGAAATATTTATATTTTTAATATAATTAAAAAATAATAAATATTATTAAGCTTATTATTATAATTATTTTTTTTTATATTTTATAGATAATATCTTATATTAACTACTATTATTAATAATTTTATTAATAAATTAATAAACTAAATTACTAAAACTATTAAAATATTTATTTTTTAGTTATAAATTATTTTATATTTTAGAACTAGTTATAATCTAATATATTACCGCTTACAGAAAACTATATAAATATAAAAATAAAAAATTATTAATTTTTAATAAATTTATTATTCTATTCTTAAAGTCTAAATACTAGAATATTAGTATATAATCTAAATAATAAAAAAATAAATTATCTATTTATATTATAAAATTTATTAAGACTGTATAAAAAAGTTTAATAATAAGCTATATAAAATATAAAATTTAATAAAATAGAATAAAAACTATTTATTATATCTAATATATATATTTTTAAAAAAAAAGATAATACTATCTATTATTTTTTAAAAACTAAAACTAAAATATTATTTAATAGCTTTTTTTAGTATTTTTTTTTATAAATCTTATTAATATTACCAGTTATATCTATCTAAAAAAAATATTTTTTTTATTACTATTATTAAAATAATAAAAACTATTTATTAGCTAGTATTTAATAAGATTTCTAAATCTAATAATATTTTTAATTAAATATTATAAATAATTATAGCTGCTAGAATTTTTAAACTAGTTTTTCTACTAATAAAACTATTTAATTATTATATAAAATAAAAATATTATTTTTAATATTTTTAAAGATTAACTATTATTGCTTTTAATAAGCCTGGTAAAAATAATTATAAAATATTTAAAATATACCAGCTAATTATTTTATTTAATATTTTTAAAAAAATCTTAGTAAATATAATTATTATCTGGCTAAATTATTTAATAAAGATTTATTTATTATTCTCAGAAAATTATTTTAGTAATTATTATAATTAGAATACTAAAATAATACTTTATATAATAATTAAAATTAATACTATCGTTTAAAAAAAATTATATTAATTTTATATCTAAATATTTTTAATATTTTTAATAATATTAACTATTTAAAAATACTATATAATCTTTATAAATATTATATTCCAAAGACAATTATTTATTAAATTAAGTTTTTTTTCTTGAAATAATATACTATTTTAGTAATATCCGAATATATTTATTTTTAGAAATAAATTAATATAAAAATTTTTTAGAATTTATTTTTATTTTTAATTTTTTATATTTTTTATAGTATAAATCTTATAATAGATAAGTTTATAGAAAATATTAGTTATATTAATAATATTACTACTATTATAATAAAAAATAATAAAAAAAAATTATATTATATTAAACTAGAAATTTTAATATATTTATAAAATATAGTTTATTATATATATATTAATATTTATACTCTTAAAATTCTATTTTATTTATTATTATTATTTTAAATAACTAAAATTAATAAAAAAATCTTTATATTTATTATTAGGCCAGCTGTAGAACCTGCTATATTAGTTATTTTAAATTTAAAAAATAGCTAATATATTAATATAAATCTTACTAAAACTAATTTTAATAAAAATTAATTTTTAAATTTATCAATTAGATTTACAGCCGAATATTAACCGGCCGGACTTTTTTAAAATCCGAAATATCTATTATATTAAATTTTAAATAAAAAAAACTAATTAAAAAAATATTATATTTAATTTTTTAAAATATTATTTAATAAATATTTTATATTTAATATTTATTTTTAATATATAAAGGCCTGTATTTTAAAAATTTTATAAATTATTAGAATTTTAAAAAAATCTAACTAAAAATTTATTTTTATTAAGTAATATTTTTTTTATATTATTTATATAGTTTTTATAATAATATATATTATATTAGTTTAATATATTTTCTAAATCTATAATTATATTAAATAATATAACTAGTAAATCTATATATTTAATAAAATTTAATATTATATAAATAAGACTATATCTAAAGACTTTTATTTAATAAATATTAATATTTTTAATATAAAACTTTAGTTTTTTTTTATTTTGGAATATTTTTATTAAGTTTATATACAGATTCTTTTCCGGCTGGTTATTTTTTTATTATATATTTATTTTATTAATTAATAAATATTTTATTATAATCTGGTCCTCTGGTTACTACTAAAATTTATAAAAAAAAATCTAAAATTTAATATTAATATTAAATTTATTATAATAAAATAAAGATTTTTTTTATAACTTTTATATAATAGTATTCTCTAAAAATAGTAATTAATATTATTAAAAAAAGTTTTTATAATATATTTTATTTATATAACTATAGTTCTAACTATTATAAAAATGTATATTAATAGATTAAAACTATTAGTTAATATTAATTTAATAAAATAAATTAATATTATTATTATAATTCTTAATTCTCTGATAATTTTTATAATTTATATAAAAATAGAATAAAAATATATAATATTAGTAATAAAGCTGGCCGATATTATTTTTATTTTTTAAATAATAAAAATAATCTAATTTTTTAAAATTTTTTAAAAATATATATTAATAATTAGAATATTCTTTAAATACTAAAAAACCCGGGGCTTTTATTAAAGTAATATTCAATAAAAAAAATTATTAATTTAATTAATTAAAAATACTAGCTTAGTATTAATATTAATATTTTTAAAATTAAAAATATTATTTTTTTTAAATATCTGTATATATAGATATTCTAAAAAATAAATATACTAATAAAATAGCTAAATAAATTATAAAATAAAAAAAAACTATTTTTTATAATCTACTACTATAAATTTAAAATAAAATAAAAATAACTTTAAAATTTTTTTTAAAAACTTAAATTAAAATAACTAGTAAATAGATTTAATAAATAAACTAGTAATAATTAATATATAATAGCTTTTTTTTAATAGTAAATACCGAAACTAGAAAAAACTAAAATTTTTAATAATATAATAAACTAAATTATTTTTAAAAAACAGTCTTATTTTAAATTTATATAAATAAAATAGTTTTTAATAGTTTTTTATTTTTTATTAAATAAATAAATAAACTAAACTATTTCTGTAGAAAAATTCAGAAGACTATATATTATATTTTTTAAACTACTTTTATTATAAAATTTTGTAAAAAACAGGTAGAAACTTTAATTTTTTATTATAGTCTAGTAAAAATACTTACTAACTATAATAAATAAAATAAATAATTATATTTCTATTAATAATTAATCAGCTGTTTTATTTATTAATAATACTAATAATAGTACCAGTATTAAAAATAGATTTAAAATAAAACTTCTAATAAAATAAATATATTATAATTTTTAAAAGCTTAATATATTTTAGGAAATATTTTAATAATATTTATTAATTACTAATATCTTATTAATTATTTTTTTAATTAATTATTTAGTTTAATAACTAATAATATTTACTAATTTATAAAAAATACAGCCAACTAGTAATTACTTAACTAGTAAAATTAAAAACTAGTTACTAATATTTTTTATATTAATTTAAGACAATAACAGCTGTTAATAAAATTAATTAACTAAAAAAATTATAAACTAGTAAGAAATATTATATATAATTAATTTAATATAGGCTTTCGGGCTCGCTAATAAAGTATAGTAAATAAAAATAAATAAAAAATATAATAAAAAGATTAAAAAAACTAGTTAATAATTTTAAGTAAGAAAAATTAAAAAAATTAAAAAATTAGTTAATAGACCCGAATAATATTTTTTATAAAAAATTATTCTATTATATAAACCAGTTTATATATATATAAACTAAAGATAAAAGAACCAGTTAGTATATATAAAATTAATTAGTATAACTAAAACTGCCAACTGGCTAAAATAGAAAATAAGAAAATCCTGTCTGTATATAGTCTGTTAGTATTTTTAGCTACTTAGACATAGCTCTATACAGGGCCGCACCTGAGTATAATGGATATAATTAATTAATCAATTAATCAACCTGGGAAACAGTTATAATAAAAAGATTTTAATTATAAAAAACTAATTTTTTAAAAATAAAAAAAAGAAGACATAAATACTAAAATAATAAAATAACGATAATAAAAATATTTAAAAATATTATTAATATTAAAACAGTAGATATAGAAATAATAAAACTAATAATAAAAAAACTATAAAATATAAAAATAAAAAAAAACTAGTTAAAAATTATAAGTTTTTATATTTAGTTTTAAAGAATATTATTATATTACTAATAAACTAGGTTATTTGTAATAAAAATTCTAAAACTATTTATTATTCTATAAAAATTATTAATAAATATAATATTTAAATTAAGCTGAATAAATCTAATATTAAAATTATAAATCTATCTAAAAACTAATATTTAAAAATATTCATAAAAAATATTAAATTATTTAAGCTATATATATATCGCGTTAATAAATAAAATTAGAAAGTAATTAATAAAATATTTGATTTTTAATATACTTAAAATAAGAGTTTTTTACTAAAAATTATATTCCAATAATATATTCTATTTTTATAGTCTAAAAAATAGTAATTAATCTAATTATAAATATAAAAATAGTAAAAAATATATTAAAAATTATATTAGATTTTTATTGAGTTGTATTATAAAATAGTATTATTTAGTTAATAGCTAGCTATATTTATATTATAATAGTTAATATTTATAAATATTTTTATTAATCGTTTATTAAATATATATATAATAATTATTTTATAATTATAATATATCGGAATTAGAAAGTTTTTTATATTATAATTATAAGATTTATGAATTTAATTTTATATATTCAGAAATAAATAGATTTTAATTTTAAAATTTTTTAAATATTTTATAAAGTATATATTAATAATCTAATAATTATATTAATTAGTTTTAATATATATATCAAATATCTATATTAAATATTCAAATATCTTATAATAATAAATATTAAATTTGAATTTATTAAAATTTTTATAATTTTTTTATTTATACAGCTACTAGATTAATAAATTAATAATTTTTGTTTATTTACTTAAAAAAAAACTAATAATAATATAATTTTTTTTATTTTCTACTATACTATTAGTTTTAGAATATTATCTTAATATTATAAATTGTTTATAATACTAAATATTATAATATACTATTATATATAGTTATTTTAAAATAAAAAAATTATATTTTTTAAAATTTTATTAAGCTAAAAAGATTAAAGCCGAAAAATATACTTTAATTATATTATATAAATACTAATATCCAAAAAATTTATAATATTCAATAATCTATAAATAAAATTTAATAAAAATATAGATAAAATACTATTTTATTTTTAATTTAAATATTGACTATATATTAATTTAGATATTTTATATAAATACAGTAATATTTTATATTATATTAATTAAAATAAATTATAAAAACTATTAAAACTATTTTTATATATCTAAATATAGTTAGCTTTATTTTTTAATAGATTTTTTATAGTTTATAGATATAATTATTAACCAATAAAACTTAAAATATTTTATTTTATATAAATAATTTATAAAATTTATTACTATTTTAAAATTATATATATATTAATAATTATATATATAGATTATATAAATATTATAGAGCTTATTTAAAACATAATATAATTCTAAAATATTTAAATTTCTATTTTATTTATATATTTTAATCTATATAAAACTATCGTTTATAAATATATTATAAATTAAAAAACAGAAATAGTTTTATAAATATACTATTTTATTTTTTAGCTAGAAATATATTATATTCATTTTTTAATCTTAATAATCTTTTTAAAGCAGAATTAGTAGTAATATAAAAAATATTATATTATTTTTTCTAAATATTTACTAACTAATATATTATTATAAAAGAAGATATAATATTTTATTAATTTTTTTATTAAATAATTTTAAAGAATATATTTATATAATCTATTTAAAAAATATTTTAATGTTCTATATTATTTAAATATTATAGAATAATTCGAAAATAGTTTTTTTAGATATATATAAAAACAGTTTTTTTAGATATATATAAAAACAGTTTTTTTTATATATATTTAAAAATATTATAGTTTTTTTAAATACCGATAACTTAGTTTAATTATATTAAAAATCTTAATTATATATTTTATTGTTTTACAAATTTTTTTTATATTATATATAATAAATTTAAATATTAAAATATTAATAAATATCTTACTATACTAGAAAATCTTATATTATATTAAAATTATATCTTATTTAATAAATATATATAATATTATTATTTTAAATATCTATATAATTATATATAAAAATACAAATCTTTTAGTATTTTTTACTAATTATTGTTTTTGCTATTTTATTTTATATAATAATAATTAATTTTATTATTAGTTTACTGGCTGTTAAATATCTAATATATAAATTTAAAAATATTATAAATATAAATATTAATAATATACTATAATAAATAAAAAAGAATATCTACTCCGAGACTTAAAAACTTAATAATAAAAATCTAATTATATCTACTTTTTAAAAAAATAAAAAATAATAAAATAAAATAAATAAAATATAATTAAGCTGCTGAAATCTAAGAATATTTAATAATAAAATATTAAAATCTAATTTTGGAAAATAATTAATTTATAATATATATTTATTTAACTAGTTTATTTATTTATATAATATATGTATTGTTATCAGCAGCCGAATAAGCTAAATATAATATAAATTTTATTTATAAAAACTTATTTTAAGTAAAAAAAAATATTAAGAAATAAAATTATAATAATTTATACTTATAGACTTTAATAATAATATGTAATTATATATAGAAAATATATTTTCTATAGTAAAACCGGTTATTCTTAGTAGTTATAATCTCTAGTAAAATAATAAAATATAAAAATTAATAATTTTTTTTAAAAATAGTATATAAATTAAATATTATATTATAAAATCTAAGAATATTTAAAATATTTAAAATAAAATATAAATATATACAATTATAATAAATTACAATACTATAAACTATAATAACTAAAAAAACTAAATTAAATAACTTAAAATAAAATAATTATTTAGTATTCTTATAATAATAATCTTATTATAATCTATATACATAATAACAATAATAAAAAAATAATTTTTTTGATTTTTTTAAATTAAATTTTATTTAAGCTATTAGTTGGTATACTAAATAATAATATATATAAAAATAAAAATAATTAATTATATATTATCCGACTAAATATAAATTTTAATAATAAAAAAGTTTTTCACTAATTTATTTTTATGTAATTTATTAATTATATATAATATTTTTCTAATATAAATATAAGCTAGACTAAAACAGTTACTAATATAAATTTAAGCTAAGCTAAAATAGTTAAATCTATAAATACTACTAATAGAAATAAGTTTAAAATATTAGTAAAAACTATAAATATTAATATGACTAAAATATTATTATTTAATCAGATAAAAAAAATAATTAAAGCCGAAGTTTAATAGTTTTTTATAATACTTATATAAGAATTATAAATTTCTAGCTGTAATAATCTTAGTCTAAATAATATAATTTATAAAAAAAAGATTAAACTCGAGTTATTTAAGCTAGAAAATAGATAAATAAATATATTTAATATATCTTATAAAACTAGTATTAGACTCAGGTTGTTTAAGCTAACATTTTAGATAAATATAATTAAAATAGATATATTTAAAATAAATATATCTAAAGTAGATATATCTAAGATTACTAAAATAAAACTACTTTATATTAAATTAAAATCTTACTAATACTTTTAGCTGTAAATAAATATATAAAATTACTCTAACAAAAAGCTGATAAAATTATATTTTAAAAAAACATTAGATATTAAAATCTAAATAATAAAATATAAAATAAAATTAATAAATCTTAGAACTCAGATAAATTTATAATAAAAAATTATACTATATTAGTACTTAAACTATAAAATAATTAAAATTAAGACTATTTTTACTATTATATTAATTAAAAACAGTCTAATATAAAAATTAATAATTAAACTTTTAATATAAACTAAAAACATAAAAAATAATAAAATATTATTTTTATCAATAACTAATATTTTTTATTCTAAATCTAAATGCGGCAGTTATAATATTAGATTAATTAGATAAAATAATTATAAAATGCTAGATAATACTTTGAAAATATATTTTATTTATTAATTTTTTTTAAAAATATTATTAAAAATATTATAGACAAAAAAGAAGAGAAAACCGGTATTAAAAAATATACTATATTACTTTTTAAAAAATATAAGATATTTATAATACTAGATAAAAATAATAATTCAGATAATAAAGAAGATAGTATTTTATACTATTTTAATAAAAATATAAGAAAATAATAAGAATATTACTACTATAAAAAGACTATTTATTAATTTTATTTTAATATTTTATTTCTTCTGTCTTACTTTTTTGTCTTATTTTTTTATTTATTTCTTCTATTTTTCTATTTAATTATATCTATATTTTATACCGTATACTTTGTACGCAAAATAAATAATAATTTCATACTATTATATTATCTTAATATCTTCGCGTTTTAAGGGCTTCTAGCCCAGCATACCAACAGTAATATACTATTTAATTTAAAATTCAATAATTATAAAAAAATTAAGCCGCAGAGATTTTTAAGTATATAATTTTTATTAAAATAGCTAAAAATATTATAAATATTATTAAGAATTTTTTTAAATATTGATAAAGATATATATAAAGAATTCGAAAAGTTAAAAAAAGACTATTTTATATAAAAAAATAAATTAACTAAGCTCTATATTTTATTATTTTTTATTTTAGTTCCTGATTTATAATAGTTTCTAATTTTTGGAATAAATCTTTGAAATTTTTTATCTAATCTTATCGGCTAAATATACTAATAATATTACTAGTTTATTTTATAAAATATTAATATATAATATATTAAAATAAAAATTATTATTATTAATACTACTTGTAGCAAAAAATAATAGTTTTTATAATATATTAAAAATAATATATATTTTTTCTGGTTTATATATTATTAAAAGCTTATATTATTAAAAATATTATATTATTTAGATCAAGCAAAAACTAAGCTGGATTATTAATATTAATATTAATAATATCTATTTAAAAAATAGTTTAATTATTTAATAGTGAATATAAATTATTGTTATTTATTATTTATGTAAAATATTTATATTTCTTACTATCTATAATAATTTCAATATTTTCAATCTAGTAAACTAATAGTTTTTTTATAATATTGAATTATAACTAAAAAAAGAATTGACTATATTATATCTATAATAAAGACTTTTATTAATATTTATTTAATATTATATTCTAGATTTAAGAAATTATTTATTAATATATAAAATAATATACTTTCTGTATTTCTTTGTTTAGATATATTTATATTAATATAAAATATTCTAATTTATTAAAATAAACTAAAACTGGCTTTCAATATAAAATATTTTTAACTATTTTAAAAAACTAAATTTTTTAATTTGTTGATTTTATTAAAAATAATTTAATTATTTAGTTTTGTCTTACAGTCTGATTTCAAGTTTTAAAAACTATTTTTATTAAAAGAATTTTTTTATTATAAAAAAGTAATTACTTTAATATAAAAAAAATTTAATTGTTCTTAGCTAATCCATAAATTTAAAAAAAAAATTAATTTTATTAATATTTTTAAAAGATTAAGTTTAATAATTACTGCTATTTTTCCTTTAATAACAACTATATTCAAAATATTTATATTTTAACCGAAAATTTTAATTAAGAGAAATTTAAAGAATAATTTATCGGGCGATAAGATTATTCTTATTTTTTTATATTTATTTTTTTAATAAAATAGTTAAGATATTAAAAATAACTGTTAAAAGTTTTTTTAAAAACATAAGATTATTTATATAAATATATAAAGATTTTGATATTTTATAAAACAGGTCTTCTATCTAGTATTAAATAAACAAAATTCAATTTAAATATTTCATTAAGTAGATTTTTAAATAATTTTGTATCTAATATAAAATTATTTTTTATAAATTATTAGCTATCTAAATAGACAGACTATAAATAAAATATTTTAATTATATTTAATATGAATAGATATACTATTTTTATAAGTATTATAATAATATTTGTTTAGATAATTACTAAATATATAATAAAAATATCAAAAATATAGATATTAATAATTAAATTAAACTTAAAAGATTTTCTATATATATTATTGATTATTATTTTAATTATAATAAAAACCGGTAGTTTAAAAATATAAAGTTTTTTTATTTTTTATATAGTTTATCTTTAGTAATCTATTAAACATATTATTAATAGTTTTTTAGTATATTAGTTTAAGTTTATAAACTTTAATAATTTCATTTTATTTATTTTTTAAGTTTTTATATAAAAGAATTTGGAGCTATTGGTTTATAAAAACTTTGATTATATTTTTACTAATTTGAATTTTTAAATATTTATTCATCAAATATTTTTTATTCTTTATTATTTTTTATATTATATACAGTTATTTTATATTTTAGTTTTCTAATCATTAATAAATAAATATTAAATTTTAGTTTATTTTAAGTTTTCAATAAGACTAATATAAGAAATTCTAGTATATCTTATAATGCGGAAATCATATAAAAATTATTATATTATTAAATTTTAAAAATTAATCAAGTTATATATAGTAGTTAATAATAATTAATTATAATAATAAATTAATAGTTATAATACTGCTAAAATTAATAATAATAATATCCATAAAAATATTAATATATTATATAAACTTAAAAATGTAATCATAGTTTAAATTGAATTATAAATTTTATATCAATAATATTATTTTATTATAAATAAAAATACTAATTCTTTTTCTAATAAAAACTAGTTAATATTAGTAATAATTTAATTTTAGAATAATAGTTAAAAAGAATATAGGTTTTTTATAATATATTATTATCATTAATTAATTTTTCAAATTATTATTAAATTTATATAATTTAAAAATATTATAGTCTCTTAGTAGATATACTTTGAAATTTTAAATAAAATATATATTTATATATATATAAATTATAACTAATCTATTATTAATTTTTATAAAAAATAATATTAGTAGTACTATATATTTAATATTGTTAAAATTCTATTTAATATTACAAATATAAATAAAATAATCTATGATTATTATAGAAATATTTAAAAAATTTACTATAAGTTATATTTTATTAATCATTAATATTATATATTTAGAATCTAAGTATATAATACTTATGTTATTATTATTATAAATTTTTATAATTATATATTACTTGTTTTTAAAAAATTTATCCGGCTTAAAAGTAATAAAAAATTATATATATCAATAATAGAAATATTTAAATTAGTATCTATATAAAATATATAAAACTTATAATTTATAATATATATATATATATATATAGAATATTATCAAAAATAAAAGATATAAAATAATCTCAATATCAAAAATAAAATATATTATGTTTTTTATAATAATTAAAAGCTTTTTTTATTATAATTCTTAAAATAATACTGGTAATTATTATTATTATATTTATAGTATTTCTAAGTATTATAAAATTTATTATATATTCTATTAATTTAGTTATAATAAAAATATCTATTATAAAACTTTTTATTATTATTCTTAATATTAGTATTATTATACTAGACTTTCTAGAGTGTTTTTTATTATAATTATAATTATTTTAATAATTTTAACTATACTAATCTTAATTATGTTTTTAGTTTTTATAGTTTCTATTTTTAAATATAATTATAATTATAATTTCTTTTATAGTCTTTATTATATGAATTATTATAATTATATTTACTATTATATCAATTATTTTAATTATTTTAATTATAGTTATATAGTTTATAAAAATCTATAAATTTTTATAATATTAGATATTATTCTAATTAGTAAATCAATAGTCACATTTTTATATAAATAATTATATCAATTAAATTCTTTTACAAAAAATATTATTATAGATATATTTTTAGACTTTATCTTTTATATTTAGATTTTATTTATTTTTTTAAATAGTATAATAGATATTTATTTTATTTTTGAATTTTTTAAAATAGTTTTTTATTTAAGTTCTCTAATTTACTTACAGAATTTAAGATTAATATAATATTATACTTAAATTATTATATTATATTTATTTATTATATTATAAGTTTATATTAGATTTAATATTTTTATAGTATATATAGTTAAGAATTAGTTATAATAAATGTTCTAAAGAATATATTAACAATTATTAAGTTACTTTTATAATTAACTGTTTAGAACTTTTTAGTAAATTTTAATTATAATAATCTAATAATTACTTTCTACGATTAATAAATCTAATTTATTATATTTTATTCATTTATTATATTTATTAGATATTTATATTATTTGGAAAAGTATATTTATATTATTATTTATAATAACTATATTTTTTAAATATAAAATAGATTTGAAGTATATTATTGGCTTCGAGCCTTTCAAGAAAGCAATACATAAATAACTAATTATTAATTCTTCTAAGATTTACTAGCTTGACTGTCTATATAATATTATCAGCCCGAAAACAGTAAGAAAACACCAGCCCGAAGACAATAAAAAATATTACTTTTTAAGAAGTTAAATATAATATTTTTTTCTATAAAAAGGCGAGAACGCGTCGCTATAAAAACATATACTAAAGTAAAAATAATAATAAAAATAAAAAATACAGAAAATTAATATTATCAAAAACAGATTAAAACACAGAAATTAACATCGCGATAAACAGATTAAAAAATAAAAAAAAGATCTATATATTGAAGAAATAGCAGAATAATTTAATTTAATAAATACTTATTAAATTTTTTAGAGATTATTTTGTCAAAAAGCTATTATATAAATAGTTTTAATTTAAAAATAATATTTCTTTTATTTTTATTTAAAAACTATTTTTTTATATTATATAGTAGGCGTTGGCAGCAGGATAAGAATATTATATTAAATAATTTATTAATATTTAAAAAAATAGACTTTAAGTATTAATACGCAGAAGTTTTATATATAATTATTAATAAACTAAATTATATAATATCTGTTTTTTAAAAAAATTTTAAATATAAAAATATTTTTTATATTTGGTAGAAGATTTAGATTAAAAACTTTTATAAAATTATTAATTATTATTTTAATTATAAGCTTTTTTTAAACTAGATATTAATTAACTATCTAATTATAAAGCTTCGGCTTATTAAGATTATTATTATTAAAAAATATTAATATAATAAAAATTTTTTTTTTAAATAAAGAGCGTATAAATTTCTTGTTATTATTATTTAAATTAAAATATTAGTATTTTTTTATTCTAATTTTTATTTTTTTATTTATTTAATTTTTTTTTAAGAATATTAAGAAACCTTTTTATATTCTTAATATATTAAAAAAAGATTTTATAGTAGAAATAATATAATTCTTTATTTTAATCTAATTTTAAATATTATTTAACTAATTATATAAATATATTCTATTAAATAATTTTTTATAGCCAATCTGCTATATATTATTTTTCTAATCTAATATATTATTATTCGGTTTTTAGAGTTTATTATTCGATAAATTAAATATTATATAAAAATATTAATTTTTTAATTAATAATATTTTATTACTAATAATTTATAATTTTATTAAAGTTTTCTACTATTTATTCAGCTTTATTAATTTATATTAAAAATAGTTTAAGAATTTTTTTTTAATCTTATACTTCGACTTAAACTTAAATAATATATTAAAAAAATTAAGATAAATTTTAGAAATATTCTTTCTATATTAATTAACAATCCGATAGATATTTAAATACATTTATAACTAGTAAAAAATATAAATAATTAAATTATTAAAAACTATTCTATATTTATAAATATAGCTGGTATTTTATATTTATCTAATTTTAAATTTCGGTAATTTAGACTCGATATAAATAAATAATATTAAAAATAATTAAAAATATTAAAAAAATAAATCTATTAATATTATATAGTTAATAAATTAAATAATTAAAATCTCTTTATTAATTTTATAGTTAAAGTATTATAATATAATATCCGGAATCAGATTAATATCTTAATAGTCTAGAACTTTTTCATTATTTTTTTTAAAATATTTTATTATCGGAGATATTAGAAATACTAATTTTAAAAATAATATTTTTAAAAATCAGCTCTTCTTTATACTTAAAAGATTTATTATACTAAAGAAAATTATAACTAAAAAATTTAAAATCTAGACTATTTAATTATAAGCTAAAATATACAAAACCAGAATCTGATTTAAAATTAGATATTATTTTAGAATAAAGTTTAGAAAGTTTATAAAAAAAAATTATTAAATTAGATTATTTCTATATCTAAAATAATACTAGTTTTCTTAATTTTTTAATATTCTTGTTGCTGTTCGGGCTTTAAATTAAGTTTCTTTTTATTAAAATAATAGTATTTTATTATAAAAAAAAATTGAAAAAAGTAAGATTTAATACTTTTTTTTTATAAAATCAGATAGTAAAATCTTATTTTATAAAAATTATTTTAATATTCCGAGCAAGTTTTCTTCTGATTTTTTTTATTTCTTTTTTTCTCGAATTTCTTTTTCTGCCTGAAGAATTTAAGTATGTTAGTAATTATAATCTTTTTTAAATTTACTAAGCTTAAAAAATAATATAAAGATTTAATAAAAAAAAGATATAAATTATTAAAAAAAAATAAGTTTTCGGTTAAAAAGAATAATTTGTATAAAAATTAATATAAGAAAAAAATTATAAAAAGATAATAATTAAATATAAAAAAAATAGTCGAGTATTATATATTATAATAAAAATAAAGTAAATAATAATTATTATTTTAAGCAATTATAACTATATTTTAAAATATAAATTATATATATCAGTCTTTTTAAATTAAAACTATTAATTAATTAAAATAATTATATTTTTTAATTAATTTTTTTATTTTTTACAGATCTTATTTTTATATCAGATATTATATTTATCTGTATATTCGAGCAGTTTTATTAAATATTTAAAATTATTATTTTAAAAATATTAATTAAACAGGGTTTTAATTTTATATAAGTCTTTAATAATAGAATCAGATTTAAATAATCAGCGGTTAAAAAGATTTTTTTTTTAAAATATTTTTCGACTTTCTAATATATAATTCTAGGTATATAATACTAATAACTAAATAAATTTATAAATCTAAAAATAGCTTAGTAAAATATACTAATATTAATTTTTTTTAGAACTTTAGAAAATTCTATAAATATATTATTAAGTTTTTTTTTTAAACTGCTAAAATCTTATAATTTTAGTAAAAATAAAATTTTATTAGATTATTTTTTTTTAATATTATATTCTTATATTAAATATTATATTAATATTTTATATTTATTTATATTATTTAGAATACTTCTGTTGCAGTTATATATATAAAAAAATTCTATAATTAATTAGTTATTTTTATTATTATATTAAAATTTAGTATTATCGGTAACTCTATACTATATATTAATATATATAATAAAAATTAGATAAAAATATTTTTATAAAAATTTAAAATTATTTATAATTATAAAAATAATTTAAACCAGCCGGCTATATTTATTAAAAATATAATTATATAATAAAAAAAATTTTAACTATTTAATTAATTTTTTATTTTATTTATCTATTTAGATATAACTTACAGTAATAAACTGCTATTTAATACTAAATAATTTAAATAATATTATTTATAAATTAAATAAGAACTTTAAATCTTAGTTATTAATAAAAATTTTAAAAATCTTTTAATTATTAAAAGTAAGTTTTTTAAATAATAGACTTATCTATTATATTATATTTTAGTTATATTAATCTAATATAATTATAATATATTTTATATATTTATAAATAATAGTTAAAATACTATTATATTCTTTTTTATTTTTATTATCAGAAAATATAGTTATAATATTAATAATTAAAATATAAAAAAATATTAATAATAAAAAAATAAATTATAATTATTTATATAATTAGTATTAAGAATTTTTTTTTTAATATTTATAATAGTATATTATATACTGCTTTATTTAATATCTATATCTTAAAAAAATTAGTTTTTTTAAATTTTTAATTATTTAATTTTTTTCTAAATAACCGAGTATATTATATATATTTTTAAGAATTCTTCTAAGTATTATACTTAATATATATAGAAAATACTAAATATTAAAAAATAGTCTATTTTTTATATAAAAAAATAGATTAATTTTTACTTAAACTATTTTATTATTTCTAATTTAGTTAATAATTTTTAAATATTTAAAATTCTTCGGATAGGCTTTATATACTTAATTCTTAAAATTCTTTATAAAATAGATTAATAGTATTATAGATTTATTTTAAAATATATCTAAATAAAACTTATTATTATTTATAGTTTTAATAGCAAAAGACAGCAGTCTTAAAAATATATTAAAAATAATATATAATTTTTTAGATTTATAAACTATAAGTAAATAAAAAGATTAAAAATATTATATTATATAAATAAATCTTAAGTTAAATTATATTATTAATATTAATATTAAAAAATATATTTTAAAAATAGCTTAATTATTTAATAGTTTATCTATACTATTAATTTTAAAAAGTCTATATAAAATGTTTATACTTTTAAATTATTTAAAATAAATCTAATATATTAAATTCTATAAATTAATAGTTATATTTTATATTACTAAACTCTCGACTAAAAAAAAATTAGTTAAATAGTATATATTAATAAAACTAAGATTAGAGTTTATATTATATTATATTTTAAATTTAATTTATTATCTAAAAAAATATAAAAAAATATAATTTTTATTTTTTTTAATATATTAATATTAATACAGAGTATCTGCGTTCTATCGAAATATATAAAAACTAATTTTTTATAAAAAAAATTTTTTATTATATAAAAAAATTAAAGCTTTATATTTATTAGTTTAATTAATAAAATTTTTATTATATAGTTTTTATATAGTCTTGCTAAAACTTTTAGAAATTATTTTTATAAATATAGTTTTATATTATTAAAAAAAACAAATTATTTTATATAAAAAGATATATAGTCTCTTAACTAATTTATTAAACTAATAAAATAGTTTAATTTTATTAATATTTTCAGAAAGTTAAGTTTTAAGATTACTGTTATTTTTATTTTAATAGTTATAATACTAAAAATATTTATATTTTATTTAAAAATTTTAATAAATAAAAATCTAAAAAAGGATTTATCGAATAAGAAAATAATTCTTATTTTTTAATACTTTTTTAAAAAATTTTTAAAATACTAAAAATAATTTTTAAATATCTTTAAAAATATAATAAAATTATTTATATAAATATATATAAAGTTTTTTATTATTCGAAAAAGATTTTCTATTTAGTATTAAATATATAATATTAAATTAAAATAATTTATAAAATAAATCTTAAGAAATTTTTATTTATAATAAAATATAATATTTATAAATTATTAACTTTTCGGATAAACTAGCAATTAATAAAATATTTTAATTATATTAAAAATTAAAAAATATACTATATTAATAAATACTACTATAATTTCTATTTAAATCAATATTAAATATATATCCAAAATTACTAATATATTTAATATATAAATATTAATTATTAGATATAATTTTAATAATTTCTATTTAGTATTATTAACAACTACTTTTATAATAATAAAAACTATAATATCTAAAAAAATAAAATCATTTAATTAATTTATATAATTAGTTTTTAACAGCTTATTAAAAATATTATTAACAGTTTTTTAGTATATAAAACTAAGTTTATATATTTTTATTATTTTATTAATCTTATTTTTTTATTTTTTATATAAGAAAATACGGAGCTATTAATTTATTAGAATCTTAATAATATTATTATTTATTTATACTTCGGAAAATCTAGCTATTATTTTTTTAAAAATTTTTTATTATTCTAGTATATTATAAACTATAATATTAATCTTTAAGATTTTTATTATAATAAAGTTAATTTTAAATTTTAATTTATTTTATATTTTTAATATTATTAATATAAGATTCTCAAGTAAGTTTTATAACTTAAAAATAATATAATAGATTATTATAGTATTAAACTTTAAAATATTTCTAAGTCTAATATAATAATTAATAATAATAAGTTATAATAAAAAGTTTAAAATTATAATAAAAGTAAAGTTTATATTAATTATATAAATAAAAAAAATAATATTTATATATTATTTAAGCTTAAAAATATAGTTTTTATTAGCTATAAGATTAAAACTATAAACTAGAAATATTATTTTATTATATATAAAAATTATTATTTTTTTTAATAAATACCGGTCGATTTTAACAGTAATTTAGCTTTAAAATAATTATAAATAAAAGAATTATATTATAATAATATACTACTTTAATAAGCCGGTCTTTAAAATTAATTTTAAATCTATATAATTTAAGAATATTATAATTAATAAAAAAATATATTTTTAAGTCTTAGATTAAATATATATTTATATATACTTAAATTAATAATATTATATATCTTATATTATTAAATTTTTATTTAACTTTATAAATATAAATAGAATATTTTATATTTACTATTAAAATCTTTAAAAAATTAGTTGCTAGTTAGATTTTATTAACTATTAATATAGTATATTTAAAGTTAAGATAAATAATATCTATATTTATATTAATATAAATTTTAACTATTATATATCTTTAATTCTTAAAAAATCTTTTTGGTTTAAAAGATATAAAAAACTTATTTACATTAATTATTAAAATATTTAGATCTGTATAAAAAGTACCCGGTTTATAATTTATAATATATATATAAAATATATTATTAAAAGTAAATAATATAAAATAATCTAAATATTATAAATAAAAAATATCTTTATATTTTTAATAATTTAAAATATTCTAATTTTTATAATTATTATTAAAATTTTAAATATTATTATTTTTATTATTATAATATTTATTATTATAGTTACTATTATAATACTTCTAAATATTATAAAACTAATTATATATTTTATTAAATTAATTATATTAAGAATATCTACTATAAAAACTACTATTACTATTATTATTAGTCTTATTATAATATATTTTTTAGGATTTTTTATAATTATAGTTATTTTAATAATTATAATTATAACTATAATAATAGTTATATTTTTAATTATTATAATTTTTATAGTTTTTTTTATAATTATAATTTTTTCTATAATCTTAGCAGTTAATCTAATTATTATAATAATTATTATATTTACTATTATATTAATTATTTTAATAATTATCTAATTTATAAAAATTTATTTAGTCTTTATAATATTAGTTTTTATTCTAATTATTTAGACTATAATCAGATCGGTTATATAAATAATTATATTAATTATACTTCTAAAGAAAGTAAATATTATAGTTATAATTTTAAATTTTATTTTTTATATTTAGATTTTATTTATTTTTCTAGCTTATAAAATAGATATTTATTTTATTATTAAATTTCTTTAAAATAATATCTTATTTAGATTTCTTAATATACTTTTTAAATTTAGAATTAATATAGTATTATACTCTAATTATTATATTATACTTATTTATAATACTATATATTTTATTAAACCGGAAATTTTTATTATATAAATAATTAGAGATTAGTTATAGTATATATCTTATATTATATATTAATAATTATTAAGCTGTTTTTTAAAGTTTACTATTAAAGATCTTTCAGTAATTTTTAATAATAATAATCTAATAATTAAGATTTTTAAAATTAATAAAACTAATTTAATATATTTTATTAATTTATTAAGTTTACTATATATTTATATTTTTATAGAAAAGAATATCTATATTTTAACTTATAGTTATAATATTTCTAAATAATAATATTATTTTAAAATATACAGAAAGCTTAAACAGTTTAATAATAAATTTTCTTATTATATTTAACCAGATTTTTATATTTCTAATTAGAAGATATATTCGGATAAAAATATCTAATATCCAAAGCTTATTATTATATATTATTTAATACTTAAAATCTATTCTAATATCGAAAAATTATTTTATTATTTAAAAATCAAAATAAAAATAAAAGTAATAAAAATTATTATTATAATATTTTTATTTTTTATATTATTTTTATTTTTTTTATTTAGTATATTCTTATTTATATATATCAAGTACTATTACTATTACTTAAATAAATAATTATATAAATTCTATTTTTTAAATATTTATTATTATTTTACTTATAATTAAAATAAATTAATTAATATATAGACTACGCTATTTAAGTAGAACTATATATATATAAATTATTAATATAGATAGAATTATTTTTATAGTAACTTTAAGTTTAAGTTTTTCTATATTAATATATTTAATATATAAATAGTACTAGTACAGTAAATATAATCTTAATTACTAAATAAAAAATAGATAAGCTTATAAATAGATTAATTAAAATTTTTATTAATAATAATATAAATAAATTAATTATTTTTATTTTATCTAATATTTAAACTTACTATATTAGTATTAGTAAGTCAATAAACAAGTCTAATATAAATCTAAATACTAAAAAAAATAAATAAACTATTAAAAATAATCTAAAAATCAAATTTTAATAATACTAATATAAATAAGAACTTAAAAATTATTTTAATTAATACTAATATAATTAGCTTAACTAAAAATATTGATAGAATAAGAATAAAAAAAATATTAGTTTAAAAAAATATATTAGTTTCTACTTTCTTAAATATTTTTAATAAAAAAAAGAATATTTATAAAAATATAAATATTATTAATAAAAAAAAAGAATATTTATAAAAATATAAATATTAGTAAGTATATAAAAAAATATAATAATAAGCTTAAATTTATAAATTATTATTTTAAAAAATCTTTTATTTATTTATTTAATAAATAGTTATATTTATTTTTAATAGTCTAATCTCAGCTATTTCAAATCTTCGAAATACTTATAGATTATAGTAATATTTAAAAAATAATTATTTACACGATAGTAAGAATTTTAATAAGAATATTTATAATATTCTTATATTCTATTTTTATAAAATAAAATATTTAGTAAATAGTTTAAATAATATTATCTAAATATATTAGTATATATACTATTCAGAAATAAATAAAATTATATATAACTAATTATATAAAAATATAGAATTAAAAACTCGGTCGAACATATAATCTATAATAATTAAAATATATAAAAAAATATAGATATTTATAATCTTAATAATATAAAATATAATTAATAGCCCGCAATAAATTATATAAAAAATATAATAAATAAAAAATTATAAAATTAATAAAATAACTAAGAAATAAAATAAGTAAAAATATAAAAATTAAAAAAAATATATTAGTAGCGCTGTAAATATTCTACTAATAAAATATTTATTTAAATAAATAAACTAATATAAATACTCTTTTAACTGTTTAATTAAGTAAATAATTCTTAAATAAATTAAGAATTATAGTAGAATATACTACTAATATCAGCTTCAAGCCTTTTAAAAAATAATAAATAAATAATTAATTATTAATTTTTTTAAGATTTGCTAGCTTAACTGCCTATATAATATCACCAGCCTGAAGACGGTAAGAAAGCGTCAGTCCGAAGGCAGTAAGAAAGAGCATTACTTCTTAAAAAGTCGAATACAACATATATACAAAAAGCTTAAATAATTTAATAATATATTTTTTTATATTTAATTAGATTGTTATATTTTAATTAAATAATATATAATATATTAGTATAAGAAAAGTCTATATCTAAAGCTTATTATTATATATTACTTATTATTTATAGTTTGTTTTAATATTATAAAACCTCGTTCTTAGAAGATAATAAAAAAGAATAAAAATAAAAAAAATTCTATTTTCTTATTTTTATATTATTTTATATATTTTTAATAATATTTATTATAAGTGTTAAGTATAGCAAGTATTATTTTAATTAATAGTTAAATTTATTTTGTTTTCTAAATATTAATTATTTTTATTTTTATTATTTAAATATTAGCCTCTGTATATCACAGCTAAAATAATATTTAGATAGATAATTTTTAATATTATAATATTATTTAAATATTAATATTCTGGTTTATAACTTATATTTATACAAGAATATTTTTTTATAAATATTATAAATTTATATAATTTAAATTTAATATTTAGAAAAACTAGATTAACCGGTATTATAAATACTATTTTAATATTAATATAGATAATTAAAATATAAATAAATAAATTCAGTAATAAATTTATTAAAAAATATATAAAAATTAATTTTTATATATTTTTAGTACAGTATTATTTTTTATAATAACTATATAAGAATTAAATTATTTATAACAAAAAAGTCTGATAATTAATAAAAAAAATAAATTAACTATTAATAATTATTTTAATATAAGTATTAAATTTACTATAATTAATCTTATTTCTATCAGCGTAGCTGATATTACCTCTAGAATTAAAAATATTAATTTAAACATTAACTATATTAACATAATACTTTAAATAAAAAAATATTAATCTCGAAAATAGTATTAGCTTCAGCCTCTTAAAAAGATATTATTAAAATTAAAAAATATAACTACTGTTTTAAATTTATAAATTACTACTTTAAATAATCTTCTAAATATTTATTTAATAGAATAAATATATTTATTTTTATTAGTAGTAATATTTTAGGTATATATATTTTTTATATTATATATGAAGATAAATCTATAATAATTAATCTTACTAGGTACTACTATTAATATATTAAAATTATAGAAATAAATTTATATTTTATATTAATAAAATATAAGAAATAGTATATAATTAAGATAATATTTTCTCAGTATATTATTATATATATAATATAAAAGCCTAGATATATATATAATTATAATAAATAGTTATATAATTACTAAAATTAAAGTTTTAAAAGTTTTTATAATTTATAGTATAACCAGTTATAGTAAAAATTCTAGTATTATAAAATCAATTACTAATTATAAAAATTAATTAAATAAAAATTCTAAATAAGTAAGAAAATAATACTATAATAGTAATTAATAAATAAAAAAGTAATAAAAGTAAGTAATTAGGAAAAAATTAATAAAAAATTAAAAAATTAAAAAATTAAAAAATTAAAAAAGAGCCTCGGTAGTACTATAAATATTTTATTCAATAAAATATTTATCCTGAATTAATGAACTAATTTAGAAATATTGTATTAGCAATTCTGTTTAATATTAGATTCTTAAATAGACTAAGAATTATTAAATAAATACATTATTAGTATTAGTAGTAGCAAGTCTTTACTATCAATAAAAAATCAATTAATTTATAAATCCTTGCTTGATTTTTTTTTATATTATATATATAAAGGCTTCGTTCGCTAAAGACGGGAGATAGCCGAAAGACGGCCGGAGCCGGCAGTTTGCCCCTGGCGGTGGGCACCCGCAGGGTTGGCCAATATAATTATAATAATAAAATTTATTTTTAAAAATATTTCTTAATAAATTATATAAATCTCTCTAAAATATTTAATATTACTAAAATTATAGAATTACTAGTATCTCACTAGTATCATTATTTTTAACAATAGAAATTATATAATAATAGAGATAATAGTTTTATCTAGCTAACTTTTTGTAAAAAACTTTTTCAATTTTTTTATTAGCTATTAGATTGGATTATTCCTAGATTTATAAATAAAATATAGCCTAAAGAACAACAATAAGATTAAAAATAAATAATTAATTAAAAGGATTATAGATTATATATAAAACAGATAAAAATAGTCGCATTATTTAAAAACTCAAATCAAATAGATTAGATAGATTAAACAGATAGAATAAATAGATCAGGTAGAACCGGTGTATTAGGTTTGTACTATAACAAAGTTGCTATTAAAAAGAGATTTAATTTATAGAAAGATATTTACTTGATTGCTTTGCTATCTATGATATATATAGAAAAAGATTTTATTCGAGGCAAAAGAAAGGCGGCCGGAGCCGGCAGTTTGCTAAGGGCGGTGGCAGAACACCCGCAGGTTTGGCGGCCAACACTAACCAACGTGTCTACTGCGTCAAGTAGTTCCTAACATTGATACTTTAGAGAAAAAAAGAATTAAAATTAAATAGAAAACTTATAATCTAAGAAAAATACAAAAAAGAATAGATTTATCTATCTAAGCATCTATCTGAACTGCCGGCCGGAAGGCGGTGAGCTGCCCAGCCAATGGAAGGCCAGGCCATCCACATATTCAATAAAAGAACAACTAATTATATATTTTTAAAAAGTTATAGAAATTTCTAATAATACTCCTATTTTTATATATGAATCAAAATTCCGATATAAACAGCTTAACGGGCTGCTTGCTAAGACCGGGTGGCTGACTTGCTTACATAACCGACTCGCTTAACTAGTACCGATTATATTACTAAATATGACGCCATTGGCTGACACTTAGGTACTTTTGTTCCCTGGATTTCCTCCTCGCAACCAGTGCCTGCTGGACTTACGTTCAGCCTTGGTGCCTCAAGTAAATCCCCACCATGTTCGTGGTCAATAAGTAAGTACCTCTTCTTCGCCAGTCGATCTGAATCTTCGCTCATTTGACAATAGCATAGTCTATAACCTCGATATACAGCTCCACAGATTACAGCAGCGCATCACAAGAAGCTCAAATGTCGAGCTTCAGGAAACCCCCAGCGATGTTAACCAAAATAAGGACATAGAAACACTGGAGCGCATCTCAGACTCCCTTTCAATAGCATCACGTTCACAGCCGGCTTTGCGCGCCAGCCGGATTGCGCGATTGATCTCGGAGTGTCCCCAGACTCGGGTAGTATGTGGCCACTCCTCAGGTCTTCATTCGTCTAGCCCAGTCATAACAGATCTATCTTGGATTGTGGCCGCTAGGGCTGCCGTTCAAACATTTGGATTAATCTTGGAGTCGCTTTCGGAGAACACCCTCGCCATCACTGATGAGCTCACTTACTGGGACAGTCTTCTGGAATCTCAATGGTACATGGGGCTGTATACTGCGCAGACATTCCCTGTGTGGCTCTGGCACAAGCTTGGACATCAATCCTCTGCCTGGTTGTCCCCCGGAATATGGACTCAAGCAATTCTCACATCAAATGCATGGCATCATTTCCACCACTCCGCCCGTCGGCGTGTATTCTCTAGGACAATGTCTACTATGCGAAAGGGATTACTGCATCCACTTCTAGCATCCAAGTTAGAGGTACGCCAGAAACGGAAAATGCTGCATGTGGCCAAAGATGTCAATGCCGGTGCACTGGGATTCCTGGTGGAACGATGCCTTCAGATTGACCTTGATGACGATCTCATAGGCACACATGGTAACAGCTCTGTTAGTGATGAATGGTGCAGTAAGATTATTGACAGTGTGACTTTGTTGGGATTAGTACTGCAGCATCTGGCCTCTGGCGGCACACTTCATGAATTTGAACTCAAGATTACTGCGGCCGCCGAGAAAGAGGGCTCGTTGCTTCACGTGCATTCTGACGGACCTGTGTGTCCTAAAGGACCTTACTATGTTCTTGGAAAACTCGACCAAATAAACCAGACATTGATTCCACAGTACCTTGCGCTTACACAAAAAAGTACCAGTGGGCTTGGGCGACCTTCATTCATAGTGCGTTACTGGCTCCCATTTCTACTGGCGACCTTGTCAACCAGTACAATTCTCGAGATATTCAAGGCCCGGCGCCATGAACTCCTGGGGTGGATCACGGATATCGGATCCACAACAATCGAGTTCTGGAACAACTGGGTCGTGGACCCACTGAAGCGACTCGTTGGTACAATAAGACACGATGAGAAGAGCGAAATCGCGTTAATGAGCAAGAACAGTCTTGAAGCAGATCGGGCTAGTTTGGAAAGAATGGTGGTAGATTTCGTCCTAGACCATCGCGAGCCCAGCGATGAGTCTCTCGCATCCGCAGAAATGAACACAATCATGAACAAAGTCAGGGAAGGTGATCTCACACCGGTATTGAGGGCATATGAGAAGGATTTACGAACTCCATTCATTGGAACTATTCGAGGTGACTTAGTACGAGCCCTCCTGATACAGATACAAAAGACAAAGGTGGATGTCGAGGTTGCTATTGGAGGCATTGATGCTTTGCTGAGGAGCCAGGAGCTGGTGTTTGGGTAAGTATTACCCTACTTTTACAAGTAGGTGTGATGTTAACAGGCCATAGTTTCGTTGGATTGACCCCTGGTCTATTGGTGTCGTATGCCTCCGTTCATTGGCTCTTTGGCATGTTTGGCAGCAGGAAGGGCTTGCGCCTTGGTCGGCGGCAGCATGAATTAAGGCACGCACTGAGGTTAGTACGCTATCTCGGCGAAGTCGATGACGAGTCTAATGAGGCCCAATCCAGACAAGTTCACCGTAACCTAACTTTATCGACTGTGACGGCCAGCGGAACCCTAGCCTTCAAAGACTACGGTCTGCTAATATGCAACACCGAGATTTTACTTCAGAAAGCACAAGCCATGCTTAGAGGGGCTGACATCCATGCCTTCCAGGAAGACATTAATGACATCATCAGCAAAAGAAGCGCGCAAAAACAAATCAAGGTTGTTGAACGGATGGGTTGGGTTTATTCCCGATGGTTGTAAGACTATCTTCAGCGTGTCTTGCCAACACTCAGCCATAAAAACCAATGATGATTCGACTGCATTAACCTGTTAGGTACCTAGTACTCAAGTCATCCTACTTGCATTGGGAATGGCAATTGCTACACCGGTTATTGTTGGGGTATATGGACTCCCAAAGTCCGACCGTCACCGGCCAGACCCCATGGGTAGACAGTAAATGAGGATGCTCTTTCTAAAACCATACATGTCATGGATGAGGTAGGCAGCGGAAGGGAGAGGAGGCACTGGCAATTGTAGCCAAGTAATAGCGACCGACGCACATATCATTTCTTGTGGTAGTAAATAGCAGAGTCGACAGCTCCATTCTTTCAATATGGATTGTTAATTTGTTGCTTTGCGCCGAAACAATTCTAGATGATCTACACTGAAGCTGATACGCGGAATTCTTCTTGAATTAGATGATTATAGCGGGTGTATGGGGCCAAGCAGTGCGATACGGTGGTGTTACTGGTCTGGGTACGGAGTACTACCAGTGGATCTACGGAGTTCTACTCCGCCTTGGGCCTTCTTTGTACACGCAACTTATCGGTTGCATCCCTAGCTTATTCTCAAACTCGCCATCTTATCACCGGCATCGTTCAATATCATACATTATCAAGAACGCACAACTTTCACCCCACATTTCTTCAGGATCTGATCGCAGTCGATTCAGAGATCGGAGGTAACGTTAGCCCACAAGGATTCTAAACCCACTTTTCTTTGTCTCCCGGCCCCGGCCCCTGAGCCCCCGTACTCCCGGACAAACGATTGAATCATCGGAGTCCTCCCAAACTACCATTACTCGGGTAAAACCAGGCTTTCCAAGGTCACATCTGAGCGCTGTGTGCGAGAAGCTCCCACAGACCAGTCCAGGGTAATTGCATCTCTAAAGAAAATCCCAGACGAGTGATGTACTAATAGTCATCAGTGAAACGGAAACCGAGAAGGCAGGGTTGAGCGGCGAACCACGGAGTAGAAAGCAACACCTGCTTCGGACCAGTCTCAATTCTAAGCACAAACTCCTCACCGAAGCTATTTCTTGAAGCTTGACCTTGCTGGACCTCTGTAGTTAGGGCCAGTGCATAATGGCCGGTACAAGGAATTACGACTTTTTGGTAGGTGGCAGTTTCCTCTCTGGCGAATCATCTCTCTAATATTATGTATCCTCAGATCAAACTGTTGTTGATTGGTGACTCGGGTGTCGGTAAATCTTGCTGTCTGCTGCGATTCAGCGAGGACTCATTCACTCCGTCGTTCATTACCACTATTGGCATTGATTTTAAGATCCGCACTATCGAACTCGATGGCAAGCGCGTGAAGCTCCAAATATGGGATACGGCTGGGCAAGAGCGATTCAGAACGATTACAACAGCTTACTATAGAGGAGCAATGGGGATTCTCCTGGTTTATGATGTCACTGATGAACGGTCGTTCCAAAGTAAGAACTCCTTCTGGAATTACTGGCACGAGTGAGATGCTAATGATCTAAATCATTGAATCAGATATCCGCACATGGTTTTCCAATGTGGAGCAGCATGCAAGTGAAGGTGTTCACAAGATACTCATTGGCAACAAGTGTGATTGGGAAGAGAAGCGAGCAGTATCGACCGAGCAAGGCCAGCAGCTAGCTAACGAGCTGGGTATTCCATTTCTAGAAGTCTCGGCCAAGAACAACATCAACATTGAAAAAGCTTTCTATGATCTTGCTTCAGATATCAAGAAAGGAATGGATTCATCAAAGTCTGAGCAGGTCAGCTCTCAGGGCGTTAGTATAGACCAGCAAGGCTCTGGCTTGAACGGCAACACAAGCGGAAAGTGTTGCTAATTCAAATTCTCCAACTCTGAAAGCTTCAAGTTCTCTCCCTCTTGTTCCTCTGTGGCCCTACACCTTGCCCCACATGTGGCCGAGCACGTGTCATGGATGGTATATACCAAAGCTCTCATACTCCAGTAGATGCCAAGGAAATAGCCTGGTCGTATGAAAGTCTTGGTGCAAAGATTTACATCTAAGTGAAGGTACAACACTGTTATTTCTGCAATTTGTCTCTTTCTGCTTGAAACCTCGTGTGTTTAACAATGCGTCACTTTAGCTCTATTACACTGCTGCTCTCGAACTTGGCGTCGGCCCGCTAAATTTGTCACGAAGCAAAGTAGCCGACTCCCAGGGATACATTCTTTGGTTAGATAGTATGGTGGTATCTTACCCTCGGCAGCGATTCGTGGCATATCTCCTATCCTCAGCATATACGAGCTCCTGACATAATGGGAATGGTGCTTCGAATGGTACCAGTGTATTGATTGTTCTGCTTTCAGGGCTATACGGGCATCAACAGGGGCTCCTTCTATGTTGTGGGTATCATTCTCATACCTCATCAACGGTAGTGATATGTACTCGGGTCGGTAATTCGGTAATTCGGCACCTGTTCGGTAGTAATTTAATATCAGTCATATTGCTCTGATATACAGAGTCTCGAAAAAGGGTCCGCAATCGGTGTCAAGATGTATATAAATTATCTAGAATGATAAACCATCTAACCTCAGACACGGCCTCCTGGTCAATCGCGGCAGGAGGCCTGAGGACAGAACAGTTCACATGCGGTACTTGTAGAAGACAGCTCAAAATTGATCACTCATAGGCAGAATACATGCGAGCAAGTCAAATGTCTTAGTAGAAACTTGCAGATAGTCCCAATCCAGTTGGTATTCGGATATTTGATGTTTGTGATTCCTTCGCAACTCATTTGCAGCCAAAGTACTGTGCCTGGAGTTTCAAAGTCATTAGTACTGAGGGAAGGTTTCACAAGCCCGTATGTGCCAGAACCACGGCCTCTAGAAGAGATTACGCACCTGAGAATACATTGCTTGTGACACTTCCCCTGACTCGGGTACGGGTGAATGCGATACACGAACAGATACAATTGGTTCTGTCCAGCTTAGCTACTGACTACTACGTAGCCTGAGGTAGAGAAGTGTGTGCGAGTGGGGCAGCCTGCATATCCCCCGCTCCTAAGGGGAAAAAAAGAAATTTAAGCTCATAAAGTGCCTACGCCATCTCACTATCTCTATACTCTGGCTCTTTCCTTGACAGAAATGGCTCAAATATAGCGAACTCTTGACAATCGCCCGCCTATCCACAAAGCTCTTCTTCACTTTATAGAAGGCACTCAACCTCGCCAGTCCTTGGTACGCACTCGAAGTGTTCGCTCTCCTTGTTCCTCGGCCATTGCATCCCGCGCGACCATCGAAAAATGATTTAGTAAGCGCTGGGCTTAATCCAATTGATATTGAAACCTCCTTTACTTCGTGATCTGCCTTCTTCTAGAAGAGTGAGATTATTCCACCCGAAGCCAATCTCTTCCGGCCGATACTTCCAAGCTTCGCATTATACACCATGTCTGAGACTCGGTCTTTCACCGTTCGACCGCTCTCGAAACAGACCAGAAACGATCATCGAGATGCCTTTCGCGTATACCTATCATCTTCCTCGTTAGCCGCTCTTAAACTTAGGGCTGGTGATGTTTGCGCCCTCCATATCTCTGGAGAAGGTTCCAAAAATGCTATAGCCTGGAATGCAGTTGAGAATATCCAGAATACCGTCGTTCAGACTTCTCGGACTCTTCAGGATTGCTACGGATATAAGATTGGCGAAAAAGTTACTATCAGCAAAGTTGATGGGCCACTCGAAGAAGCACAGACGGTCTCCTTAGTGGATTGCTCAGATGATGACAAGATCACTAAATTTGGCATCATACCCTCCAGCGACATAAGCCATTGGGCATGGTCTCTTGAATTCCCTCTGGCGAGATGTGATGCAATTGCCATCGGTCTTGTTTTCGAATTGGAGCTTAGAGGCCAGCGACGCAGTTTCAAAGTGGCCGGCATGTCAGGCCAAAGTCAAAACGGTGATTATACCTTGCTCAAATTCACAGACACTAGCAAAATCATCATCGGTGAGGACGTGGCACCAGTGAGTCGTAGGGAGTCCTATCTGAAAGTGAATTCAGATGGCTTGGGTGGGATGCAGTCACAGATCGATAGTATCAACGAGAGCCTTGCTGATTTCAACTCGGATGCCAGTGCTCTGACCATGCCCCCATTCTATGAGCATAGTCGAGGCATATTGCTCTATGGTCCTAAGGGAACCGGCAAGACGGCGCTATTGGGTCAAATTCAAGCAGCGGGGTGGAGAAAAACCTTCAACGTTGGCTCCTCTACCTTTGGTAGGAACTCTGGTGACGCTGAAACCAAGCTGCGCAATGCTTTTCAGGACGCAATGCGTTGTCAACCAAGTGCTATAATCATCGATCAACTGGAGTATATAGCGCCGAGAAGAACCACCGTGGAGACCCAATCATTGACGGCCGCTGTGTGCGAGTGTCTGGACATGGTGAAAGGCGCTCTAGTTTTGGTTGTGGCCGCGACTCGGCACCCGAACGATGTTGATGATGTTTTAAGGACACCCCATCGATTAGCGATTGAGATCGAGCTTCAAGTGCCAACAGCGCAGGCTCGAAGTGAAATCTTACATGCCATATGCGGAAACCCATCCCCTACGCTGAGTGACACGCTAATAGATCTCATAGCGGAAAAAACGCATGGTTATGTCGGTGCTGATCTATTTGCATTGCTTCAATTGGTCTGTCGAAAGGCGCGAAAACGCCAATCGACGGAGGATTATATTTGTGCCACTGATAATGGCTCAAGTACGGGCCGAGTGGCTTTGGACGCAAATATACCCCTCGAGATCGAGGATGATGATGTTCTTTCTGCTCTACAGGAGACACGACCAACTGCAATGCGGGAGGTATTCCTGGAAACCCCTAAAGTGAGATGGTCGGACATTGGTGGACAGCATGAGATTAAAAGACGCCTACAGAAGGCAGTGGAGAGACCTCTGAAGGTAGGTTTCCGTATTTTGATCATGCCTTGACATTGCTGACTCCCCGGAACAGCATCCACAACGAATGAAGAGATTGAATGTAAACAGTAAAAAGGGAATTTTGCTATATGGGCCACCGGGTTGCTCCAAGACGCTGACCGTGAAAGCACTGGCTACGGAAGCAGGATTGAACTTTCTGGCAGTCAAAGGTGCTGAAATCCTGAGCATGTACGTTGGAGAGTCAGAAAGAGCACTACGGGAGATTTTCCGAAAGGCACGGTCCGCGAGGCCTAGTATCGTCTTCTTCGATGAGATTGATGCAATAGCCTCAAGGCGTGGCAGCTCATCTCAGGGCGGGGTCAATGTTCTTACAACACTATTGAACGAGATGGACGGAATTGAAGAGCTGAGGAATGTGTTGGTCGTCGCGGCCACAAACAAGCCTGAGGTCATTGATCCGGCCTTGATGCGACCAGGCCGTCTGGATAATATCCTTTATATAGGGCCTCCAGATTTCGAGGCCCGGAAGGAGATTCTGAGCATCTGGTTCAGTAAGTCTGTGGTCCATCCCGAAGTAGAGATAGAAGCTCTAGCTGGGAAAATGGAAGGATACTCCGGAGCGGAGATTGTTAGTATATGCGAGACAGCCGGTGATGCTGCTTTAGATGAGGAAGAGGAAACCGGACAGGAGCAGGACATTCGACTGAAACATTTCGAATATGCACTCCAGCAGGTTCGCAGGCAAATAACAGCCGCCGTTGTGGAGGAGTACGAACGATGGGGTAACGCTACAGCCGATATTTAGAAATATTTATGATGCCTCTGATACTGATCCATTGTAAGACGCTGAAACTGCACATATCTAACACTGGCCTGGTTCAAAAATGAAGGACATAAGCGAAATAGACCCTGCGTATCTACATTCCCGAGTCGCGTGTCCCCTGTCTCATGCCATAGGCGTGAGATGCTACGTAGTTGCGGGTCGGGTGTTTGATTACCGAGAAGGATGGCCCTGCTCCTACGTATTGTATTTGGAGGCGGGAAGCTCCACACCACCCACCCTCCTTGCCAGTACCTCGCCCAACTTCCAGCCAACCTTCTGACTTCAACTTTCCAGGTCTAGGCCTGACAACACAGCATGTCTGACAGGCCTCGGGAATACTCTTCGAACCGCTCACCGCGCTACTCTACTCTCAATCGAGACGCTAGACCATCGCGACGATCTGAATCTCCCCGTTCAGAGACAAGGTACAAGAGTGGGACGCGAAGTCCGTCCATTGATCGCATCTCGGGCCGGCGCAATGGCGCTCGATTCACAAGCAGGTCTCGATCTCGAACGCATTCTCGGAGTCGAAGTCGGAGTCAGACTTCAAGGTTATATGGAAAGGAAGGTTACAGCCGGTCGCCTAGTCCCTCACTCGCCTTGCCCCGAAGCTCCAAGGTTTGTTGACCACGGACATAACAAGCTTGGCTAGCTACACGTTCTCGCGCTAACTGCGTCAAAGATTGTTGTAGAAAGACTCACCAAAAATGTTACCGAATCACATCTACATGAGATCTTCGGGGGGTTCGGAGAGATACAAAATCTCGATTTGCCCATGAATAAAGCCTGTAATTCAACGAGCTCTCGCCGGTCATAATCTCATGGATGCTAACCAGTCGCAGTCATGACCAATAGAGGCACTGCCTATATCCTATACCATGACCCTGCTGATGCAGAGGCCGCCATCGCACACATGCACGAAGCGCAGCTAGACGGTGTCGTCATAAGTGTGTCCATTGTCTTGCCCAGGCGAGCGTTCTCGCGCTCGCCGCCGCCACAAAGTCAAGGCAACACAGGAAGCTTCGGCCGTCAGAGCCAGGGCCATGGCCCTTCGCCCTTAGACACTCGTGCTTCCCGCCGTTCGCCGTTCCCGCAAAGGTCAACGTCGCCACGAAGGGCCCGGCGTTCGCGGCCTATGGATAGGCATGATATCTATCGGCCACGCTCTCCTTCGCGCTCTCGATCACCACGCCGCTCCAGATCATATTCCTCAAGAACTTCCTCGGTATCACCGAAAGGACGGATGCCACACCCACGAGTGGACACTCGTCGTCGTCGACGTCGTAGTCCCAGCTACAGCAGTTATGAGTACAGCAGTCGCAGTGATAAGAGCCGGAGCCCGAGTCAGACCAGAGACCGTTATCGGCATGATACCACACGGTAAACTCCAAATAAACTTACCGTCGTCTTTGAAACGATTCACACACCATCTGCACTCATTACTAGATTGTGGATGGTCACCAAGCCAAAATGTCATCATCAACTTACCCAGTGAAATTTTCAGGCAACACAAACAGACGAGCCAGTCCTATCAGTAATAGCTAGAAAAATGGGACATTGTTTCTCAGTCCAACCACCCGTAGCCCCGTGCATTCATGTATTTACTGAGAGCCGTCGATGTACTAATAGTATGACAAATCTGAGTGCAGGTCTGTCCAGTTTAAATAAAGGAGCACCAGCCAATATACATAGCTGCCAAATTTCGCTTATCGGTTGCCTGTATAATCAATTCATCGACGTGGCCATCGACGGAAAGTGGGACAGATTCCCCAGGTAGGAGACCTCGGAGTTTGCTGCGCACATTTTCTAGTACCCCGGCGGGTGTATCAGGCACACTTGCATGTGTGCGACGCTATAAATCACTGAGCATTAAAAATTTCTTTCTGGGGATTCGGCACGCTTACTTTTTTCCCTATAAAATCTGTGGTCGGATCGTGCAGGAAAGTCTCCAGGACCGTCATGAGTGCATCTTCATTGTGGCGAAGCAATCTTAGACTTATCTCGCAGGTCTTGCGGTATGGACCTGTTTGGAATACTTGTCAATATCCGAGAGCTCGTGCCTTCAAGCTTCCCGACCCACTAACCATTGTATCCGTAGGCGCCAAACGCATCCACCATATTCTGTGTTAAGCGGAAAGGAACTAGCTCAGGTTTGTCGAAGGTCAAGCCCTTGAGAAGGAATTAGCTTTTGGAAGAACATAGCTATACTTGGCAAGTTCCAACGCACCTTGTCAAAAAGGCAATTGAAGTCGACATGTAGTACCCCCCCTGTCCCTTCCTCAAAGAGAATGTTCTCACCATGACGGTCACCTAATCTGTTGGGAGTCTCTTAAAACAACGTCCTGGAATAGTGCTAGGAAGCCTCAGGAAACTAGGTGCCATACCCTAAGACATAACCAACCATAGACATAACAGCGCAGGATCGGGTGTAACGTATCCTGGCTGCAAACCATGCTTCCGTTTCAGGGAACATCTCGACAAACCAGTCGTAGAGCACCGGAGGAAATCTAGTCGTCTGTTAGCCAACCAGCCTGTAGCGGGATTTGCCTTCCGTGTTGTATACTTAGCAAGAATCTGAGTTGAGAACAAATCGAGTTTCGAAGCCTCTGAGCAGGCTTCATTGAGATTTTGCCTAATCTCGCTGTACTATATAGTAGAAGCTGGGTTAGCACTCAGCTTTCCGGCCCATTCGCGGTAGGAGACCTGCATTTGGCGAAATTCCTCTCTCTTTCAAAAGCTTGATGACAAGTTCTCTCAATGTGCGGAGGTTATCCACCCACTCAATGAGTCCACACTCCTCGTTCAGTGGCGTAACAGCATATGTTTTGATGTCTGTCGAGCAATACATAAGATCAGAAGAGGGAAAATGAAAAAGCTGTCCGGGAGTATAATGCCTACACATTCGACGTTTGCTCGATTCGACGTCTCTCTTCAAGAATCTATTGATCATGTTATTGAACTCCATGAGGCGTTGATCCTTGCGAAGGTCATCCTTGGGTTTGCATAGGATACTGTAAATCCTTCCATCCGACCCTCGGATACTGATACGACGGGGCTTTTGAAGTGAATTCAGGATTTGAGCATCATCGAGGACAGCTAGTAACGATCAGCAAGCACGTTAAGTAATGAGTATCGGCAGCTTCGCACCTTCAATTGTAATTGCCTCTCTGGGGAAGGCCCTGAAGTTTTTGAGATATTCAGAATCATGACTGGCTGGTAAGATCGGTGTTAACATTGCCTGAAACGGCACGACAAGTCGACAGGGGGCCACTTTATGATTGAAACCAAGAGTTCTAAGATTCACCCTTGATACCTTCTCTTCAATGCGTGCTATGCATAGTTTCAACATCTCATCTGAGAATTTCTGGCCTTGATTAACCATCGCACGCATGTCAGATACGGATGACTCTCCTTTCGCTTTCTTGTTCATGTCCTGCTTCAATTAGCTCGCAGGACCTGCCAATTTTCCATGTTGACATACCGTGATTCTCTGGAGACAACTAATACCTCTCGAGGCTCTGTCTCTAGAAGACGACTTGACCACGGCGAGGACTGTCCATAGCCCTTGCTGAGGGAAAGAATTCACAGCTTTGGCTACAATTTTTGTCAAGAGGTCGTATACCGTGGTATTCGGATGACAGATACGAGCTAGGACTTGAGGCAGAATTGTAAACAGCTGAGTTTGTTAGTATGTTATGCTGTAAATCAAAGTCACTGGACCTACCAACGCAGCTGGGACTCGATGTATGTACTTCTTTAGCTGCAAATGTATGTCTTCGAGGCTTCTCTTTCGCTGCTGTAGGGTATGCTTTTGAAACTCCCTTTTTTCAGGAATGTCAACAATTATGTGACTAGACAGGCAAAAAGCCGTTTTTGTCGAAACAACGAATGAGTAGAGTAAAGGGGCTTACTCATTGTCTCCGCGCTTAGGATCAAATGGCTGTTCCACGACAGATGCGTGTTCTAACCACAAAGTCAGCACTTTGGGCAGTGATTGAAAGACATATTTATTCCCATGAGCCAATGATCGTAGATAATTGTCGACAACAAGCTTTGAGACTTCGCCACTCAAACTAGGACGTGTAAGATAGAATCGCTTCAGAAATCTGGGGACCTGAAAAGGCAAACGTACTAGATCTGTGCCTCCTTCCCCAGTGGCTTCGCCTTCTCAGAATCCAAGATCTTATTGTAGTGCTTTCCCAGATAATAATGTGCTTTCTCCCACCTACTTATGGTTAGCATGAGTCCCTCACAGAGAACTTCGGCAGATACCTTGGTTGAAGTTTTATGGCTTCCCTGAACCTTTGAACAATAACATCCGATTGAGTTTGACCGGCACGATCCGTCCATTTTGCCAGGAGCAAGTGGGCCTAAGAGAGACGTGGCCCGGGTTAGACGCTGTACATAACTCGATAAAAGTGATATACCCTAGCTGCAAGAATATTCTGGTGTTTGTCACGTAGTAGGGATCCGGAATCGGGATCGCCTGACGTTGAAAATTCATTAGCCATGATTGCACCTTCAAGCGTCTGTATCGCTTTCCGGTGGTGACCGTCTTTCCACAGAAGTCGGGCGTGTTCGATAGTAGCTGTTCGGTCTTTCAAGCGGGCAGCATGAAGCATTGACTGATATGCTTGGTTGGTGTAATTGCCTTTCCGCAGAAGACGGGCACTAGCCAGCCAAGCAGCTGCGATTTCAGAATCGGAGAATTTGCCCCTTCAAGTGTACAGTCAGTCCGCGGTAAGTTTCATAAAACTGAAGGAATATCCATACGTCAATTCCATTGTTGCTCGCCTAAGGCCAAGTAGGTATTGCTTGTCGGAGATATATCCTCCTAAGATGTCTAGACGACGGTCTAAAACAGCACGCACTTCTGACCGTGACGTTTGCTCGATGCAAGGCTCGTGTCCTATCCTAACTATGAACTCAATCTCACATAAAGCATGCAACCTGTGTATACTGTCATGGCATGATTGCAACGAAGTCACCGAATTAGCTGTCAGTGATTTGGCAACATTGAGTCGCAGACCATTGATCAGCTGCCCGAACCTTGCCCCGTCATCACGACGAAGTGCGTCGAACGCGAGTCCAATCCCGATATTGAAATCCGACGTATCCTGCGAGCCAAGTCGTAGATAATGGTGTAGTCGATCCCAGTTCCCAGTAATCCAAGATGCTTCCACTGCGAAGGGAAGGAACTTACTCCTTAGAACAGGACTTGTGAGAACCTCGAATCTAGCGAGAATAGCATCTGTGCAGCACGAGTGAGTCTGAAAAGTTGCAGCAAACAACTGCTAATTAACGGCATACCTTGCTGTCCTGATTCCTTGAGACAAGTAAGCAGATTCCATTGCGCTTCGCCATTGTCCGGATCTTTCTGGACCTGTAGCTCATACCAGCTCTGCGCAGTAGCCCACCTTCCTGCTTTGCGATGTTCAAGCACTTGCTGATCGATGTTCAGCGCATGAAGACTGGACGAAATTCCTTCAATGCCGTCTGGTTCATCGATCTGGCTGTAAATATCCTGAAGACGCTGGTACAGAGACTCGGTTCCGGAAGGCTGCCGTGTGCCGGCCTGAATCTTGGACTGACGAATGTACTGCTCCCAATGGAACAGGGCCCGTGAGAATGACTTGCACTCGACCGCTCTTCTTGAGATGATCTCTGGGGGTATTGAGATCAACAAAGCTTCCACAGCTTTCACCTGCGATGTGTAGGTATCCAGGAGCATTTGGCGAGACGCTTCCTTGTGGGTACGACTAACGTGATGGCTGTGATGCTTGAAGCTATTGAGTTGTTTCTTCTTTCCTTGAAGCCATCGCGAAAGATAATCTAGAACCTCAAAGATACTCTTAAGCAAGAGACCAAGGTGCTAGTCAGTGCCTGCGAAGTGAGAAATCCAGGAAAACTGACCTGACTGCATAACAATATGTTCTCGTATGCATAATTGTTCGATTCTGGAAGAGGATAAGACAATGTATGTACCAGTTCGCATCGCAAATCTTGCTTCTCACTTTCCGTTCCGCCAACTATGCGATTTAGAACCGCAAATGGCAAAAGGAATGACGCTATCGAAATATCCTGACCCTTAACAATGCGACTGCAGACGCTAAATATGAGTCGTGCATTATCGCCGTTCCCACTTCGTAACAGGTCTTGCACAAAGCTTCGAAGCCAGTTGCCATGAGTCAGTTCCAGAGAGAAAAGAGGAGATTTGCAATTAGTGTTGATGGCGCCAACCGTGACTGTGTACTTTGATGTTAGGAATGGAGTCAAGATGTTGCGAACAGCTTCAGGCATTTGCATCCAGCGTCCATAATTTTCCTCCCCTTGAACATCCCGAGACCGGCTAATCACGGCCGAGTCAAGGTTGCAGAACCTGAGCATATTTTGCATTGCATACGCGAGAAATCCTTGGGCTCTCGTGTTAGATGTCGACAGAAAAGCCTCGACAAGAACGTGCTGCAGGAAGAACAGAATGAAGTCAAAAGTCTCCTCCTTGCTGTCAAAATTCGATAAGACCAGTATATCTTTCTTCTCCTTTATCGTATCTACTCGATTGGGATCAAGACAGCCGATCAAACCCAAACACCGAGCCGAGAGAATAGTGATGGATTCCGAGCTCGCATTGAATTTGACACAGCAATCAAGCAAGGCTCGAGTCAGCTGTGAAACAACCGGATCTGGTTGTTCACTGAGCACTGAGGCATGAACGAATTCTTCATTGCCAGAAAGGAAGGCAACGAGTTCCTTCAAAGTTTGCTCAATGACTACCGCGTTTTCACTTTGGCTGCGACGAATGAAAGCCAAAAATCGGCTCCGAACGTCCATCTTTCCTCTAAGCTCGTTGATCTCTACCTCAAAGTTGGCTAGCCTCGGTATTAAAGAAAGAGAGGGCATGGTATGGAAGATGTCGCGTACCACATCACTATGATGATGTATGATATAACCAACCAAGTCGTGAGCATGACTTTGTGTTTCTTCAGTGAACATGTCCCAGTACTTTAGCACTATAGACAATGTCTGATCAATGAGGGACTCGACCTCTTCCCCCTGAAGAGTGCTAATGAGGACTCTCCACACCATGAATGCATGATTGCACAAATCCTTCATTTCGAGTGCGGATTGTAAGCAAGCACATATCTAATTTAAGTCAGCCGCATTGCACTAATATGACTGAAAGAAGGTTTAAAGGGCAGACCTGTGGCAAAGCACTACTGACGTGACCTCGAGCGACCTTGATCATCTCTCCAATAGCTGCAAGATTTCTTTTCTTTTCCATGAGTGACTGTCTGACTTGAAAATCATTAATGGCATGTGCAAATTGTGTAATGATGCCAAGTACATGCTCTTCGATGAAGTGACCGATCAAGTTGCCTCGTTTTTGTGCATTGGCGGATTTTCGTGGGACAAGGGCGGCGAGGAGATGAAGCGCTCGCTGGAACTGTTACACTTAGTGACCATGGCCAGCAAGCCTTGAGTGCACACCTACTCTCGCTCCTTTTCTGACGCTCGAGTCCCCCAAGTTCTTGAGAATTTCACAAGCGATGAGAATCGGCTCGACTCTCAAGAGTTCGGCTAAGGTACGTCCAGCGAAGGCGGCATCCACTGTGGATAAGATGGACATTATACTATTTTCCGGGTCCGATGATGGCTGGCTCAACAAGAACGCTAGTATAGCGGCGAGATTGTTCTTCTCTGAACATATATCGAACGGGGTTTTGAGTTCTTTGTATGTGGCGCCTACCCTGGCGATGATGTCCCGTTTTTGTGTGAGCACAAGGTAAGGTAAAACATGAACCTCAGTTAATCGTAAGAAGTCATCCACTTGCATCCCTAGGAGATCGCACAGCTGTTCTGCCATGTAAGGGCGAGACTGGAAGCTCTTGACCACGGTCACAGAGAGGGTTCTCCAGAATGGTCGAAACAAGCCAGCGGGAGTAAGTGAGAGATTTTGCGCGAGTCTGGAGAGCTAGATGGGAATTAGTCCAATGTTAATTTGGTCCAATGTTAATTTGAAGAGAAGGTTTCCAATGATTCACACATACTTCAGTGTATGCGATGGAGCAGACGAATGGATTCGAGTGACCCAGATATTCAACAAGACGCAGCAAAATGATGTTCATTTCTTCGTCATAGGAGAGCCTTCATGGTTGAAAGGATGATTAGCAACATGAGCAGGATGTTGAATCAAGGAAGGCTTACATTGCAAGCCGACAAACTGTCAAGATGCAACTTTCATGATAATAAATGTCCTTCTTCTCTGCGATCCCGCGTAACCAATCCAAGATTCTTATGAAGTTGTCATGCCTAACACTTCGGTCCAGGTTTCTTTGAACAAACGAAGTAATCGAAAAACTAGAAACATCGTCAACACCCACCGCTAGGCCACACAGTCCCAAGAGTACATACCCGGCCGTTATTCGTAATTCTCTTATAGAGCTCCTCATAGAGTGTAGATAGAAGTCCCCGAAGACAGAAGTGGCGAGCCGCGTGTATTCACAGTTCGGAGAATGCATGATGACCCTACGTAAAGCAGATATTGCAGCTATTCTCAAAGGCGCAGTGCGGGAGAGCGTAGGTAGTATGGAGGCAAACACGTCACCCAGTAGGTCAGCCCCGCGGCACTGCTCTTCCGGGTCGAAGCGGTCTTTTCTGCTTTCATCATCGCAAAAGCGACAATGTGATGCATCATTCGAGGTAGCTCCGTCAATGCGTGCCAAGCTTCCAGCCATAGCGCAAGGTAAAAGTCCTAGGGTGTGTAGAACTTCGCATTTTTTCTCCTCACTAATTTCGCCAAAATATTCACTACAGTCGGGATTAGGTATCCGTTATAGCATCTCATTGTAGTATGACTTACGACACGGCAGGTCCAACGTCCTTGATATCACTGGAGTCTCGATCACAAAGCAAGCTGAGTAATTCTGACACAAGCCTTTGCAGCAAACTGCGGTTGAATATATTTGCATCAGAACGCGAAACACAGCGTCGCTTCACAGAAGGACCACTTTCAGTGTTGTCAACTGATGGGTCAATGGTGCGTGACTCTTGTGATTGAGCAATCCCTGGCACTGCGTGCTGTGTGAGAGCATCAGAAGTCTCAAACACAGTGGTATACTCCGCTTTTGATGGCAAGACTCTTCTCAGAAGATTCTCAACCGACGCCTACTTATAGAATTAGCCTCAAATGCACACATACACAGATTATTCATGCTCGGTTACCTGCAGACGCGGCTCTAAAGACTGAAAGAATGCAAGTCTCTCCGTCATTGCATTGTTCAACAGAATCGATTTGTCCGTGATGCTAGCGCGACGCGCTGTACATCTCAACATGTCAACAACTCTGTTTATGAGCTGGCTCAATTCTAGTTGAATGACCGGGAAATAGCTCAGGTCGTCCGTGGCCAAAAGGTCTCCCAATTTTTGGAGAACAATATGGACCAACTGTAAGTCTTGATCTGTGCATCTCCCCTGGGTGAAGAGAGTCCCAGCTGCGGCTATCACGCGGACAACAATCTGTGTGGTTGTCTCTTTCGGAGCGGGAAAAGTCTTTTGGAGCCAGGAAACGGCCAGGTCCCATAGGCGCTGATAACCATTCAGGAGCCATATCTTATCATGCCGATCAAAAGGGGTGTCAGATGAGGTATAAGCGTGTATGTTAGACTTGAACATATCAGCACAGAGTAAGAAGCTCTGGAGCAATGACCCTGCGTTGATGCTCCTATTGAATGAGCCATGCGGAAGACGGAGTTTCAAAAGATCTATACAGAATTGTTGCTTCAGGTTGACTACAGGAGGATTGGTCGCATGCTCATTGGATAACTGTTGAGAATGAAAAGCCTCTAGAGAGCACAGAAGGTCTAGAGGAGGTTAGCCAGACATCCGACACAGACGCGACGCATGAACAAACCCATGGTGCATGATCGTAAGAACGAAGAGATACAAAGGAAAGAATGGAAGATTCTGGCATGATTATTGGGCACACTCGTTATGCTCGACAGGATGCTATTGACTTTTTCTCTAAGTCTGTCTATCTCCCAGATACTGGCCGCTCGCAGGAGTCGGACAAGCAGCCACGAGTACAGGGGGACCTGTTCATCGTTTCCCAGAATCTCCGGATCTGCAACCTCAACAAGAACCAAAGGTGCTTTGTCGACAACAGCCTGTATAATATCCAGGCAGTCCCAGAGCTGATTTGCTAGGTCCTCCCGGTGGCGCCCCTGGTCCTTGATACAAGGCTCGAGGCCGGCTTTGAGGGCAATACAAAGAAGCTTCTTGACATCGGCGACGCTGTCATTGGATAGCAGCTGGCTGTATTTGCCTTCAAGGAGTTCATGCCGCAGTTGTGAGAAAGCTTCTTTGGTTAGGATACGCGTCTGATCGCCTTGCGAGGACAGACGCGGAACCAGCTGCGCCGCCAGGGTCGAAGAAACCGTCTCTGCAACGTCCGATCGGTTGGTCTTCGATGTGGAGAATCGAGACGATTTGCGCTCAATTGTTGCCATTGGCAATGCAACCACACATGGTGCATGTGTCTTCGAATATTCTAGGCGATGGGGAAGCTCGGTAATGACAGGTGATGGTGATTAGAACAGGCTCTGGAGGATGGGGTAGAGGGTTATTCGTGTTCGATCCGATAATCACATAATCACCCAAGGCGGCGGGCAGAATCATAGATTTCCATACATTTCCACTTGGACTACCGATACCGAATACCTCGCCTTCATTGGAGTTCGGAATTTTCTTAGGCACTTGCTGCTTTAGGGCCTGTCATTTCGAGGTCAGATGCTCTCTGTTGATGCAAGTCCCAAAGCAAAGGACGACGATTGACTTTTTACATGTGCTATACTTCGTACTTACTCATACTCGTCTATGGTTACTAGTTACCCCAGCCCCGAGGCACTGTACTATTTATTGTACGTGTATACATTAAAGTGGGGCACTGCGCCATCGCGCGCGGCAGTCCGGATAAGATAATTGAATACATGTTGAAAGCAGGACTAAGCTGTAGTTACTTCACAGTACACTCCGTAGAATGTTAAAATTGTGGAGATGACTCCGTTGCACCTCAGCTTGGAGTTACTTGACTAAAAATCGATTGAGCCCAGAAGAAATTTGCCAATTTCATCACCGTTGCGATCCCTGGCAATTCATGCAAGTCAAACTAGCACATTGATACGCTATAGTTTTCAGGTGCTGAAAATTTCCTCTCCTTGGGCTCTCCTCCAGTACACTTCCTCTGCCAACTACCTCACATTCATTAAACCCGGGAAGTCATGGCAGTGCCTGCTCGCATGGACTCACGTCATGCGTACTTTATGAAGCAGGCATTAATAATGGTATCTGTGGATACCAATATCGCTATAGAACAATAGCAAACTAATGTGTTTTCTTTAGGGTGAAAAAGCACTTGAGACAGGCGAGACGCCGGTAGGATGCGTCCTTGTTTATAACAACAAAATCGTCGGTTCAGGGATGAATGATACCAACAAATCCATGAATGTAGGTTAATGCCTAGGCGCGGTAAGCCTAAAGAGCACTATTCATAGTTGTGGGTGTCTTGGAATGTAATTTCACTACTATAATGGTTTCTCTTACAGATACTGCCTGAATGAGCCCAACGACCGATTTTAGCTGATGAAACACAGGGCACAAGACATGCTGAATTCATCGCCATCGAGCAAATGCTTGAAAATCACCCTAGAACGCTTCTTCATTCGACAGACCTATATGTGACTGTTGAACCGTGCATTATGTGTGCTTCTGCTTTGAGGCAATATCAGATTCGTACCGTTTATTTTGGCTGCGGAAATGACAGGTTCGGAGGGACCGGGAGCATTCTCTCGTTGCATTCTGAGTTCGTTTTCACCCCCGTAACAATTTCTTGCCACTAATATATCGCTCATTAGCCTCTCGATAGACCCACCGTATGTGGTACATGGGGGGTTATTTCGGGAAGAAGCTATAATGCTACTTCGGCGCTTCTACATACAAGAAAATGAAAATGGTATGCACGAGTCCGGTCATTAGCAGTCATTTAAGTCTCGCTGACTGCAGCCCAGCTCCCAAGCCTCGGCCTAAGAAACACCGTGAGCTCAAGACGAGCTTTCAGAATAGCGTACCGGGCAGTCAATCTTCGAGCCCAACTATCTGAAGTATGGAATACCAGCTCATATTATGCCCTCGTATCCTGCAGCAGAAATCCCCAGCTGTCTGGATTGACCCAATAAAGGCAAGCTGCTGAAGAGGGTTTCACATTGCGCTAGAATATAAATACGTATACAACAGGTTTCGCGGCGACAGAAGAAACAAGGGCATATCTAATGTTTGTCACTATTCATTCCCCCAGATATTGAGAGCGAGCGATACGGCTATTTCAGGCGATCCGCTTCGAGCTCCCGTTCCGCTTGTTGATAATATTTGGCGGTGTCGACGCCATGCTATCAAAGGGTCAGCATTCGAGTTTCGACATGCCTAGACTCCGCCAATTCACCAGGCTTGCGTGCATATCTGATATACTTACTTGATCGTGGTTGACAATATTGATCCATGGAATGACATGGCTGAAAAGCTGGGAATAACGCGAGTTTCTAGCAGCAACACCCTGCAAGTATGGAGAAACCTGAGAAGTTCCGTACAATGGTTCCCCCTTTTTAACCTTGTCTACCATTTCTCTCATATCCATCTCGACTTCCCGTGAGTTTTCCGTGAAACCATAGAAGCGATCTACAACGGCAAATTAGCATCCGTAATGGCACTTTTCCCCAGCTGCGGTGCGAAACTCACTGCAAGATCGTTGGTAAAAGATATGTAGACCTCCAACGAGACCGATTGCTGTTGCTAGTCGCATGACAGGAGCGAAGCCGCCTCTGCCGACATGGGACGGGCTCACCCTCTCCATGATCCAGAAAGCAAGTGGAGAAGCAGCAGCCAGTCCACCTGCTACAGCATAATCAGAGGGTCTTGCATAACCGACGACTCGTCTCAAATGCCTGAGTTCCAGTGTGAGATTCTGCGATTATCAATGATTGAAGGCGGGTCCATACGGGTCGGAATCAATTAGCTATGGAGAATCAGTTAGTGCCAATTGTCCATTGAATTGACTTGCTGAGATATCTTAAAAACATACCGGATAGTCGGTGTTGGCCCGCTTTGGGGGGACAAACGTTGCCTTGTGATCGGTAGCCATGATCGTTTGGCGTGGCCAGAAGAAGGTGTGTAATAATCGTGCTTTGGGGATTGGCTTCTGCCGCAATGAAGTTGGAACTCAGAGGGAGTCTTGCCAAGCAAGCCCACCGCCTTACCTGCTGGAGTCTAGTTAGCGATTAGCACATGACTTAGTCATCACCAAATATACTTCAGTGGACTACCTGGGATACCGCACTTAATGTACTGTACCAATGATAATGTATGTATGGAGTACAGGATATTTTGTACTCCTAATACATTGGAAGAAGCCCTGAGTCTGCAATACATACCCTTCCCGGCCACGAATTTCACAACTCATAATAAATTTCAAAGATTGTTCAAAATCCAACAAAAATCTTTGATCAGGGTTTGAGATAACTTTATTAGTTATTGCACACGGCTAAACTATACTATCTAATCTCATCGGCAATTATTCTGTTCTTTTAGTGTTTAAACAGCATTTGTAATTTATCACAAGCTGTGAATTTTGTGGCGAGGGAGGGTATAGCTTTCCTACTTTTCTACGCCTTATACTATTATATGTAAGTTTAATCAAGACGAGTATATTAGTATTAATTCAGACTCTAAGGGTCCTAATGAATAGAATAAGAAAGATGCTTTAAGAAAGAATGATTCTTTCAGCTATAAACAAAAGATTGTAATATTACCCAGTATCAAGTATTACAATTTTAATATCAATCACAGTACTGGTAGCTTTGATAATTACTATGAATACTGGCTGTAATTATAATACTACAGTCCCTGGACAGGAGTTTGCACCCCCCGGGCCCCTTGCAAATGATACCTAGTTTGTCCGCTAGCCGCTTTAGATATACACAGTAGTGCGGCCAAAATTCTGCTGGCATAATTCCTATAGAAGCCAATACTTTCCTCTGATGACTATGCGGTAGAGTAAACAAGACGGCGGTGAATACCTAGCGCAGCACGTGAGTCAAAGGGGGGTGCAAACTCATCTGTAGTGGTGCTAAACCATCTGCAATAGCCAGTAGAGGCTTTAAATCCTTATCTTTTAGTTAAACTGTTACTGTATGTAGATATAAATAAATAGATAAGATAATTTGATATTGTTATACACCCTAATAGTTCAATAAACAGAATGAAAAGAGAGCTTCTTAAACAAGAATCCTAATAGTAGTATTTTTAAATGTCCAATAGTTCCCAATATAAGATTACAATCACCACAGGACTTGTATTTCAATTACATTGCCGATACAGTGTTGATAATATTCATTTATCAGTCTGCAATGAGTAAATCGCCCAGCAACTTACTTGCCTCATTGGTCACATACGCGTCCCGAGCTTGCAGATCGCGTCGCCGCGTAAAAAATCGCTTATACTAAATAGCAGGAAAACAACAACTTACTCGATATTTCGATCAAGATAACCTAGTCCTGCCCACCTAAACTTCGCCGCTTTTCTTTTCTGACTTGCCACTCTACGACCTCAGTGTGTTGTTTTTCTTTCGTCATCTCCAGAGTTGAGGAGCGCCTGGAATATGGAAACTACAACAGAACCACTTGATGCACTAACAAGCCATGACGGTTCCTTGTTTGACTATGACGCCGGCCTTGATGCGGCATGGCAACAGCCTCAAACGAACATCACTGTAAGGTCTAATAACGAGGACCCAACGCCTATTCTAGGGGTGGACGATAAGGTCCAGGTTAGCAAGCACCGGCGATTTGTTGCGAAACTAGATGAGAGCAGGTAAGGCCAGTGATCACACTTCATTAGAGCCCGAAATGCTTACTTATGCATCGCCTAGATTGCTCTCGCAATCCGGGATACCAAAGCTACGCCGCACGTCCAGGCAGAGGCTGAGACTGAAGGGCAAAGGGCACGAGGTCTATGACCACCAACATCGGCATCACTTCTCTCCGACTGCTAATTTCATGGAACAGTTTTCTGACGTCGCCCGGCTTTTGAACTTCTACCAATTATGGCTTGACGATTTATATCCTCGTGCCAAATTCGCTGATGGTCTGGCCATGATCGAAAAACTTGGACACTCTAAGCGCTTGCAGACGATGAGAAGGGAGTGGATTGATGAAGAGAAGCCGAAAGCGCTGACGGCTGATATAAACCAGCAAGTCCTCGATGGTCTTAGTGCAGACATGGACCCTGCGACTACGGTAGAAACATCCGATACAGCATTAGGCGGAACGATTTCTGGCTCTAGACGCGGGGACATAATGTTCGACCTGGCACAACTACATGCGCCAACTCCAGAGTCAAACAAACAGATACCAGAAAGTTGCGTAGCGGATGATACCCCTGAAGATGACGAGTTGGATATCCTTCTACGAGAATTTGAAGATGGAAACCATGGCGCCTAGGTCTCTGTTCTGCCTGCTTATTGGCACCCGAAGTCGGACATTTAGATATCACCGAGATTCGAGACGCATAGGCGTTAATCTCAACCAAGGACTTGTGTTTGATACAGATGACGATGCTCTTGAGCACAAATCCAAATGAGAAAGGGAAGAGTCGATTTACATACCGTGCGTAGAGATCTCGTGTATTGAACGCAGCCGTATAATATGTGACAGCCAGAAGATTGCAAGTGTACAAAGTCAGGCTGATATGAGCACTGCCGGACTCGAACCAAACTACAGCTCTTGTGGAAGGCCCTGCGAATTCAAAGCTGATAATAACATCACAGGTTCGGTGAATACAGAGAATTGGCCCCCCGCGCCCGCCCAGGTCAGCCTCTTTCCCCGGATAGCAGTGTTTTCGACAACTGTTGCTACCTCAATGTCATCCTGTGTCCCTTGGCCAGTTTGATAAGTAGCGGAAAACCCCCACGACCAAGGATGTCCATCGCTATCAATGGCTATTGAGTGATCTGAACCCGCAGCCACGGCATTGGCCTTAATTCCAGGCACAGGAGTCGGTACTATGAGGATGCGCGGGCGCCCACGCTCATCCTTGATAACCGCTTCATCCAAGAGCGTGTCAATCCTCAGCCCCGTTTGGTAACCGTCCAATCGTCCCCAAACGAGGCACTGACCGCTCCTAGTGACGGCGAGTGAGTGATGAGCACCACCGCAAAGTTGAGTGACACCTTGGTTTGACAGCGAATCGACAATGGTAGGGTGGACAATAGCAGCATCGTCGTCCCCAGCACCGGCTCTGATACCAGTTTCACCAAAACTGTTCAGACCCCAAGCATAGACTTTGCCAGATTGGTGGACGGCGAAGGAGTGGAAAGCGCCACAAGCAATGTGCACGATGTTTTTAGGTAGACCAAACTCGCGTGGCTGAAGCCCATTTAGCCTATTCCGCTCAATGATACGGCGGCCTAGCTGGTTCTGCTGGCCGGAACCCCACGAGAATACGGCGCCCTTCTCGTTTAGAGCGAGAACGTGATTATCACCACAGACCATGTGCCTGATCTTTTTTAATGAGGGGATATGCGTGGGAGTAGCTTGGACTTTGTTATTGGGGTCAAAGCCTAGAATCCCGTCGTTGCTCTTGACAATGTCAGCTTAATCTGAGCAGTTGGCGCGTGAGCTAACATACCCTAAAAGTTCCCCAACCATAGACCTGACCTTCGTCTGTAAGAGCAAAACTAGAGCTATCGCCAGCTGCGACTTCCACAAAAGTAGTACCCTCTGGGAAAGCGTCAGAAGGAATAGCAGTAGGAGTCGACTCGTGCGGGTTGAGGCCAGTGTCATTGTCAGAGTCTGAATCCGAGTTGCTTTTAGTCTCGTCCACATCCTTGTAGCCGTCCTCCCAGGTGGTATCCCTCCCAAGCGCTCCCTGATCATTGACACCCCATGTCAGGATTTTGTTGTCGTGCGTAAGTGCCACGCAATGCATGCCGCCAACTGCGACTTGTACAACGCCGACCCGGTCTGCTGGCAAATGCGGATTGAGACGAGGCCTCTTTACATCGATGGCGGTTTTCCCCGCTCCAAGACCGAGTTCACCAGAGCTGCCTTCGCCACAAACATACACATTTAGACGGGTGGTGGGAGCACTATTGATGATGATCTTTGGTTTTGGCTTCGGCACCCGAGGTCGGGCTACACGCGCCTTCTTCGGTTCGCGGGTCGGTTTTTCTTCGTCGATATCAGCTTTTCGCTTTCCAGCCTTCGCGGATACGGCTCTGGTCGTTCCTTGGCTAGAACGTCCACTGGATTTGCTAACCTTGGTCTCCCTTGGAGCCCTGGCTGCGTCATCAGTATTAACAGAGTTGTTTGCGGTACTTGGAGCTGTGCTCATTGCTGTTCGTTTCGCCTTGATGGCCGTCATAGCAGCTGCAGTATTCGCTGCCTTCATTTTCTTGCCTTTGCCAGCAAACTTAGATGCACTTTTCTTTGAGGGCATCATTAAGAAAACGCGGCACGAGCTGGTTCATAAAACCCAGTATGGAAAAGGCTATACAAAAGAGGGAGGGAGAGAGATGTTTATACCAAGTAGTACAGAGAGTCGGATGGAAACGATTAGATCGAATGAAAGATAAGCTAGTGCTATAGAGTATCTTGGGACAATATCACAGACAACACGCTTTCAATTGAAATGGTTTTCTGTTGAAGAGCTGGGAGCGGGTTTAGAACCTGGGGTATTCCACCCGTGACTGTTGTTGTTGTTACTGTTTTTAGCTGAAGGAAACAACAGCCCATTGTAGTTACTGGTACACTAACAACGACGACGACGACGACGACGACAACCTAAGTCGGACTAGTCTACGTTAGCAAGCAGGGTGCCCAAAGCACTGTACATAAGCAACATATGACTGGTGAGCAAACCAAGAAAGCTTGAAAGAGCAAGTCAACCATACTTCAAGTTTCCTACTTTCTGTAGTCTCCCATCCACAAGGCATGTCAGCGATATGCGAATGTCGGTCAAGTGAATCACAAAGTCGTTCCAGCAACTTCTGTCACTTCATTGTGTGTGAGAAATGACGGTTCTGACAGCAGCGTCTTTGTTTACGCTCTTCTTAACGGTCATGTGCCAAATATGCGTCTTTTCATTATGATCAGGGCTCAAAGATAACTAGCGTGGCTCTCACTCAAACATCTGCATATGCATGTGGCCCCTACCTCTAATGCGCTTGCGAGATGTTATTGATAGCTATCGTATTATCATTATCACTACTATTATTACTATTATTATAGGCTCAAGGTTTGGATTTAGATGATCTATTCTATTCATGAACATTAACATTGACTTTATATATACCGTGCAAAGGGATGTAGTACTGTGTCAACAAGGAAGGACCAGGGAGTGGCAGAGGAAAGGGGCATAGAGGGAAATAAAGAGAGAATAAGCAGGGGGTAAAAGAGCCTTTTTATCCCTGAATGCGAGAAGTGAGGGGATTCTCTGTGCGGATTCTGCCGCACATAATAACGTTTTGACCCAATGGTGTCCATCTCACATCCTTGGGATTTAATGCCGCGTTCGGCTTTCCTTCTCCGTCGCGCTTAGAGTCTGGACTCACGCTCACTCCACTAGAGCCAAGATAAGTGGGAGCGACAGTCACAACTATGGAATCAATAAAATCGGCATACTCGGGATTTAACAGCTCACTCAAGACAGTTCCTCCGCCCTCAATCATGACGCTCTTGATACCCTCGGATGCCAAAGCGCGCAGAATGGCTTCCCAGCGAAGGCGCCAATCCTGATTGTATTCCATGATTCGAAGAAAGTCGCCCCCATAGCCTTTGAGCATCACCAGTTTTTGGGGGTGAATGCGGGCTCCCGGCGATACCACAACCCATGGCGCTTTGCCTTTACCATTCACTGCAGTCCTCAGCATGCGGCACTCGGGATGAATGGGCCATCTACCGGTGGGATCAATCACCACGGGTCGCGGTTGCCACATTCTCCCCAGGCCGCCGTAGCCTCCTGCCCCTTCCAATCTACAGTTCAAGCCCGGGTTGTCAGCAAGGACCGTCCCAACTCCAATCAAGATAGCATCGTGACGAGATCGCAGGTAGTGCGTCATAAGCTTAGCTTCGGGTCCCGAGAGCACTGTCTGCATGCCTGGAAGAAGTGAGATTTTAGAGTCCATGGAAGATGCGTAAGATAGGGTGACATGAGGAAATGGGCGCCGCTCATCGTGCTTTGGGAGATAGGGTCCGAGGAACTCCAAGGAGAACTGAGGAAACGAAAGAGTGTCTGGTGGTAACGACGACTTCGGGGTCGTACTCGATAGAACCGGACTGCCGCCGTTGCTTTCACTTCCCCCTTTTCTCACGATTCCATGGCCTTTTTGGTATTCATAGCCATCATGCGGTACAAGTTTCACCTCGGGGTTCTGGATTCTCCACTTTGCTGAAACATTGCGCACATCTGTCACCGTGAGGAATTTGCCACCTGCCTCCTCAAGCTTCGCAGGTGCTTCTTTGAACTTGGTATAGATGGAAGATGGTAAATATCCCTTCACTGCTTCCCTTCGTGCAAACTCCATGAGCCCCGAATTTCGCTTCACCTTGTCGATATAATCGAGGTCATGCGAGTGCACACGGCTACTTCCCGGAGTCCTCGCGATGGTCACAGTTGAATAGGCCCCTTCAAACTTCACTACTTTGATCTGGAAATTGCAAATGCCACCCTCTCGCACCCTTTTCTTTCGGGGCCGTTTTCCTTCGGGCAGAGGCCGTGTCTCTGATGTGCGATGAGTTGGACGTCGCAATCGACACATATAATAGTCCGTAGTACAGTGTCCCTCTTTGCTGGAATTAGACCTTTGTTTTACCCACACGTTATCAATGAACGGCCAGTAAGTCTCAAACTCCTCAAGACTTATCTCTATAGGGTCCTTGCATTCGAACATTACTCGTCGAATCCTGGAAATGTTGGGGGGGTTGTTGATAAGACAGTCACATTTGGGCAAGCCCGAATTTTGCGACGTGGGTGTGTCGCCAGAATTGGTGCTCATCTCTCTTAATGGGAAAATCGTGCTGCTCTGCAACGCGGGGGCGTCGGGGCTCGAAGCGGTCCCATTTTCTCTAGCACTAACAGCTTCAGGCGCAGCTTGACTTCCAAGAATCAGGTTATCTGACACGTTGCCGACTTCCTGACCACCGTGGTCATCTTCTTCACAAGATGTAACCATATTCGCGATTGAGGCCCCTCCCCCTTGATATTCCGCTGGAGCCGAAACTTCATTACTCAACGGCTCATCCTCGAGGCTGGATAGTGTAGACTTCGTAGTCGTGTCAGAGGCGTCATCATGGTCATGTCCCATGTCGGGCACTGGACTCTCCTCGTCTTAAAGGTTTCGTGAAGAAGGGTGTATGCACAGGGCAATGTTCTTAGGTTGCGCGATGCAGCATATATCCATGATGGAATTGCGAATCACTTAGTGTTGGGTGCAAGATGAAGGCTGATGCGACATTATGCCAGTCCTCTCTCTGGTGTTCATTCACTTTCGAGTATCTGGGATCCAACTGAGAGTTTAGTAGTAGGCTGGTTGCTGCGAGTGAGCGGGTTTGAATGATCGAGGCGGGTCTAGGTCTTGGCGTCTGAGCTTTAGTTGCGGGAAAGCACCGGCGCATGGCTTACTCTGTGGCTAATGAAGTTTGTACGTACTAGGAAAAACAAACATGCGTACCTCACGCTGGCCAAACAATATAAGAGGCCAATGTGTATCTTCAGGATCTCTAATCTTATCTGAAAACTACGAGGTGTTCTAAGTCGGCAAAAGCCTAGGAACAAAGTGCAAATGAACATGAAGTGTGCATCCCAAATTCCATGGGCAGAGGGGGCACTTCTTAATATGCTCCAATCTCAGCCCCAGCGCGCGCAAGTGTTTCGTACACTTTAGGCGGGAGCTTGTATTTGACCATTCCGGAGAATACCATCAAGTCTTTAGCCATGACAAGCAGCTCCTCAGCTAACCCCTGTCTGATCTCATTCTCGTATGCACTAGAGCCAAGACGGTCACGTTCGTGGCCGATGCAAGTGATGCTCCACATAATGATATGACCGATATTGTGGGAGATTATGGCAGGGAACGACGAAAAAGCTTGAGCAGCACTTCGTACGTAGGGAACAGAGCCTCTTGCCCGTAGCGGAAGCAGGTTAAGGTCATTGATAGCCTACGAATTGTTAGTGTCAGCGCAACAACGACTATGAGAGCTGATAAATAAGGGCTGATAGTATGGAGGAAACCTACATCAAGGGCAGGAGTCCAATTTCCTGCTTCAACTTCTGCCTTCGCCTCCATCATCCGAAGTAACAACCCGCAGGAGTCACGATTGACTTGTCGGATCCGTTGGTAGTACAGGGCATTGGCGTTGTATAGACCGATCATGTTTTTAGCTAAAACAACCGGATCTTCCACAGCAGTAAGGCTGAGACTACTCCCGGGTTCGAGCGGAGATCCCTGGGTTGAACCATGACTATCACTATGCAAATTAGCCCGGGGTCTCAAAGGTTGCAGCTTCAGCATTGGCCCTCCTAGATCTATGGCGACAGCATCGGAAAGAGCTCGGTTTATGATATCGATGACGCGGTCGTAGTCTTCGGCAAGGTGGTATAAGAGAACCGCATCAGTGGTCAGCCCTTTGTCGTCAGCAATAGCCGCTGCTTGTACCGTTATTGTCTTCAGGAACTCTTCTTGGTCGACAAGTTGGATCAAGCTGATTCGCTGTTCGATCAAACCTTTGATCCTACTTCCGTCACAACGTACATCACCCAACAGCTTAGCGAAATCTCTGGTTTCCAGAATGTATTCTCGCAAAGCCTCGTGACACACAGCTGCTTGAGATTTACCCAAGGAACCGGGCAAGTCGGCATTGAGGCACAGTAAAGAGAAGTAATCGATCGCTGCCTCGACATATGCTGTGCGGAACTGCTTCGTGTAATGCGTGATGAGAAGGGCGAAATTAATCTGTGGGTATTGTTTGACAGTGTAGGACACTATCTTCGTTAATAAAGGAGCCAGCAAGGTAAAACACTCCAAAGTTTGCCACTTACGCAGTCCTTCGCCCGATGTATAAAAATCGGACACGCGGAGTAGGCCATAGTATGCCAAAGCAATGGCAAAGTGTACTGCACTAACCGGAGCATAAGACACAAGATATGAGATAGCTTGCTCAAACATGCCTCCTAAAATCTGCAAGAGGAAAAAGGTTCCGTAGCCACCCTGGCCGTCTTGACCTTTGCTAAAGAGCTTCTGGCCAATCTCTGCGATATCGGTCTGGATGTCTTCAAGCCCGAATACATCACCTGCAATCTCCTCCGCACGATCATCTTCTCTGGCCAGGGTAAATTGCAGCCACATCCAGTCCTCCACTTGTTGGTTGATGCCGTCTAAGCGTCTATGAGTGAGTTCGCAGCGCCCAATGATCTTGTAGCATGCCATGCGATAAGGATCGACAGTGTTATCGGGGGCATTTCGCGACCGCTGTTGATACTCTCCGTTGATTTTTTGTTGCAGGTCCCTCGGCAACCGCCTGTTCTGGGCATAGGTTGTCATATATGTCACAAATTTGTGATCTAAGGAGCGGAAACCTGGATCTTGGCTAACGTACTCTGCTGCTTCCGTGACGAATCCACAGCGAAGGAGATAGAAGATAAGAATCCAGCAATAATCCTCGCCGACCATTTGCAACTCGGTTCCGTCAGGGGCGAGGTCTCTTCTTGCGGCCCTGAGCCTGATATAAGCCCTGATCTTGTTGACCACGGTTGGGATGCCACCGAGTTGTGCTTCTCGGGGATTTTTCGCAATCGCACCCTCCACATCGATATAGAATTGCTTTTCGAGGTATGACCGTGAGCCCTCGATTATACGATTCTTGAGATTGTTCGCTTTGCGTGAGGTTGGCAATTCATCCAAATAGTCCGAAGAAAATTGTCGCTCCCTCAATGCGGAAGGAGCCGAGATATTCATCGCTTCTGGTGACTCCCCAACAATACTGATTAAGGCTTTATAGCCATCATACATTTGCCGTGGAACCTAACGCAAGTCAGCAATAGATTAAAAATTGGATCGCGCGAACTTACGTCACCACCTGCGCGCTGTTCAACGTCAGAGAAGTTGTATAGAATCGGAAATGTCCGAGATTGGAGTCTGGCCGAATTCAGCAGCTGTACTTTCTCTGCATAGTAGCCTATCTTCTCCCTCAGAAAACGAAGATCAGAAGAGTGACTACCCGGACCGTCGTTGCGCTCCATCGAATCTTCAAATATCTGAAGACCTGCCGCTCCAGTCCCCGGCATTCCAATGACCGATTTATCCAAGCCGGAGCGCCCAAAGACACTCCGACGCGAGGCCGAAGCAGGATCATGGCCAGACGCAGTATTGAACTGCTGTGTCCTTTGGACTGAACGGCCAAACGTACTTTTCCCATCCTTAGCATTGTCGTCTTTGTGTGTCAACCCGAAGTGTTGAAATATTTTTCGCCGCTGGTCTTCCCAATTCAGGTCGAGTTTCTCTTCCAGAAACAGGTCAAAATCTCTTTGCGTGCGGGCAAGGCTTTCCGTTATCATGACTTGACGACCACGCTGCTGTAGGTTCCTTAGGTACTTTTGATTATCAGGATCGAACGTCTCCTGCTCTTTAGGAGTCACCGATAGAGAAGCCTGGGGATCTAGAGCTTTGAGGTCCCGTAGCGCGTGACCAGGAGAGACCCCGGAGGCAGCCAGCATATAGTGACTGAGAGCCATGAGTATGTCATTTGAAATGCAATGAGAGGTGGGGGAGAAGGTGGGGAGAGACAGCTTACGCCCTGCTATTCGCTGTATATTGTTGTCTATTGTTGGACTCTTTGGTACCAAGCTCTCGCGCCTTTTTGCGGATATCATCGAGGCCCAGTTGCAATGTAGGCAACTCGTCGAAATTGCTGTTCAGACCGATCGCGGAGAGAGGCCTCTTTTTGCCGCGCTCGAGTAGGCTATTAAAGAAGGCGGGCTGCGTCTGATTAGACAACTGCGCTGCTTGCGCTACACTAGTCTGTGTTGTATTTTGTCCGAATAAAGAGCTGTGGGTAAGTTGCGGTTGTGCCTGCGGTTGCTTTGCAAACAGGGATCCGCCTGAAGGCGTTTGTGTTGCGGGCGTGTTCCCAAGCATACTTGCTGGGCTGTTCTGCAGTGAATTTGCCGGCTGTGTTGTGGTCCCTACGCCAGCGGCCCCAAATAAGGAGCCTCGGGTCGTGGATGTCATCGAGAGAGCTTCGCTGCCGTCGTAAAATCTATGAGGGAAGGAGCAAAAGGCTTTGGAGGAAGTAGATCCGCGATACTAAAATGGCCATCAGTTTTAAATCCCAGAACTTTGGCTACACTCGGAACTCGAGCCAACATACCAGCGTTCTTCTTCTGGCGGGAAGTTGTTCCTCTTTGGTCACTCTGCTCCGTTGCCTTTCACAACGTGATGTTTATAGCAGACTTCTGGCTGGCGATTGCTAGCTAGGCTTGTTGGAGATGGCGGATTTTCGTTTCGCCGAGGAACCTCTAGCCGCCCAATAACTACTTCCCACAATCTGTCAACGGTACGGCAATCGGTGTGTAGCCTTACAGCTGCCGCAGCGTCCATGTATTATCCAGAGGCCAATTTGTTTCCGCGTTCCTACCTTGACGACTCAATTGATACCGAAAGTTTGTCAATCTTGAGATTAATATCAGAATGCCCGTCTTCCAAGCCAAGAAATTCCGGCGTGCGACAACCGCCTCATCAACCCTAGGGGAGCGAGTCGGTGCGGCATATAGATCCCGTCTTCCCCGACATCCATTCCTACTGTTTGGCTTTCCCTTCATCATGATCATAGTCGCAGGGTCTTTCGCATTGACACCGGCTGCCGCTTTGAGATATGAACGTTATGATCGCAAAGTAAAACAACTCAGCCAAGAGGAAGCCTTTAATCTGGGTCTCAAGGGACCGGACGGCGAGGAAGGCATAAAACGAAATCCGCGAAGAAGGATCATTGGAGACGAACGGGAAGAATACTACGTTAGTGATCATCTCCTTGTCACATAGACCTGCAGAAGTACATGACTTGCTGATTTGCATTCAAGAGGCTTATGGCGAAGGACCTTGATGACTGGGAACAAAAACGTGTGCAGCGCTTCAAAGGTGAACCTGATGGCAGGCTTTGAAGCACTGACCTCAGATTTGAAGAAGTCACGAATCTCAATGCAATCACAACATGTTTGGTAACACCTTGTTATTCCCATGAACTCAGCCATTCTACAACGAGCCCCCAGTCAGCATAAACCCACTTCGTCACAAAAATGGACGTAAACCTTGCACTTTCTTGGCTATCTCATACTTGTTGAAAAGCCAGCCAACCATTTCTTGCCTGCTCTCGATGCGTTTGCTCAACGATTACGTGCCAAAAAGTACCCGTGGCAAATGCGGCTTCACAAAAGCCGACCGCAATGAAGCATCAATTACCTGGACCTCAAGAACACCTTCAATATTGATAGACATCTCGACTCGGCTGTGCCTTGTCAGAATGAAGGGCCTAAATGAGGCGAAGCTAGTGGGCACCAGGAATCCCCCACCTTGAGACTCCGACGACGAGGAATTGAACAGGCTTAACAAGGTGTCGCAGTTGAGACAGGAATCTTATATTCATCCCCATCTTTGTTTATAAATGGGTTGACCAACAGCCCTATAATTGAGCTTGAAATCCTCCATACAGTCGCAGAGGTCTCCTTTTACTTTACTATGTATGTATGGCTGTGGCGACGACGCGCTCATGAACATGACTACATTGTGTTGTCATGCAAAATTAAGAATTCGCCTCGCAAGTCTGATGCGAGAGATCATTTCATTAAATGAAGATGGTCGAGAAGTGCTACACAAAGGACTTCATTACGATTTTTGATAGCGCACTCAACGTATTTTCATTCTAACATAGTCGACTACAGCTGCTTGGTCCTGTGGGTTCCTCCTTCCCTTTTTCTGACTTTTCTGTCTCTTTCTTCATTTCCCAAGCTGCTATCAGTACGTAGCCACAGCCGCGTGTAGCGAGTATTCTAAACGATGTGGTACAGATCATTGAGCCCCTGTTGAATTCTATTTGCCCACGTAGTAAAGAAATTGAACTTATATCCAATGAACGCGAAATATGTCTTAGGTAAAGTTGGACCAAAGATAGTGGTGGCTGTTTGCACCCTCTTTACATCTTTCTCCCTTTCCTGCTTCACATACAATAAATGCTGCATGCTGAATTTTGACAGCATCGCCACACTTCAGTTAAGTTCCTGGTAGATCAAGAAGATCCAGACCCGCCGCCGCCGCATGGGTTTTGAGTCTTTCTGCACACGTGCCGTCTTCCGACCCTCTGCCACCCACCCTATAACGTCATATCCCAGAGAACAACATCGTTCCCTCCGTTTCCTTTACCCTCCATTCGCTCTTCCGCACAATTCGCTCGGCTGTTGACCCCCGATTCCCCCCCTTCATGCTCGAACAATGGCAGTGGATCAGTGATATCAGCCAACAGTGACCACCTCCCCTCCCCTTCCCCCACTTTTCCTTGCTCATATTTCCATTGGTCTAGGAACTTAACTGCAGTCGGGCGTGCAATTCCCTCCCCTTTGGCTGAGACCTGGTATTCCCCGATTGCGAGGAGTCAAAATTACCTACCTACCTACCTTTACCTTCTGCCGGTCTTCTCGCCCACTTCTCCCCATGGGCTTTGTCTTCCTTTCGCAGACATATCAGCTTGAAAATCTCCGTTACCTCCGTTTAAGCTTCTAATTAATCGCTGCTTCACCAACCCGCTTGTCGGCTTCTCAATTCATATTCAGCTGAAGCCGTAACATTACCGCCTCCTTCCAGAGTTTGCCAGAGTTTGCAGCCAGCCCATCTGGACCCCAGTGGGCATCATCTGCCTTTAACGATCTTATTCGCTCCGCTGCTTCGCCAGTTAAGGGCCAGGCTCTGTACTTCAAGTATCCAGACCTCTAGACAATAACGTCAGTCAAGTGTACATTTGCTTGCTGGGTCATATGGTGTGGAGCAACTAGTTGGCAAGTCTGGGTGGCTGGTGTAGGCAACACCACTCCTCGACTAGACTCGACTGTCAATCTGCTCACCAGGCTAGATTTAATATCGCGATGGCAAAGCAGGTTTATATCTGATCACGAACCTCGACCTTCCGGCTAGAAAGGCAGACTGTCACTCTCTGTCTTGACATAGAATCATGTCGGCTATGACAGGCTCAAGGTCACCTACATCTCCTTGGCCGTCAGAGTGCCAGAATTTGCAGCTTGACCACCCTGCAAACTCAACATCATTTTTCTCTTTTTGTGATACTAACCCTTCATCTCATGGACCTCCCGGACTTGGTCCCTCGAGTACAGTCTTAGAACGTTCGGGACCTGATCGTTTCTCAATTAATGTGGACAGTCCGGGCAACTTTGGGAACATTGGAGAAGCAGTACCACATGCTCATTCTGCAATATCTTATCCAAGAATTCACCTTGCAAACAATATAACCCTCGATAACAACCTGACTCTTTCAAGAAGTGGACTGGCATTCAATAATCACTTGAAAGAATCCACGAGCCACGGGAATCCACGGAGCCGAGACCTAGTGGTCACAGGTGCCGTTGCACCTTCAGGACAGATGACTTCTATGGACGGGCGTTCCATCTCCCTAGATGAATGTGCAGCGCTTCTCGAATCATCTGATCGTGATATTATGCTTCTAGATGTTCGACCCTACGCTCATTTCGCGAAAGGGACTATCGAGGGGTCTCTCAACCTTTGCATACCGACAACACTGTTGAAGCGCCCTTCATTCGACACGCAGAAATTAGCGAATACTTTCACAGCTGATCATGATAAGAAAAAATTCGCGCGATGGCGGCAATCCCAATACATAATCGTGTTTGATGCCGCTACATCTGATATGAAAGATGCAGGGTCGCTAGCTAATGTGCTGAAGAAATTCACCAGTGAAGGGTGGGGAGGGGAGGCCCGAATTCTACTTGGGGGCTACAAAATGTTCTCATCTCGCTTCCCTCATTTGACCAAGCAACAGCAGCTTCCAGCTTCAGGAGCGTCTACAAAGAAAACACCCAGAATGCATATTGATCTCCCTTCGGCAGCTCCAGTCGCAGGCGGATGTGCTCTCCCCGAGTCATCCCATGCGGCGATACCTTTCTTCGCCAACATCAGACAACACATGGATCTCGTTGATGGTGTTGGACAGATACCTCTACAACTCCCTTCTGATCTTACAGAACTCAAGAGACAACAACTCCCACCTTGGCTACGCGATGTATCGGACGCCTCCGACAAAGGTCATAAAGTCTCCGAGAGGTTTTTGAAGCTTGAGAAGAGGGAGCTTGAACGCATGAAACGAGCGCTGTCTTATAATAAATCCGACGAGTCCGCAGCGATTGACTCCTCGCCAGAAAGGTATCGCGTTGCCGGTATTGAGAAAGGAACGAAGAATAGATATAACGACATCTATCCTTTTGAACATACTCGAGTGAGACTCCAGAATGTCCCTCCTGGTGGCTGTGACTATGTGAATGGGAACCATCTAAAGGCCGAAAAGAGTGGTAAAAGCTATATCGCCACCCAGGCCCCAGTTCCCGATACCTTCGATGTAAGTGCGATATGTAGTCTCTTCCATCTTTCTCATGTCCCCGGTGGCGAGTGTGGTTGGAAGTTTTGCTCATTATGTCTTTAGGACTTTTGGCGAATGATATGGGAACAGGATGTGCGACTTGTTGTTTCATTGACTGCCGAAGTCGAAAGGGGTCAGGTCAAATGTCATCCCTACTGGAAGTCAGGAGAGTATGGACAATGCCAGGTCAACAATTTCTCGCAGAAGTTGATCTACTTAAATTCTCGAGATGCACCACATATTGAGTTGGAAGGCAGCCAGTTACCCCCCGACGTGAAAGACGACCCAGGTAACCCATATATCGTTGTCAGGCACTTTGGCTTGTCACATTCAGCATACCCATTTCAGCCATTGCGAGAAGTCACTCAATTGCAGTACCCACACTGGCCTGACTTTGGAACAACCTCGCAGCCTACACACCTCCTCAGACTTATCGAATATTGTGATCGGGTTCTCACTACAACGAATAGTCCTGTTCCCGTTACGTTCCAGAGACACGCAGTGGATCAGCGGCCGGTCTTGGTACACTGTAGTGCTGGGTGTGGACGTACCGGCGCTTTCTGTACGGTTGACACTGTCCTGGACATACTGAAGCGGCGAAGGAGTCAAGGCACAGTGGATGGTTTGAATTCAAGGCTCACTGAGAAACAATGGGATCTCGATGAGGGTCTCGACCTCATTGAGAAGACTGTGGACGACTTCCGCAGACAAAGACCCAGCATGGTTCAGAACCTTTCGCAATTTGTTCTGTGCTATGAAAGCGTGCTGGAATGGGCTGTATCACACATAGGGGAATAGAGTATGATTAGGTAATATTTAGTATCTCTTGGTCATCACTGGATGATGCAATCACAAGGGGTTCTCTTGAAATCATGTTGGCGTGGATGCTTATTATACCTTGTGGGATGCCTTAATCGCTTTAATTCTAGACCTTGGTCGTCGTGTCAATATGTGTTGATGAAAGCATTTTCGGGTGTTGATTTTTTATTTAGGTCTAGTTATTATGATGATAGTTTATAAGCTGTGGCTCGGGAATCAAATTAATATTATAGATATACACAGGATATCATTTGAGATCAAAACTTATTGACGCATGGTAATTTCCCTCACTATCTTGTTGATGGAACCAAGATCTTGCAAGTGAAGTAATGTTCTATTAAGGATATATCTGATATTCACACTGTATCGGCATTTAGTCTAAGTGCCACCTGCGATATATATAGGCGTTTCCCCTTGGTTAAAGGGCAGATCTGTCTTAGTGCTTCCGCATCTGAGTTCCATACCGGCTAAAATCTTAAATATGAGTCTTAAAATCTTGAACCGAGGTTTCTGCCTAGCAGAGAGCCGCGATTTCTGCCTCCGAGATAGTCCCAGGGAGTAACATATTTTGGCTGTGTTGTGGCGGGGTTTCTCTTGTTATACCTTCCAGGCAGCAAGTGACTCTGGTGCCTTATGGGAGACAGGCAGACCCGCCAGCCGTGATTAATCATAGGGATTAATCAATCCTCTCCTTTTCAAGGAGCTTAATTCCTTCGATACGTCCATTCAGCCGCTACTCACGAGTAGGTAGGACAGAAGCTTGAGTGCTTGCCTGCTTACTACTTGCCTTCCCCTCCCTCAAGCCAAACGCTTCGACCTTTGGTGGCCATGCTTCTGAACCTTCCTACGGAGCTCATACAATGGGTTCTTCGATCCTGTTCTACCCCAACTTTCCTACAGGCGGCAATGTCATGTCGAACCATGTATGAAATTGCGACTCATTGTCGAGAGGTCCTTGTGCACCACCTACAACGAACTCCGGGAGCTCTACCCGCAGACCTCCGTTCTATGCATGCGAAAGAGCTATTTCAACTGCTTTTGAGACAAGCATCACAGCAACTTTATGGTGCACAGTTTCATGCGGACTGTGTCACTTTCAAGCCCTGGATTAGCTCCCTTGACGTGAAGGCGTCTATAGTGGTACGTAGGGAGATCCTGACGCTCGCACTTGTTTTTCGAGAACAAGATTGCATCCATCTTTTCCAGGTTATAGGTGGTGGGCTCCGACCCCAAGCTCGCTTGGAGCTTCAGTGGTGTCGGCCAGGTGCTGTTGAAATTCTGAAAACTGCATTTGACGGTGATGATACATTATACATACTTCATCGCTTTAGGCCTTCACTGAACGACAGCGACGATTATGCGAGGCATCCGTTCGTCAGGCACGCCATGCAGCTTGGGACCGATACGACCGTCTATCTCTCTCGATATTCAATAGAATCTCCCCACGGCCCTGTTCGCATTTGTGCTTTCCCTGATCATGCAGACTACGAGCCTTTGGCTCTGGCGGCCGCGCGCGGAGGCATTTTCGCAATCTCCTGGCAGCATGCCCAGGACATCAGTGACCTCGAGGTAACTTTATATATCTGTTCCTCAGAATCCAACTGCGATATGAGGCCGGGGGTAATCGGTAGGCCTCTCTGTGTCATTGCAGCCAAGGCTGCCGGTGCTGACATAACCTAGAAACTAGCTATAATTCTTGCGTTCTCCACAACAGCAAAAGGCAGTGGTTTGATGGCCATCGGGGCTTACAAGGCAGACTCGCTCGCGGTCTTTACCCTTACGATAGCAGCTCTGTAGTAGGTCTTCGTTTTAACGACAAGTCTAGCCAGTTACTCTACTACTATCGCGCTCAGACGTTATACGGCTCTTTCCAGAGGATTGACATGTCGTCCTTTCCCATACAGCCCACATTGTATGAAAACTCCTGCCCTGTACAGTTCACAGACTCCCTTAGCCTTCTTTTCTCAATCGAGGTTCCTTTCTTTGGGACCCATGAAACTCAGGTCCTAGACGGATTCGCTCGATGTCAATGGAAATACCTGGCTTTCGGCCTAGCAACCCATCGCGAAGAAAAATGGACCGTCGCGTGCTTGTTGACATCCGAAACATTCTGTCGCGCACAGAATTGTCAGCATGTCTTGCAACTTGAGCGTGGACGGCGATTGCCTGATTGGAGCGTCGTTGCACGCCTCTGGGGATTCCAGCATTCGACCAATTCCCTTGGTTGCATAGTTGCTGCTTCAAGGCAAGGGACAAGGCTCGCAGTCGCCAACTGGAAAACAGTCTATGTTTGGGCTCTTGAGCCGAGAGCGCTAATTGAAGAGAACTCCAATGGGTTCTACCCTCTTGCATCACAAGCACAAGATTCCGGCATGATCGAATTACGACCAATAGTATTGTCGCTTGAAGCCGTCTGCTTCCAATTGCATTTCTCTGAGGAAGAAAATGGATTGATAGCAATCACAGATAGGGGCGTCATGTGCTGGGATTTAGGCCCGCGGGGAGGAGGGCGACGACTGATTCAGTATTTCCAATACTAGTCAAATTCTGAGAGCAGCATCTTCACTGACATTCCAGTGCAAGCAAAGACAAACAAACAGCTATTGATGGAACATCTGTCCAGTATTTGATGCGAGACGGCCTCAGGTTCTTGTGTCAGGCAACACCTATCGCCCACTCTCTGCCCGCTAAGCCTCTGTAAGTAGAGCTATTTTGTATGTACATGAGTATCGTTTCCAACTCTAGCAAAGTGAGACTCACGGACTCCAGAGTGTTCCAGTTGCTGTGAATGGAGAAATGGGAAACCAAGCTTGCCAAGACCATCTTGTGCAGGCTCGTAGACGCCAAATCTTGGCTGATGCTAGCATTGACTGGAGGAGTAATCTGGGCTACATAGCTTGCAATCTGTCATCTTGGTCTTTAGACTCTGTGACCCCATTGGTAACGTTGTCTGAGATTCTCAGTCGATCAGGGATCTAGCCCAGCCCAGCCAACGAGCTCGATGCTCGCGCTCGGGAGCTGCAGACGACAAACTACGGAACATCTGGTATGGCCCACAGTCATCCTACTCTCAACCTAGCTAGGATGGACTAGAGCCTGCGACGCGCATCCGCGTTGGGAGAGGACGAGGGGGCGCATGGCGGTGATGGATATATGATGGGTAAGGCACACGACGTCCTACGGATGCGGTTTTCCGACAGCTGAGGAGTGAGGGTGATTCACGATGCGTCTGAAGCGGGTAGGTGGCTATTCCAAATGTTACAAATGAGCGTCGACGCCCGGGGGACTACTGCGCCTCCCCTCCACCAGACATGGCGAGAAATGTGACGATGAGGAAAATCCACCAGTACCTGAGTGATGCAAGTCAGTTCACATAAGGCGCAGAAGACATCGGAAAGAGCTTGACCCACTTCTGGAAAAATGTCTTCTCGACAACTTCGTCTGCGTTCTTTCCGTCCGGGCCGATAATGACAGGTTGATTTAGGTGCGGACGCGGGCCAGCCTCGTTCGATACTAGCTCCACTCGAGGGCTGACCAGAGTCGAGATATCAGCGAATGTAGTAGAGGATACTAGAGCAACGTGATACAATTCGTCCTCAGAAGGCGAATCGACGTAAAGTCGAAGGACAGGGCGGTTGTCCTCATCTCCAAAGAACGACGACCAGGAAGTAGCAGTCCCGACCCAGTGCTTGGAGCCTGAAGTGTTGATTGCGAAAAAACCGATGCGAACCAAGTCCGACGACTGTTGTGCGTGAGCAAGAGTCGGAGGCGAATAGGTGACCAACTCTGAGTTCATAGAAGTCGAGTTATATGAAATCTGAGCCAGTAAAGAAGGTTCAGAAGCTGCGACGGGCCAGTAGAAGACATCAACAGATGATGGCTGGGGGGCTGGCGAGGAATTGACGACGCTTGAGGATAGAAAAAAGCATAATAGTGATAGAAGCATAGGAGACAAAAACGGCCACATGATGAGCAAAGATGCACTTATAGGAGATAGAAGGAGGAGGAGGAGGAGAAAGACGGAAGTAAGTAAATAGCTCCAATGACGGGGTAACAGTGAGGAAGAAAGATGTTGGTGAAAGGGAGCAGCTTGCTAGGTGGGATTAATTCAGTTACAGCGCCAGCAATAAGTTATGTAGTTAACATTCCTGGGTACAGTAACTTAGTTATCAATACAGCTGAGGTCATACTGCGACGCTGTAAGATGTAAGGTAATATTCGGAATGTTACAAGCTCGGGGAAGAATTGGTTGGAAGAGTGTGAGCGATGGTGTATTCATATAATACATACAGTATGTAATATATAGTACAGATGTACAGTATTCCATGGTACAGTCGGTAGATGGTACAGTACAGTTTTGCACACGTCTAGATTTAGGTATCAAACCTCCTAAGTATCGGAACGAGCCTACTACAAGTGATTAAGACAGAGGTTCAAAGTTGCCTACGGAGGTGTGTCCCAGAAGTTATTGAACCGCACTAATCTTCTTAGCTGAAATATATGTATTGACTTGTTAATGTGATATCTATTATATCTAGTAAGTTGTGGAATAGCTTCGCAGTACTAATACTTAAACAAGTAAAAACTTCTTAGTATATTCTAGACTAGACTTAATCTAGTAGTAGTTACTATATTCAATCTTACAAGTAACATCTTTTAGAGCAATATTTACTATATCTAGCTTTATAATTTACTTCTTTAGGCCATACTTATATTACATAAGATATTATTACAACCAGTTTACATCGAGACAATTAGCGCAGTTCAATAACTTTTGGGACACACCTCCGTAGATAGACTGGCATTTTTCCAATCCACATGGAACCATCCACTGACCATGAACCTTTACCTAATGACCTTGAATTCCAATAACCCCAGTCCCTGTCCTTTATCCTGCCCTTTATCCCGCCATTTATCCCCGCCCAACCCCACTCCCATGGCTGTTGCTGCTACCATACTGCTGCAGTGCTGCAGCAGCTCCCCTTCCTCCTCCACGCTTAGTCTAGCTGGCAGAGAAATCATCGTAGGCCGTACGAAGTCATAACTTACCCTCCAAATCAGTAAGATAATACAACGTAGTATTGTATGTACCCTTGTACTGTCTATACCTATACTGGACAGCGCATTTACCCACCCCTCCCCCCCCCTTCCTCTTCACCTCCCTTCTCTCCTTCATCCTTCTCACTTTTCTGCTGCGACTTTATCTCTTTCCCTCGATCATTTTTGAGACAATTCGAGCCCCTCGGTAGAGAAAGCCACTGCAATCGACATCAGACCTACGTTTCTATACTTCGATGTTTATGTAAAAGCTCAGTCTTACGCCGTCAATTTATCAGAGATATCAGGTCCAATCCGGAATCATCTCAGTCATGGCTTCTCCGGGCTCCCTGCCATACTGTCGAACCTCACGCCAGAGCTCTAGGCAGGCCTCGAGAGACAAACGGGATGAAATCCAAGTGCACCTGGACCATTATATTGGCATCGATGTTGGAACCGGGAGTGCACGTGCATGTATCATCGATGATAAAGGGGACATTGTTGGACTGGCGTCTGAGAACATCGGGCTCTGGCAACCTCAGCAGGGATACTATGTTCGCCCCCCGCAATCATCTTGCGTGGTCTCTGTGCCCACTTGAGGAATAGGCTAATATGGCTCAGGAACAATCTACCAACGATATCTGGAGATGTATCTGTGTGGCCGTTCAACGGGCTATTAGCCAGCATAATATTGACCCCGAGACTGTGAGAGGCATCGGTTTCGATGCGACTTGTTCATTGTCCGTATTTTCCAACGTAACCGATGAGCCTATCTCAGTCACAAGCCCCAACTTTGACTCCGACCGTAATGTAATTCTGTGGCTGGATCATCGTCCCATCGAGGAAACCGAGAAAATCAATGCTACGAACCACAATCTTCTTCGCTACGTGGGCGGCAAAATGTCGATCGAGATGGAAATCCCCAAGGTTCTATGGCTCAAGAACAATATGCCGAAAGAGCTCTTCGATCAGTGCAAATTCTACGACCTGGCAGATGCGTTGACCCATATCGCCACAGGAACCGAGAAAAGAAGTTTCTGCAGTGTGGTTTGCAAGCAGGGGTACGTTCCTGTCGGTGTGGACGGAAGTGTAAAAGGCTGGCAAGACGACTTCTTGACTGAAATCGGCTTGGGCGATCTAGTCGAGGATAACTTCAAGCGGATGGGCGGTGTTGACGGGGTGGTGAGCCTTGTTTCTTCTGTGACAATTTTTCTTGACGTGCCTACTGTACCCGGAGCAGTAGGATCACTGCGATATGCTTATATCTGACCGACTAACAGATCATTGCTCTAGAATGGCGATTATCTCAGTGCTGGCGAGGTAGTGGGAACTCTATGTGACAAGGCAGCATCCGAATTGGGCCTCCCGTCAGGGATCGCAATTGGCAGCGGTGTCATTGACGCGTATGCAGGCTGGATCGGTACAGTCGGCGCCAAAGTAGAGTTGGAGCCCGGGCAATTGAGTTCCGAAGTCTCGAAGAATGATAAGACCCAGGCTTTCTCACGCCTGGCCGCTGTCGCTGGAACTTCCACGTGCCACCTTGCGATGTCACAGGACCCCATCTTTGTGCCTGGTGTTTGGGGGCCGTACCGCGATACCATTCAGCCGGGATATTGGATGGCCGAGGGCGGCCAATCCGCGACTGGCGAGTTGCTCAAGCATGTCATTGAAACTCATCCAGCATTCAATCAGGCGGCCTCAATCGCCGAGTCCTACAACGCTAATATATATGAATACCTAAACGAACATCTGAAGGAGATGACCCACGAGCAGGAGGCCCCTAACGTTTCTTATCTAGGCCGGCATTTGTTTTTCTATGGAGATTTATGGGGAAACCGTTCTCCTATCGCGGATGCTGCCATGGCGGGATCCGTCGTCGGTTTGACAAGTGATAAATCTGTCGATGGTCTTGCAGTGTTCTACTATGCTACTCTCGAGTTCATTGCACTGCAAACTAGACAAATTGTGGAAACCATGAATAAAGCAGGCCACACGATTACGTCAATCTTCATGTCTGGTTCTCAGTGCCAGAATGATATTTTGGTTAGACTAATAGCATCGGCGTGCGACATGCCGGTACTTATTCCTCGGTATATCCATGCTGCCGTGTGTCATGGAGCAGCGATGCTGGGTGCCAAAGCTGCTAGTGCTGACCCGGACGGCAAGACTGAGGACCTTTGGGAGATTATGGATCGTATGAGCAAACCAGGAAGAAAGGTCGTTCCAACAACCGATGTGAGGGAGAAGGCACTGCTCGACGTCAAATACAAGGTTTTTCTTGAACAATGCTACAAGCAACAGGAGTACCGGGTTCTCGTCGATCGAACCGTGAGCTCATGGAAACCTTAGGTATTTCCCTTACTGATGGGGAGTCTTCCACAGGGGGATTGTCTTGTTGAGCAATTGCAGGCGGCGTCAAATGAGATGGTTCCAATTTTGCGGGACGAATCGTGGTGGTGAGTGTTTCGATAAACATTGATAACACCCATGGTCAGGCTTCTGGGAAGAGGAAAGGCAAAATAATGCCAATTGATGAGCAGTTCTAGCCAGAAATATGACAAGAGACTGGTAAAATGCGATTTTCTTTCTCTCAAGCGACAAAGTACACTCCCAAAGTTCGGCAATTCATCGCGACAACTAATTTGCGAAGGTTGAAAAAGAGTTTCTCAGTGGGGCGCAAAGGCCTGGCCACTCGATGCCCGACCGATGGTGTAAAACTTCTCCGACGAGCTTAGACCGAGAGCCAGCGTGTCAAACCGATCAACACCCATTGTTTCTATATTGCTGTAGCCCGATAGATAAAACCCGATGACAACGACAAGATACGTAAGGACGAGAATCGAGCCCTTGAAGTAATTGCTCTTGCCTTCGCCGTGAACATAGGAGAGGAGGAAGACACAAAGGATGACCGAGATCATGTCCCATTGAGGGAAGATTAAGCTGCATGATGTTAGATGGGACACTGAAGCTGGCTCGAAAGTATGAAGAAACGTACTTAAATGTATGACTGAGTAGCTCCGATGGGTCTATCAGGCGAGAATAGATGGCACTAAAAAGCACCAATGCGGGGATTTGCAAGAGGCAGACTTGCAATGCATAGGCCGATCCGATCTCCATAGAAAGCGCTATGTTTCCATTCATGGCGAAGGATATTGCGTTCTGTTGAGATCTGCCGTAAGCAATCCAGCAGCCGGTAAGGGAAGATGAGTTCATTGCACATACCAGAAATTCAGTCGTATTGGGCACCAGGGCGAAGAGTGTGATTCCTAGAAACTTCTCGTCCACGTCGACACTCTCTAAAACCACATCTACCGTGTTGACCAAGATTTCAGCAATGATCGCATACAGTATGGTTGTCACCAGGAGGATTATCGAACTCCTGGCTTTACTCCAATTCGGCGCATCATGCCCACCGCTGGTGTGAGTATTTTCGAGGCCAACTTCATCACCTTCATCCAAATGCGACTTTGCCAAATCAGCGGGAGCTTTTGTCGTTTGACGGAGCGAACCCAGTTGAACGGACGGCTTCCGAGACCGGGCTGCGTCACGGGCGGCAACGGTAGCCGCCGTAGCTGCTACCTCAGTTACTCGGCGCACAAGATCTTCATTCTCCTCGCTAGATAAATCTCGGAAATCCTTGAAGCTTGCGTGGTGGTCCCCGGTCGTCGTTTGCGGAGGTACAAGATACGGCGCTGCATTTTTGCCATGCGCGGAGAGGTTGAATTCCCCCGCAGTCTCGGATAGACCGACATGCTTCAGGGATTGCCCTAAAATACGTCTGTACAGTTGCGAATCGCGCACCGAGCCCCTGGATGCAGCAAGGCCACCAATAGCCATTGCTGAGGCTTGAGCGGCATCAAGATTTCGAGACTCGTACGTAGCTTGCTCGTTGGCAAGAGCCGACGCTTTTTTCTCCTCGGATTCTGTGGCCCAAATGAGGGCTGCGTGAGTTCTAAGTGTGAACCATAACCCAATCACGTATGACAAGAACAAGAATAACGCAGCGAACCAGGAGTAAGGCTGTACTGCTTTCCGGAAAAAGCTATCGTTGACAGCTGGTACCTGTGAGAAATAACAGCGACGGCAATCGCTGCCACGCGACTCCTCAGTATCGACGCATAATCGGCAGTTAAGTTCATGCTGAGCTCCTCATTAGCAGTGAGCAAAGGCAGAGTTTGAGGGAATGAACAGAGTTAAATGTGAATAGGGTATGAAGGGAACCATGCTTACACTGCCGTAAATCTGATAAAATAGTGTTGGTCCAAAAGCGGCAATGACGGCAAACATCAACATTGTGGAAGTGACACCGGCGGATTTCACATTAAATCGTTGTGTTTTGCGTTTGATAGCACCAAAGCACATCGAGAGGCCCGGGAGAAACAAGATGCCTGCAAATATGCTTCCGATAAGACTGCCTTCTACTAATTGACCCTTTCCCTCAGTCAGGGCCACACAGTAAAGGTAGACCTCGACTACTGTGGAGAAGAAGGCATTAACAGCAGCGCCCATGCCCATAGACGACTGAGCTGAAATCGATGCAACAGCCTGTCCAATGAAGTAAGCCAAAGGGATGATAGAGACAAGAGCCAGGGTGAAGATAAGGCCCGGATGAGTGATGGCCGTTTGGAGACCCAGGGTCTTGCTGAGAAGAAAGTAGTCAAAGATAACAAATAAGACAACACCCAGTAGGTTGATGAAGAAAATATTCGTTCCGCCGACCGTGTATTTCCAGTATCGCAGACCAGCTGCGCGATAAGTGCACAACAGAACAGACGAGGAAGAACCGGGACTAACTCTGGTATGCGCTGTATCAGAATGATACGACAAGGCCAGAGGGTGCCGGCGAAGGTGATCAAACAGAATGATGGTAACACGTCCCATAGGTATCCAGAAAACCAGCAACCAACAAAGAAGCGAGACAATGAGCATGAGTGGTCCTACAAGGAAGTAGAAGAAGACGAAGAATACCACGCGGCCAAGCGTCCACTCGCCACGGCCGAACAATCGTCGCTTCGGCTGGGTAAGGGGGCTCTCTCTCGAATGGCCTCTTTGTGTTCGGCCTAGCAGGCTATCTTGTTCACTGGCCGAATCGACACTGTTTCTCCTTCTTCCAACCAGGGACCGGTCGCGTCGAGGACCGAAGAATAGTCTACCATGTTCAAGGTCGCCGTTCTGCCATTGTTCATACTCGCTAATGCTGCGACCCTCCCCCTCATCTTCCTCGGCGTAATTCTCATCCGTATCCAGGCGGACAAAGGAGCCGAAAGGGTAGATTAGATACCAAGAAAGACCGGAGAAGACTCGTCCGTATTCCACTGCACTGGGCGAGTATGCGAAAATAAAGCATGCGATGGCCCCTGTCAATGCAGCCAAAGCTAGCCACCACCCGAAGAACAGGGTCCACAGGAGGTTGACGAAGAATAGGAGGGTACCCACTCGACCGCCAGGCGAAGAGTGGATGTCCCCCTCAGCTGTTTTCTCCACGGAGCGACTCTTCTTGTACAAAGCGGGTTTCCACAATCTGATACCGAACGGATGCGTTTCGTTGATTGCTTGCTGTCGATCCTTCAGTGTGAAGCTTTCAGCATCACTCGACGCCGCCTCGTCCTCCTCACTGTGAATACCTTCCCCAGTTTGGCTGCCGGTCTCAGATCGCTGAACAGAAGGCTCCGGCCCAGTCCCTTCCATGACAGAATCAGGTGAAGCAGTATCATCCTCACCATCTACGTCTGAGCCTGCTTGAGCCAGGGGGCTCACTCGGGCGTTCAAACGTCGTCGCAAGGTTGAGCTTTGCTTTCTCAGAGGGCGAATCCTTGGCGATGCCTGCGGATTGGAGCCTTGTTGCTTAGCAATATCCTCTTCCACCTCCTGTACATCGTCATCTGTAGAAAACTCCTGTCCCTTATGAGGAACTTGTCGCTTCGAGGATATACGGCGCGTTACTGATGGCTTTCTGAGTGGGCCCGATGGTGACTGGGAGGTAAGAACGCGACTTGAACCCTCGGGCTGGCTTTCGTCGGGTCGTAGGTCGTTGTCCGTTTTCGCAGGAGAATCCATGGTACCTGCTGCATGTGAGTTGATTTCTTGGATAGGAAAGAGATGCAGAAATTCTAGCGTTTTTGGCTTGGGGTGACGCACCGTAGTCTCTTCGGGTATGCCCTGCATTCCTCTGTTGGCGAATGATTCCTGACATATCCTCGTTGGTCAGGTTCCAGGAGGACTCAGTCGGAACGCAGAGGTAAGGGTCCTGCTCTTCGTCTTCCTCCACCTGGTCGTGGCGGTGTCGTTTGTCAGACATCCCTCTGCCAACTTCTCGCTTATAAGTGACACAAGAATTGAGAGAGAGGGGGGGGGGGGGGGGCTGGGCAATTATGGAAAGGGAATAGTTCGGGAAAAAGCACTGATGAGAGAATGGCCTGTACTTAGAACAGCAGCGACAAGAAGAACAGGGCTAGAGAGCAGGGAAATAAAATAATCATCAAAACAATTAAGATCTAAGGCGTCACAGAGAAAGTCACATATTGTTTCAATGTGAAAGAAAAGAGAAAAACAAGAATCAAGGGTGGAAATAATAGCTGACTGTGAAAGGGAAAGGGGGAGTAGAAGTGATGGTAATCAACTGAAGTCTTGGTACAGTACTGCGTAGTTAGCAGCTAACTTAGTGAGATCATGAGATACAGCCTCATTGCATCCCCGCAGTCAGCTGAGACCTTGGGACATCATCAAGTCACGGGGATTATTACAAACGAGCTGAACAATGATTAAGGAACTAACAGTACTTAAGTAACTTGATAAGTTGCTGGATATCGTGAAAGTGGCAGACAGGGAGAGTAGTTGAAAAGGGTAAGACAGAGGGGGTGGAATAATGCACAAAAGAACCAACGTTCAGACAAACACTTTAGTTGAAGTTGAGTAAACACAGTGGTTAAGTTAACTAGCTACCTGTAGTTACAGTACGAGTACAGTAAGTACGTCACACTCAACTTACTCTACGATTGACTTCTCAACCGGGCAAACCGGGCAATCACTGCCCAGCAGTCCATGACCCACAAATCCACATACTACAGTAACCTCACGCTATAACAAATCTCGATTTAACAAATTTTTGCCATATAACGAATTCTAGAACCGGCAGATTAATTCTTCCATATAAATTTGTTATGTTACTTTATAACAAAGTTCGTAAAATGATTTGTTTCTACATACAAGGTTCGTTATATCGATTGAGTATAAATTATTTAGGGACTTTTTGGAGATTTTTAAGGATTTTTTAAGAGAAAATCTGGAGATTTGAAAAGAATTACTTAGTCAGTATACTCATCAAGACAGCCTAGATCACGTGAAAGATTTTTTTTTACATACATTCGATAAAACGAATATCTCGATATAACGAACAAAGGGGCCGTCTCAATTAGTTCGTTATAACTATCGTGAGGTTACTGTATTCTTTTATGTAAGCTTTGCTGTGGCTGATGAACGGGTTGTGGCGGGTGTGCTTTGGGGCGGCGGCGGCGGCGTTCCTGTCGACGAGGGCGGACAAGGGCGGACAAGCTAAGCTACACACGCAAGAGCGAGCTCATCCTCACCCTCCATCCGCTGTTCTCTTGTATTGCACTGTACACATCTCTTCTCTGTTACTCTTCCTGCTTGATTGCCCCACACTCTATCTACTTCGTCTTTCCCCCAGATTTTGGCAGAAGATATATCAAACTTTCTTTTCCATCTCATCGAAACTGATAGACTCCACCCCAGTTCTGCCTTGCCGTGGCAGCACTATTTGTCGTCATCCATCATGGCGCTCGACAATTACTACCGCAACAAGATTGAGAGCATGAAGCTCGAAATCATTCAAGGCCAGGCTGTTCTCAGACGACTTGAAGCACAACGGAACGATTACAATTCGCGGGTACGTCTACTCAGGGAGGAGCTAGGCCTGCTTCAGCAACCCGGCTCCTATGTTGGTGAGGTAGTCAAGGTCATGAGCACCAAGAAGGTCCTTGTCAAGGTCCACCCGGAAGGCAAATATGGTAAGCAAGATCTCCGCATCATGCAAATTGTTGATTTTGATATGTTCATTACATGCTGACTCTAGAGTCTCTCTGTAGTTGTGGACATCGCCGATGGTGTCGATATCAGCAAGTTGACGGTTGGAAAGCGAGTTGCGCTGTTATCCGACTCGTACAAACTGGAAAAGATGCTGCCCTCCTCCGTCGATCCGCTGGTGTCGCTAATGATGGTCGAGAAAGTACCTGATAGTACGTACGACATGATCGGTGGTCTTGACCAGCAGATCAAGGAAATCAAGGAGGTGATCGAGCTGGGCTTGAAACACCCGGAGCTGTTTGAGTCGCTTGGTATCGCACAGCCCAAAGGTGTTCTTCTCTATGGCCCCCCGGGAACCGGCAAAACGTTACTTGCCCGAGCTGTCGCTCATCACACCGACTGCCGGTTCATCAGAGTCAGTGGATCGGAATTAGTGCAAAAGTACATAGGTGAAGGAAGTCGCATGGTCCGTGAGCTTTTTGTTATGGCCCGAGAGCATGCCCCGAGTATCATCTTCATGGATGAGATCGACAGTATTGGGTCCAGCCGGATAGACTCGGCGGGGTCGGGTGACTCGGAGGTACAACGGACGATGCTGGAGCTTCTCAACCAGTTAGACGGGTTTGAACCTACGAAGAACATCAAGATCATCATGGCTACTAACCGACTCGATATTCTGGATCCGGCCTTGCTGCGCCCTGGTCGTATTGACCGCAAGATTGAGTTCCCACCGCCGTCGTGAGTTGCTGACCCTTGTCCTGCGATTTTCTGTTGCTACCACTGTTCAAACATTTGTGTTTCACCACCAGTTGGCTGACCAAGATCTTTACTATGACAGAGTGGAAGCTCGTGCCGACATTCTACGGATTCATTCGCGGTCAATGAACTTGACCCGAGGTATCAACCTTACGAAGATTGCCGAAAAGATGAATGGATGCTCTGGAGCCGAGCTCAAAGGAGTGTGTACGGAGGCGGGCATGTATGCACTTCGGGAGCGACGTGTGCACGTCACCCAGGAAGACTTTGACCTGGCTACTGCGAAGATCCTCAACAAGCATGATGACAAGGAAGTCGCAGTGTCGAAACTCTTCAAGTAAATGGAAGGGTAATTTTACTAGGATTCTCTTTCACCGCTCACCAGGGTGGTCGTGATGGCTGTCCAATATATATGCCATTCGCCTTGGATGGGCTCTCGTCGGGGCTTCAGGCCTCTGCTTGTTGTCACCAAGTCACGACCAGATGGTGTTTGGGGGAAGTCTCTCGGTCAAATGCAAGCAAGGAATGATGTATATTGACACGGTATGTTCACCAAGATCTTCAGTTGAAGCAATTCAAGATGCGTGTACTCTGTAGCGTTAGTCTATATTGTAATCTTTAGGCCCATGCCCATTCCCAAGGGTGAGCAGCGAGGCAGGAATAAACCGGGACCATGAGAGTGGTCCACATCCCTTGTTTGCCTCGCAGCGTGCTGTGAGTCACTGACTTCTATCACGTGCAGCTCTGCAGGTATCCTTAGTATTCACATAGTACTGAGCATATAATTAAATGTGCATAGCAAGCAATCTCGACAGACCCGCGTAGCTAATGCGTTGCATGCAGAATTACCAGGGCGACGATCAGTGGGCATTAATTGTGCTTGGCGGCATTGCGAGGGGGTTCAAAAACTAAGCAGAAATTGTCGACATTGCAATCATATTGCCTTCAATCTGGCTTGGCACAATGGTGGATGACAAGTTGGCTAGTTACTAGGTACGGAGTGATTAGCCAGTTTGTGGTGGCCTGATGGTCTTTTACAAGTAACTAGGTATATGCAGTAACCTTAAATGTTCTCTGTAATGGACGTGTGCATACAATGGGTCAATAGCCAGTGAGCAGGGATAGATTTGCAGCTGTACAGAGTACCAAGTGCAGTCATTGATTAGCTTAGTTGCTAAATCCGCTGAACATATACGGAATTCAATTGAATAAGAATTCAGTGAAGGATCACATTATCTAGATTTTCTTTATCGATTAAGGCACTGCTCTGGATACTGTGTCGGGGCCATCAACTCGGTCGGCCCCCCATCCGTTCGCCCCGGGCTTGGAGAAGGGGAGGTGGGGTCCATCGACTCCATCCATATCAACTCCCTCCATCGGTAAGCCTGTTGATCGCCGCCTCATCGTAAGGTGAGGGTGCGCGTGTGACCAGCCGGTATTTTCTCTCATTTTACTCCGTACCTACTCAGAATTTCTTGTTGTTGCTTTTCCGTTACCTCTTTTAGCTTTGCTCTTTCCTTCCTTTGCAGTTCGCCTTCCCAATCACAAATTGCCAGATTGTTCATCCCCACTCTTGTTGAAATATTTGGCATACATGTACAGTACTCCGTCATACTCAGTACATCCTTAGTAACTCATACTCTACACCCAGTTTACAGCACACAGACACTGCACAGACATTCTACTAAGACAATTTAGTGAATACTCTATGTACCGGAGTAAGTTGATGTCCTGGCCGGTAATGTGTATAGAGTAGGGCCTCGGCTTTCAGTGGGGCGGTCCAGATCCCCGAGCAACATCCCCTAAAGTCTGATACTCAGTACTCCGTTTTAAGTAGTAATACTGTAGAATGTACTGTACTCCGTACTTCGTACGGGTCGACCTACTCATTAGTCCAGTGGGTCCGAGCCCTGGGATGGAGCGGAGAAATTGAAGCCGTGAACGAGGGCCGGGGTGTCTTGTTGTCTCCTGAATCATGCAAGTCTGCCGAATCTTCTTCCATACTCATGGTCACTTTAGGTAGAGCGAGTACCGTACTGTACAGTTCGTATCGACTGAGAAGTAACTTTCTGGATGAAGTATTTATACGTACTAGATCAATCTAGATTAACCATCCCCTGCTTCCCTTGTGCCCGGTAGGCATACAAAGACTATAATCTTGTACTAGACCGGTAGTACATCGTATACATCGCATGCATGAATGCCATCTTCCCCCGACTCCGCCGATACAGCAACTAATAGATAGAGTACTCCACTAGTCAGTCATGTGCATGTACTTACTGCACAGTACATACTGTACATACGACGGAACTCTCAGTGTTTCTAGACTAACTAAAATCAATCATGGTTATACACCGTTGGATGGCAATATGAAAATATGTCGGACAATCTCTCGGTCAGTGGATGTCGTCGTACATACGATGGCAACAGGTGTCCGGTATATCTATGCCTCCCTCCTGCTCCTACTGTTCTGTCTCCCTTCTTTTCTGCTCTCTTATCCTGGACATCCTCCACCCTCTGACCCATGAACCACTCGAAACCCTCACTTTATCTTTGATATACCTTACCAACGCTTGACATAGTTCGCTGATCGTCTCTGTTCGTACTGGTAAATCGGAAGCTATCCATTCTCGTGAATAGCTTCTAGAGATTGTTTCTTGTTATACTCAGCCAGTCACCGCCACTTTTCTTCCACTTCTTCTTCTTCTTCTTGTCGTTGTTGTTGTCACCGCTTCGCCATTCACTTATTCTTACTACAGCTGTTTTATTACGCGCAATCGTCTCCTACTATATCGACCCAACCATCGCCTTGGCTTGTTTTTCTTGCACGCGCGTCCTATTTTCTTCGCTCGCCTTCCTCTTTTCATCGGCGCATAATCAAATTCCACGCCATTTACATTCCCTAACATGCCCGAAGGGGAGTTATGGTCTACTTCAGTCACCGCCATCGATCCCGAGCATATCAAGGCCATGCCAGCCGTTCTTTTGTCCACTATCGAACTGCTGAAGATGGAACTGGCCAATGCTAAAGCCGCGCTCCAGGAAATCCAGCCCAGTGCTGCTCCTGTGTTCTCACGAAGAGATGAACTCGCTCTAGGTGCGATGACTGCTTATCGCCAAAACCTCATCGGCCGCGCCCCTGATTTCTTTTACGGTGCTAGTCGGTTGACCTCAAAAGAATTGGGGCTTGTGCCAGTGGTCGAGGAAGTGCTACCTGATGATGACGAGGACAGTGGCGGGGCGGCCAAGGAAGACACTGCGAAATCCCAACCCATAACTACCGTACTGCGTAAGCCGGCTACTCTCACCGATGTTTTGTCGAATAATGTGATTCTCGACCATATCGCCCCCTATTTATCGACCCCAGCTTTATTTGCCGTGGCCTCGACCTCGCGTGTTCTTAGATCTTTGGTGATAGACACGCCATACGTTTTCCGGCATCTCGATCTGAGCCGATGTCGCGGCGCCTGCTTTGCCAGTGAATTACCAGAAAACCTTGAGAGTCAGGTCGCAGGGGAAGATCAGCTGAGTGACGCACTTACAGCGGATGGCTTCTATGCGGTACCTTTACGAGGCATCTTTGACCACCTCGAACGAAAATCAATCCTGCAAGATGTGCGGACACTGATCATGGACGGGCTATCTGTGCCGGCCGAATTGATTGCCGACATCATTCTGACAGATCGTTTCAACATCAATATTCTGTCGATAAGGGAGTGCCGGCATCTGAACGAGCGTAAGTTGATGCAGGTGCTGAACTATGCGGTCAGGCCTACACGCCCGAAAGGAAACCCGAGTCTGAAGGGGATATATCATTTTACACCCATGGCACAATCGCGTGGTGCCGTACGCAGTAACTACCGTGACTGGTGGAACTCAAGATGCTCCAGCCAAGGATCAAGCGAGCCTTCTACCACTGGAGAAAGTCCAGTATCACGTGGCGAGCCAACGAGAGATGCATGCAGTCAAAATCCCTGGTACTACCCGTCAGGCAAGATGTTCAAGCGGAAGATAGACGAAGGGTGGGCAGAAACAATCCAGAAGTGTGAGGGTATCATTGCCTTCGACGCTGTGCTGTGTCGGGGTCCGCAGCACAATGTTGAATTGCACAATCCAAGCTTACCGAATGATGAGAGTCCCCAGCCAGAGAGTCGAATGCTTGCGCCGGCAATAGCTACTGTTGCACTTGGTCCCGGAGGATGCGATGGATGCCATTCAGTACCCGAGGGACCGGCTATTTGGGGCGAATCCCTCGAGGAGCGATTTCCTCTGCTTGCGCCACCTCCACTGCATTCATCCACAGTGGCAGCAGCGAGACACCCTGCGCTCATTCCTGACAAGCAAGCTGCGTTAATAGCCCGGTGTACAGAATGCCTAACCGATCGCTGGTGCCATCGTTGTAATAAATGGTTCTGCACCGATTGTTTGCCACATCCAGAGCGCGTAAGAAGCAATCTCACTCCGCATCAGACTGCTACCAGAGAACCCAGAGGGGACGGTTCGAATATAGGCGGGCCTGGTGTGAGCAAGGACTGCTGGGAATGTGGCCCAACGGTGAGTGCCGTGTTTAGAGTCCAGCTAGCGCCTTTCTGATGGATTATCCAGTGTGCCATGTGTAAGGCGGAGTGCCAACGGACATGCAACACCTGCCAAGGAGTTTACTGTGTTGAGCACAATGAAGGGTGCTCATCGACCCTGGTATGTACAAAGACCCCTACTTTAATGAGGAGAGGCTGACCAAGGGGGAAGTGCGATTGGTGCAATACTAGCACACGCCATCGAGTGAGAGAATTATATTGATTTGATTGTAACCTGGTGCTCTCAATGGTTAATGTTATACAACATTGTGGGTTTTTGTCAGCAGGGGAAACAACTGAGGATGGGGGTAGAATGCATTGAGAGCGATGTCACTACACCATATATACTCTCTATAGTTTGAATTCAAGATTCGTTAGCTTAGTTGACTTAACATATCATCAACTTGTCACTCAGTGGTTGATCATCAGTAAGTAACGTAACTTAGTAAATACTACGGAGTAACTTACCTAGTCCCTAACCAAGTCTTGCTGCCAATCAATCGGGATGACAAATCCCCGACCTCTTTCTAGAAGGCCCGCGGTACTTCGGTTCTCTCTTGCTCTCAGGGATCATTGCTCTCCTACTATTGCCTGCAACCCGCACCCACCCTGTTGAAGCTGCGTGTAGGCAAATTATCTAATCTCGAAGATGACGGGGGTAATGTTTATCAAGCAATCTCCACCCTCCAACATTTCCTCCTGATCCCCACTCTCCGCTTTGGCTGCTTTGCCGATAAGGCACCCTGCTAGGACTAAACATCACATTCACCCACCACCTACGAATACTGTCCTACGAATACTTTCTTACGAATACTGTACCTACACAGTATAGTACTGTATATACTGAGTATAAGGCTATGGCCTCCGATCAGGGCTCTCTACACTGGTCAGCGCAATTGACTGTCACACCTTTGGATCTCACCCCTCAACTTCCAGGTGATAAAATCACACTGCCCCAGTCGGCTCTCGAGCAACTCCTTGCCGCGGCCCCGCTTCAAGACACCGTCTCGCCTGCTCCTGCGCATCCCTTCACCACCGCCTTCGACCACTTCAATCCCTCCACATTTGAGACCGAGTCGCGAGCACGCGATCGCGCCACAGAGCGCCAACATCAGCTACCTCAGCCGCTGACATTCCGCATCGTGAATCCTCAAAATGACCGCGTGGTCTTTGCGGGTATTCGAGAATTTTCCTCAAGGGAAAATGAGATCGGATTGAGCACCCTCCTACGAGGCGCTCTCGGATTGAACAATTCGCCGCCATCACCTTTAGAAGAAAATGCTGCCTCGAACATGCCAGCGAAGACCCCATCTGCTACAGTGATGGTGCACGCACATCAGTTACCGAAGGGCACGTATGTGCGCTTGCGCCCGCTTGCAGCCGGATACGATCCGGATGACTGGAAGGCCCTGTTGGAGCGGGTGCTACGTGACAGCTATACGACTCTTACTATCGGCGAGGTCTTGAACGCAGTTAGCGGCCAGGGTGAGCCGTTCCGTTTTCTGGTCGACAAGGTGGAACCTGGAGGCCCCGGAATATGTGTTGTGGATACGGATCTGGAAGTTGACATTGTTGCTTTGACTGAGGATCAAGCAAGAGAAACTTTACAGAAACGGCTAGAAAGGTCATCTCACAGCATGGGCAGTAAGAATGGTACTTCTCCTGGCGGTGAACTCCACATCGGCCATTCGGTCACTGGCCAACTAGCACCGGGTGATTATGTCGATTACGAGCTTGCCAGATGGGATCGTGGAGCACCCCTCGAAATTCGTGTTGAAGGCCTTGACAATGCAGATGTATACATTTTCGCCAGCCCACTTTCCGCTCGTCAAAGGAACCGACCAAGGGTGGACGAACATGTTTTTGGTGACTTTTCAACGCAATTTTCGAGGCGACTGAAGATCCAACCAACAAATACCGAGCTCGAGAGTGCTGATGCTCTATACATCTCGGTTCATGTCTTGATGCCTGACGCCTCCTCGATACAAGGTTCCAGGGCAAGCTCACCGGTGTTTTACAAGCTGCAGCTCTCAAACGGCACGGCAATCGAGGAAGACGGGCCTCATGTGCGCGAGGGTCCAAGTGATCATGAGCCTGAGGACGTGCAGTGTAAGAACTGCCGCCAGTGGGTGCCACAGCGGACCCTGGTGCTTCACGAGAATTTTTGTCTCCGGAACAATGTGTATTGCCCACAATGCCATAATGTCTTTCAGAAGCGTTCTCCTGAATGGCATGACCATTGGCACTGTCCACATGATTCATCTTATGGAAACAGTCCTTTGGACAAGCAAAAGCACAATGACATCTTCCATACACAGCATTCTTGCCGCGCTTGTGGATACCAGGCAGTGAGCCTCCCGCGCCTTGCCCAACATCGCACGACCGTCTGCCCAGCCAAGCCTATCCTCTGCCAATTCTGCCACCTTGTGGTGCCCCAACGGGGCGAGTCAGACCCTAGCATGGAAGATCCAGAAGTTTTAGTTTCTGGTCTTACCCCGCACGAGCTGGTGGATGGAGGACGGACCACGGAATGCCATTTATGCAACAAGATTGTTCGAATGCGGGATTTAAAGACTCACCTACGCCATCACGATCTGGAGCGTTTGTCTCGGCCCACACCTCGGATCTGCTTGAACGAGAACTGCGGCCGGACTCTGGACGGCCGCGGGACGCAGAATGCGAATCACCTGGGCCTATGCAGTATTTGCTTTGGTCCACTTTATGTGGACACTTATGATCCAGAGGGAAAGGCTTTGCGACGACGCATTGAGCGTCGGTATCTTTCTCAGATGATGTCAGGGTGCGGTAAATCTTGGTGTCAGAATGATTATTGCAAGACAGGGAAGCAAGTCAGGCAACCTAGCGAGTCACTCACTCCGACAAGTGCTGCGGCCATCCTCGCGGCAGTGCGGCCATTGATTGACGCAGTCAACCTTCAAGGCTATACGCCGAATACAGCGCCTTTCCACCTATGTACGGATGAAGTAGGCCAGCAACGACGCTCGCTCGCGGAATTACTCGCCGCAGAAGCTGCAGCAGGAGAGGGGAAATCTTATGACCTGGCATGGTGTGTTGCTGCCGTCGAAGCCTCTGCAGGCAATCTTGATCGATCGCGCGAGTGGCTGGACAACTGGGCTCCGGCTCGTGGCGAGAAAACAAGTATGTTCACGTAGATAGCCAATTGCATTAAGCTAAAGCATGAAATCACAAGAATATTAGTCTTTCTACCTTTGGCACATAAAGTAGAGGGTTTGGGGTCCAACTTTTTTCTAATTTCTTTATTTCGACCACTATCCTGCACCGAATGGGTCCAATCAACACTCGGGTGTAGATCAGCGCGAGATCATCAATAGTGGCAACCTAAGGGATGTCCGACCCAGACCTGTGATGACACTAAAATGCGAAGTCATACTAGAGTTGCGGACTGGACAAGGATTTGGCGAAGTATACTTTTTTTTTTTTACCAGAGTAACTAGACCCGTCAATCAAGGAAGGTTCAAGTACGCCGCTAGCTCAGAAACTCGAAGATGCACTTATGGTATAACTAAAGCAGCGAGAGAAATCATGATATTCATACAAATCTGCCGCGAAGCCAACTAAGCGGTGTCTTCGCTGCGAAGGTGCGGTTCGACTTGCAAACAGCCTGAGTGCAACGCTTAGTCGTTCTAATGTAAAGACTTTGATAGCTGCGCCTCCAGTGTGCGCCCCGGATATCGATTCCGTAGTCTCGGTCAGGCAGCGCCCGTCTTGGCAGCCAGGGTACCACTTCCTCGGGAGGAGAAGATTCCCATGATACCGAAGACCACATAGAACAGTGCCAGCGGATACGCCACCAGGCCTCTCATGCCGCGCATACGGGCGACGGCGCAGAACATGCCCGAGGAGCTGTAGGTGCACCAGCCAACGGCGGCGGTGGTCAGGAGATAGCCGAACATGGTATCCATGGGGATGAGGATCCCGACCAAGCTCGTCAGCACCAAAGGCAAGAAGCAATAGCCAAGTACGCTGGCGGAGCGGGGGAAGGTCAGGGTTGCAGAGAAATGGCCGGCGGCCGAGGCGTCCGACATGGTGGGTTTGTGGTGCGGGGAGTAGTTGGTGGGATCGGCGGCGTTGGCCACGGGAACCGCGTCGAGCGCGGGCGACATCAAGCTGAGAATCAGGTGCAGGGCAATGGTGCCGAATACCGCGACGCCGTAGATATACCCATAAAAGACCTTGCCGGACAGCAGGAGGAATGTGCCGTAGAGTACGATATAAAGCAGCGCGCCGTAGAGGTCGCTGTCGTCCATCAGGTGCTGATCAATGCGAGCAAAGGGATTCAAGACGGTCAAGGTCTAAACATACAGCATCAATGATATTGCAGGTCAGTCAGAAATGTTCTTCAAGATAGCGGCCTTGTTTTCTTTCTTTCTTTTTTTTCTTTTTTGCGTCATGGCATCCATTACCTTCGTGCGAATGTGTTCAAAATTGACTCCCAGCTCCTCCAAAAGCGGCGGCTCCCCATCGTACCCTTCTGTTCCAAACGCAGCAAGCCACCCCGTCCGTAAACCGCCCTGTTCACCCATCCTGCCGCTCACTCCTGCAGACGGAGAGCCGAAGCCGCCATATCCGCTTCCCACCCCTCCGACGGGATAAGCTTGGGCGGACGGATTAGAGGGACCTCCAAAGCCTCCGTAGGAAGCTTGAGAAGGGGTTGTATGACCGGAGACAGACTGGTATGATGTCGGGTAGAATTGAAGGTTCTGCGCAGAGGCCTGTGCTCCGTAAGGCTGTTGCTGCGGGTAATACTGGGCCATTGCGGCCAAGGTCAGGAGGAGAAGCGGGAGGAGAGGAGAGATTTCGTGAAGAAAGACGCTGGTGTTTTATTCCGCAGCACCTGAAGATAAGTTAGTTGGCGAGTAAATGGCAGGTTTTGTGAGTGGGTGAGGGAAATTGAGGTAGATGATGTATGAGAGAGAGGCAAGAAAGAACAGCTGGCTGGCGGTGATGAAAGATGGGGGCCTTACTGATGCCTGAGGTGTGTAGTTGTACGGTACCCGGCAAGCTGGCGACCCACTTCGATTTACGGAGTAAGGTAGAGTCAATCTAAGGTGGAATCAGCTTATCTGATCTATGAATTCTAGGAATGGACGGAGAGTACAGTACAGTGGTAAAAGTGCATAGATAAACAATGGCACGGTCTCAAAATGCTCGACACAGGCTGCTAGAGAATAGAACAACATTCTTCTAGTCAAATGCTACAATACATCGCTCTGGCTTAATTTTACAGGAAGTTAATGCCGATTCCCATTTGAAGGCCCTTGCGGCCTTCTTCACCTTTACGCAACACCAGTGGCAGGGAGAAGTTCAACTCAAATCTGGCAACTGGATGAGCATAAACCAGTCCGACACCCGCCGCAACGCTGGGCAAACCATTTGCCAGCTCGGAGATAGTTGATACCATGGCATTTTTCACCTCACCACTGGAAGTGGGGACATTCTTGTCAGCCGTGCGAAGTGGCAGAAGACGACCACCGTTCACAAATGCTTGTAGACGGAAAGGCTTGTCGGCACCCACTCTCGGGAGTGGAAGCAGCAAATTGGCACTTCCCGCAGCATACACGTCCCCTCCAACCGCATCCGCTCCATCATGAGGTCCGAGGCCGCAAAGACGGAACCCACGCACATCTGTGGGGCCTCCCAGCAGGAAACGGTCGTTAACGCGAGATAATTGTGGTCGAGAATCCGAATCAAGCCTGAGTGGGTACAAAAGTCCCGCACGGAATCCAGTTGTGAAACTGACGCCACTGTCACCCTTGAGACCAGGGATGGGGACGGGGACTGCAGCTTGTGTTTCGATCTCCGACTTCCAGAAAGAGACATCACCCTTGAGCGGACCCCAGCCGGCCACCTCATTGAAGACCTTGGCATAGTAGCCCCGCGACGGAAGGAGCGCATTATCCCTCCGGTCGTTAGTCCAGCTGTGGAAGACGCTGCTCTTCACGCTGTCTCCGGCGTCGGCACGAACAGTAGAGGATGCATTTTCCGAAAGGCCAGTCATTTGTCTCCAGACACCGTTGTATCCAAATTCATGGTGGTGTCCGGACGAGCTCATCCAGCGAATTTTGCTCCATCCGCCTTTCAGCACCTCCTCGTGGCATGCCCAAGACTTTTGTGTGGCACTGGCAATTCCACCAAGCTCCAAGCGGAAATCGGGGTCGTTGAAAAGTGGGGTGTCGAAGGTGGCCTGGTATGCGGATCTTGTCCTGGTGCCCAGTGAAGCATTCAAGTTCAGGTTCTCTGCGCCTCCAAACACATTACGCCAGAGAAGGTTACCATAAGCAGATCCTTCAGCGTTTCCAAGATCAGTACCCGTCTTGAGCAAGACGCGAGACTTCTCCTTGACCGACAGCAGGACATCAATGGTCGGGAGACCAGTTTGCGGGTCAGCCGGTGATGACTGATCGAGATATACCGAGATCGGCTGTTGAAAGACATCTGTAGCCGTATTAGAATCTAACTTGTAGCATAGAATGATACAAGGGAAAACCCCACCAAACCTGCCAAGCTTGTCCGCACGTGCCGATACTTCCTGCAAGGCTTCCGAGAGCGTATAGGGCCTAGTATGATTGCTGCTAAGCAGAGGGTTGAATATCTGCTCCAGAAAGCTTCTGCGGGTATGGCGAGCACCATGAACCTGCACTGAAGAGATGACACATGGTAGAGTGGAATTTTGGTCGATCTGATGCCATCATGAACGGCCGCGTTAGTCATTCGTTGCTGATTTGCCCGGGCTTTCTGGCCCAAGGCAGAGCAAGTCGAGGACAGACGAGTCTGCGAGACTGACCAATTCACCGAGGCGATTTTGTGCCTTCTCATAGATCGCTCTGACCCGTTCATTGACAGCTTTCTGCTGCTCTTCCTGCACTTTTGGGTCGGTACGTTGTTGTAGACGCTCGAAGATCTAGAAGCGCGAAGGTCGAGTACGTCGTCAGTCCAAGCGCTTTGTGATAGTCAGTGGGACAGAAAGAAGGAATTGACTGACATCTCCGTCATCAGCGGAAAGTGGAGAAGACATTGCTGCGGCGGCAATGGCCAAACGAGAGACCTTGCTTGCTTCCTTCACTTTTCCACTTTGGCACGGTGATGCGAGGACCTCGGACGGACTGAGGCGATCCTCCCGCGCACGTGACCAGTGGTCCGAAGGATGGGGAGAGGGAGGGGCGCTTAACTTACGGAGTATAGTTAAGTTAGTTGTTAGTTAGTTAGCCTTTCGGGTCGTCCAGCCGCTGCTCCAGACTTCTGGCGTTTCATCCTTTTTGTGTCTTACCAACATTCACTTTCATGAGCAACCTGCCTGCATTATACAAAAAGGAGAACTGTCTTGCGTCCTGATTTGATTTTTACTACCTTCTTTCTTTCTGGGTTTCTTTTCTAACCCCTATCCATCTCTCATTTTCAATAGCCCGACGTGCGTCGCACGGCCGTTGCTACGAACTATACAGCATGGCGACCAAGGCAGCCTATAAACGGGTGGGTCGATTATCTCCCTGCTTGCGGCCATTTATGCAGTCTTGTCTAATCTTAAAGCAGCTCACTCGCGAATATCAAAATATTCAGAAGAATCCCCCGCCATACATCATTGCCCACCCCTCAGAAACCAACATCCTCGAGTGTGCACCCCTCACCCCGTGATTTGGCTCGAGCCGTTCATTCTTGGATTAATGCTAATATACCTTCTTGATCAGGTGGCATTACATCCTCACCGGCCCTCCGGGTACGCCTTACGAAAATGGTCAATACTGGGGAACTCTGATGTTTCCCCCTGAATACCCATTTGCGCCACCCGCCATCCGCATGCACACCCCGAGTGGTCGGTTCCAACCATCCACTCGCCTTTGCCTCAGCATCAGCGACTTCCATCCAAAGTCATTCAATCCGGCCTGGGAGGTGTCCACGATTCTGATCGGACTGCTCTCTTTCATGACAAGCGAAGAGATGACCACTGGGAGCGTGAGTGCTTCGGAGGCGGAACGGAGGGTGCTAGCTGCACGGTCAAGATGGTGGAATTCCACTGGTGGAGGCTCTCACATCAGTGCTACACCTGGAGTCACCCCTTCTGCCAGAGGAATCAACAATGTCAAGGCTGGAGATGGTGGATTGAAATTCCGTACGGAATGGCCAGAGCTCGACCACGAGAATTGGAGATGGATGAAAGACAGCCGCATCGACACGAACACAGGCCAGCTTCTACCGGACCCCAATGCTGCCGCCAAATGCTCCCCAGAAACCAGTGCTCTCCGCAGACGGCCCAACGGTAGTGCTCCAGGTTTGGGAGTTGTTGTGGAGGGTGGCCATGTCGCGCGAGAAGCAGGCCAAAGCTGGGTTCGCCGCAACAAGATTTGGCTAGGCTTTGCCATCGCTTTCGGGTATGCGCTGCTTACAAGGCTGGTGAACGATGTCCAGGGATGAGCCGCTTAAATACCTCTTTTCCAATTCAGAGAAATTTGGGCCAATTCCGTGTGAGTAATGCATTGACCCTCAACACACTTCGTCTTTTCGATCACCTTTGTCCAAAGTAAAGGGCATAACGTTTAATCCATCCAATTGACTCGGGGGAATGTTCTTGCGGGCCTAAGTGATTCCATGTTTTTGTAGGGCGTTCGAAGAATAGCAAGGCGTCATTTGATCACAACTGGAATATTGTTCTAGGTCTTCAAGAGCTTTGCATCACAATAGCCACTCAAAGTTGCGAAACTGTACATATACAATATAGCGAGAGCAAGAATGACAGATCTCGAGATACCTGCATTGTATATCGGCTACTAATAATTGGTCGCCAAACTACAGACATCACGTGGGCGGCGGGCGGCGGGCGGCGGGCGGGCGGGATTTCCTCCGGATTTCAAATCTGGGAAAAAGTTGTTTTTTTCTGTGACGCCAGTTTCTGTTGACCGTTCGCAGATTCGAATAACAAGGCCTTGCTTGACATCGTCGGCATCATCTCTGTCTATTTCAGCTACCAACCCTTGTCATCTCCACCGGCATATTTTCTTACAGCATGGGCTGGTTCTGGGCAGATACACAACCCAAGCCTACTCCCGCGGCTCCGAACCCGCTGGCGGCCTTCGACGCCTCGCCTCCGGTATGTCTATTTTGTGACGCTAAGGAACAGGTCAAAATCACTAATTCTCGTGCCTAGCCGGGGTGTCCCATGCACGTTTCCAGTACCACTTCTGCTTCGCCGACTCCAGCTGCTTCGGAGGCTCCGAGTGCCTGTCCGGTCCGACCTACTGACTCCCCTTTCTATGCGCCACCCAAGCCGCAATCTCCAAGAGATCAAACACCACCACCACCATCCGCTACCCCAGGCGAGACGAAGTCCACTCTTTCGAAACTGAACCCTCTGAATTATATGTTCGCTTCTATCTCTCAGGAAAAAGCTCCTAACCAGACTGTGGATCTCCCCGTGGAACGGGAACTTTCATCCATCCCAAGATCGGACACCGAAGGCAACTGGGAATACCCTTCTCCGCAACAGATGTACAATGCTATGCTTCGCAAGGGCTATACCGATACTCCGCAGGATGCTGTTGAGGCGATGGTTGCCGTCCATAACTTTTTGAATGAGGGTGCCTGGGACGAGATCGTGCGATGGGAGCGCATTTTTTCCAAGGGCCTCGCGGAGGGCTGGGAGAAGTGTCGACGTGGAGAAGAGAACCTCGCAATGGAGGAACTCCGGGAACAGATCTCTGGCTCTTCCCAGCAGACCCCTGCGCCGCGGCTCATCCGGTTCCAGGGCCGGCCGCAGGAGCTGACGCCCAAGGCACGGATTCTTCAAGCCCTAGGCTGGATTTATCCGGCTAGGTTTGAGTTAGTATTCCCCCACACTGTTGTTCGCCATTCATGCGCGTCCGTGTCTTTTACTAATACTATCGTTTTCTTACTACAGATCAAGCCCGCCCTTTGATAGACACGACTGGTTTGTGATGCGACAGACCCCAGCGGGCCCGAAGGAGGTTCGTTATGTTATCGACTACTATTCCGGCCCACCGGAACCCAATGGAGAACCGGTGTTCTTCCTCGATATCAGACCCGCTCTGGACTCACCGACCGCTGCCGTTGAGCGGCTGATGAGATGGGGAGGAGATGTTTGGTGGCGGGCTAGCGGCGCCTCAGTTCGAGAGAATGGCGGAAACTAACCGATCGTGAATGTGGTCAATGTTGAATTTCTTGCATCTTTTGCACTGGTATACACTCCGAGAAGGCGCGGGCGTCTGACCAATAGTCCTACTCTATGGGACTGTTCTCCTGTTTTCTGTGGCTTTTCATTTATATCACACCCCTCTCATGTATCATGTATTCTTTACTACCTTTTACTGTGAGCTCCTTCAACGGTCAAGTTGTCCGTGGAGGACAACGACCGCAATGATTTCTTGTACTCGGCTCAGGTATGATTTTCTCATTTCTCTACTTGGCGCCGCGAATCTATACTTCGTTCTGGAATCTGTTCTACATGTATTATAGAGTGCGTTCTGAATTTGTTAATGCGGCGGTTGCATCGCGATTTGTATTCATCGTGGTTCATATTCTATCGATGTTCTAAGTATCAATAAGATTACGCGATTCTGTACATCAGTGCCAAGGACTTGCTGTTGACCTTCTGATTCGATCTCTCTTCAAATGTTAGGGGACAGCAAGTCATATTTGACGCACTGTTCAACGCTGTCGATGCTGCTCTGCAGCAGTTCACGCGCTTCAAGTCCAACCCAAATACGGAGCATAGACACATCCCCGGACCGAACGGATCTCAGGGAAGTGACATTCGAACCGAGTTTTCGCAGTATTGGCAGGGCACTATCGGCTGCATCAGTATAGAAGCTTTGCGCGTCATTCATCGGACAGGCCCACCTTTTGAATAGATCGAGATCCGGATCCAAGTTCCGGCCAATACCCTCGAGAAGAAGACAGGAGATGACGACATTGACGAAATCCCCTTCCATCCGAACATGATGACTTCGGACCATGGACAGCACCTCACTCAGAACATCGCCAATTTTGACGCTGCCCAGTGCGAACGTCCGCGACTTGACGTTCAAGACCAGATGCTCCATTCTCAATGCAAAGTAATGAGGGTCAATCACAGCTTCTGGCTGGCGGCAGCGCTCAACCATAAGCTCACCCGCTCGGTATCCATCAAACTCGGCAATCGCGCGAAACAAATCGATGAAATTTTGGCGGTTGAGGTCGTTTAATTGAGTCACGAGTCCGGTATCAATAAAGATAAGTTGTGGTCGATATCCTTCTGCGTTCAACTGGTCAAGTACCGACTCCCAATCACGCCGATTACCGGCATGCGGTCGCAGCCGAGCAAGCACAGACTCTGTGACATCAACCTCAGCTGTAGTTGGCGCATCCGATGCACGGCTTTTGTTGCGGAGAGACAGGTCCAATTCACTTGGCTGATAGAATCGTACCATGATGTTTCCTGGGTGTAAATCAGCGTGGACAAAGTTGTCGATCAATAGCATGTGAAGGAATGCATCCAGGCCCTCATTGGCGATTTCTCGTTGGTAAACCCCTCCGCCGACGTCAAGGAAGGTCGAGAGGGAGATTCCCTGGGCGAACTCTTCCACGAGCACCTCTCGGGTCGAATAGTCTATGTACGGATAAGGAAACCAGGCTGTAGTCCGGGTTCTGAATTTCTCCCGAAACATGACCAGGTTTGCTGCTTCGATCCTCAAATCGAGCTGCAGCTTCATCATCTCTCCGAATTGGTTGACTTCGTCCGGCAAAGACAACCAGTGCATTGTAGGAATGGCATTGATCACCGAGGCAAAGAAGGACATGATCTTCAAGTCCCTATGGATCATGCGCTCCACCTTGGGATGCAGCACTTTGACGGCTACGTATGACGAAGGGACCCGCTGGGGGCTGCTCTTGACCAATGCCTCCACATTCTTTCGGACCTTCCTCCGTAAACCGGACGGTTGACCGTCGAACTCACCATCGTCTGTTCCCGCGAGGTTGGGTTTCAATTTTGCTTTATAGACCTGGGCGATGGCCCCTACTCCCAGGGGCTCCTCATGAAATTCTTCGAAGATATCTTCGAAGGGCAGGTTGTTGAAGGCCTTACTTATGATCTTCTTGGTCTGGCGTAAGGAGTGTGCAGGCGCATTCGAGTGGAGAGAAGACATGATGTCACACAGATCGGGAGGAAATATGTCGGTACGTGATGCTGCCCATTGTCCGAGCTAAAGAAGAGACGTCTGTTACAAAGTGTAGCAAGCAAAAGTATACGGCTTGGGACTTACCTTGATGAACGCTGGGCCTGCACGTTCCATGGACCGCACTAGGAACTTGTACCACCAAATGGTCCCCAACGGCACCGCTTCCCGATTCTTCCCATGTCCTCCAAGGCATAAGATGGGTGCCGTGAACACGACAGGCAGGAAAATAATGAGCAGGTGGACAAAGCGAAAACCGGTAGCTATCGGATCGTATACGAAGCGATACCCGTAAAGTACCAAGGTTTGCCAGAGCCTCGACAAACCCCTTGCTTCCTCGTCGACTTTCTTCTGGATCTCTCGGCGTGAGACTTCAAGCATCTGCATCTCACTTGTCTTGCCACGTTCCCCGTTCCCTTCCTCGGCAAGCTTCAAAAATGCCCCCGGAGCCAGCGCAGCAAGGAGTACCCTCCGACATCCAGGGGCATTTCCTGAACGTCTCGATCCGGATTGTCGCGACCATATTGGCTGACGGCCGAAGCGCGGTCGAGACAAATGGGGAAAGCGGGATAGTAGCGGCGGGCCTCTACCACGACACACAATGAAGCGGCCAAAGAGGACGGCCGTCCTCATATTCTCATATAGAAAAGTTTCGAGTAGCGGATAGAACGGTCATTGAAGAGCAAGACAGAGGCCCCGCGTGAGCATAATGATAAGAGGGGGACGGCCATCAGTGTTAGAGAAGAAGGGAAGAAAAGAGCAGAGTGAGTGAGTGAGTGAGTGAGTGAGAATTGGAGCAGCGCGGGCGGCGGGCAGTGGCCGAGCACGTGGTTGCGACGTCATCGTCACCATCGTCATCACCAGCATCAACAACACCAGAATGATCAACAGACAAACTACTTAGTACTATTCATATGTAGTACTATGTAAGTACTAAGCGATATGGCCGACCCTTGGTTCTGGAATCTTTCTGTCCATACCCGCTTTTTCCGATCATCAGCAAAGGAGATTTGTCAATTTGTCACCGGGGAACTCTCCTCTCGCTCGACTCGGTTGACTCGGCAAAAAGTCCAAATCCGGCTGTCATGCGTTTACTTGGCATGAACTATCGACGAAAACAGGTCTCTGTCTCTGCTTCTGCGGTAACTGTAATCTATAACATAGAGCCCACTGCACTCGAAGTCGCTCGATAGCTTTCTACCTAGACCAAGCTCTGCGGAAATGTGAAGACATTTCAAGTCAATCTGATCATTCGATCTCAAACATGGGCCATTCTGACTACAAACGTGATCCCGAATCCCTTCGTGACACTGCGCCGAAACGCCCTTGGTGGACGCCCTTCTCGCTATGCCTCACTTTCCTGTGCCTTTGTCTGCTCAGGGTCATAATAGTCCCTCACTGCTTCGGCCGATGGTCTTTTAGCTGGGGCATCCTACCTAGACTCGGAAAGAACAGTTCGCTCGCTCCCTTCTATGCCTACTCCGAAGGCTCGGGTGAATTCGACAAGCCCCAGGGCTTTGATATCGTTGCCTTGGTTCCGTTCCGCCAGTGGCAGCGCACCGAGATTCTGGATTGTTATTTGCAAGTGAGTAAGGACCGCTTTCTGTAGTGCCAAAAGTTCATCGGCTTACTTGGACCGCAAGAACAATCTCGTTTCCAACCATGGTTTCGTTGATCAAGTCGTGTTTCTGCCCCAAACGAACGATACGAGGGGCCTGGAATGGCTCGCATCGATAGTCGAGCAGAACCCATTGTACACGCTCGCGCAGGGAGAGCCCGGTTCGCAACTGGATCGATTGAAGCAGGACACACTGTACATTTGGATCGATGGCGACATCGTGTTTCTAGAAGACCATACGATTTCGACGATCGTCAAGACCAAGCTCGAACACTCCGGTCTGCCCTTGGTTTCGGCGAACGTCATCAACGAAGCAGCCTTGGAGGCCCTCCACAGCCATGCCAGCGTCGCCTTGCCTTATCTCCCGGAGCTGAGCCCCACGCAGTCGTCATCCGAGGCCGACATGCACGATTGGCGTGCCTCGCATCTCCCGCCATGGCAGGGGCCCAATTATTTTACCGTGAAGAAGGAATTCGCTCCGCCCTTCACCAGCCACCGATGGCTCCTTTCGGGCTACAGCAACTATAGCCGCACTCCCATCAGTATGTCGAAGCACGCTCCGGAAGGGCCTAGTATGCATCACTGGACTGTCAACGCTCAGCAACATTACTCTTTTCTGCACCACTTGGAGCTGAATCATCTCAATCGGTACAAATTCCCCACGTGGAGTGTGCCGTCAACAAACGTCAGCCTGAACTTCCTTTGCTTCTGGGGCAGTGTCGCAACGGGTTGGTTGCTCACGGAGTTCGATGGCATGACATTTTTGCAAACCCTCGCAGACGACCAAAGGGGGGAAAATAGTATAATTGATGGGAAAGGATTGGCTGTACACTATTTAAGCAGCCAGGGTCCGGAGGGACTAGATTCTACTGATTTGCTCAAACGATATCAATCGTTTGCAGAAGAGGCTATCTGTAAAGGCATATAGGCTTTCTGTGGCCGGGATTTAACTAGAGCAGCACCATGGGTGTTCTATTTAGGAATTATTGGTGGACTGAAATGCACATTTAGGATCAGCGATAGATATCGAAAAATTTAAATTTAAGCTTTGATGTGGGTATGTGAGCACCTTGCTCTTTCTCCGATTGACATGCCTTATAAGGTTGGTTAATTGTGCTTTTTCAGTTAGTGAGCTGAAGGTGTCTGGAGGCATGGCTGTTCATCAGTCTTTGCATACTGGCCTTCGAAGAATCCGGGAGGGTGTCCAACTGTAGAATATGATTAGTGTATCGCAGACGCGGTGATTAGAGTCCGGATCAACTTACATCACTCTTCAGCAACTCTTGCATAAGCACGATGATGTTGCCGCGATCCTTGTTGAGTTGCAGGTTGTCCGCCTCGGTGGAATCGGTAGAATCTGCAGCAAGCACTTCCTCGAGCACTGGCAGAATGCCCATTTTCTCTATACATTTCGAGGCTACAATCAACCCACCTTGTGTCGACGCCATCAAAGCAAGAGTAAACCAGCCCTCGCTCCGAACAACTGGCCATTGTGACTGGGTGATCATGGCACCCACAGGTAAGGAAACATCGTCGTGCAGCTCAAAGGCTTTTCTAAGGAGGCCCTCGGCATCGCTATCCTTCTCACGCACTCTGGGGACCAAGGTGCGGCATATAGAAGCCACGATGCGCCCAATCTCCGTTTTGATGGGGGCTGAGTCTGTTTTTTCAAACAGCGCGAGGAGCAATGAGAGGTAGGTCTTCCCTTCACCCTCGACCTCCTTGTCACCCACGGGAGCCTCCTCAAGCAAGCGAGCGATGTTCCCCACCGAGGAGATGATCACCTGCCGTGTGATGCTAGTTGCAACAAACTGGACCTGGGGGACTGTCTCATACTGCCAGAGGCTTGAAACGGCAGGAATAAGGCCTGCCTCTCCGAGCCGAACTTTATTGATACCGGCAACTGCCAGGTTTTTTAAAAAGCCGAGTGCAGAGTGGAGCACTGCACCCCTGGCTTCGCTTCTCAGAAGCGATATGAGCGCCTTGTGAATGTTCAGCTTTTCAACCATCTCTTCGCAGACTGCGTCCGATCTTGCCAGATTGCCAAGAACAACACACGAACAGATCTGAAGCTGGTCCTCCTTTGCCTCCAGCCAAGAGCCCAGTAAGCGCACAAGATCGGAATCAAGCGGATAGAGCTCTGCGAATAGCGGCAATGCGGAGACTTCGGCTAGAGTCTGATTTATCTTCAACCGGGCCTGTGCCAAGGCATGCATGTCCTCTTTAGAACATTCCTCATCATTGAATAAAAGTGATCGCTCGAGAACTGATAGAACCTGGGGCATCAAGCCATTAGACAGACACGTGGTTTGAAATCGCGTTTTGTTCAAGTAAGCACCGAGACAGGTAACGAGAGAGGCATAGTGCGCTGGAGATAAGTTCGCCCTCTGTTCATTCAGCAGGTCTAGAAGAAGCAGTAGTGTGGCATCTGGGGATGAGGAAATCCCTTGCTCTATGAGGATACCGTTAGTCTAAGGAGAGTCTCAAGGGTCGTTCGTCACGCATACCTTGTTCCCCAACCAGTTCAATAAGCTCGTAGACATAATCAAGTAGAGCCTGGTGCTTCGCAAAAGCGTTATCCTTCAACAATCTCAGGAGAATATAGGTAATCTTGTTGGCAGCTATCTGAGACTGGGCGGGTTCTATACAATGTCAGCTCTGAGGAATGTCCATTCGGAAAGAGTACAAATCAGCATTTACCGAAATCAATGCATATATTATATAGGACAGGTATAGCCACCTGAATAAGCTTTGTGTTTGCCAGGTGTCGTATAATGGCGGAGGTGTAGTTTTTTTCAACTAGGATCTCCCTGTTCTCATCTACCTAGTAGTCAGTGCTACACTACGCTATGGCACGGACAAACGCGAAACTTACTCGTATCAGCGCAGGAATTCCCGACTAGTCGCAATGCTTGCAGGAGAAGGTCATCATCGATAGCCTCCGTTGATGCTACAAGCCGGAGAAAGAAGTCTAGTATACCAGCTTGCCCATACAAAACGCGCCAAGGTGCTGTAGCTCGATTAGGATACCAACAATGGCTACAATGGACGGCTGCCTTACCATTCCTACTCCCATTAGCCAGAGCCTCAGCGGCCGGTAGCAGATACTTGGTCCTGCATTTCCAGAGTTTATAGAGAATCTTTTCATCGTCTATAAAGGCTTCAATGGTGCATCGCTCCTCTGCTTTCCTTAGCGACTCCTGTAAGGAAGTCAACAAAGACTGTTGATCTTCAAGTGGCACCGGTTCAGACTCTTCCACCACCAGTCCCATAGGCGAGAGGGCCAAAGTCGAGAACACTTGGTCCAAGTCTGGACACTCAATCCCCTTTGATAGCGCTGCTTCCGTCAATGCACACGACGAACCAATGGCCACATCATCGCCTTCTTTGGCCCTTAGTACGTCTGGTGCGGTGCTCATCTTTCAATTTGCAGTTTGAACAACGTATCAGTGCATCAAGCTTGTTTGATAGCCTCAGTTGAGCCAATGTATCTCGGATACAATGGTGGGCAGATGGCGGCCTCTGTTTCTGGCTAAATCAGTTTTATCCAAAACCGAATCTTCCGTCAGGTCGAGAGTATCGCTGGAAGGATATATATACGAATCTGTCCCTTCCCTTGGCCCGGGGTCTCGGTTCCCACTGAAAGACAAATGAGATGTTTCTGGTTTCTCTTTGTAGATTGAAGCAGAAGAGAGAATCGGTAGTAGGTTGGTAGTACCATGGAGTGTGAGGCACCAATTAGTTAAATATTACCTTGGTTCTGACAAACGTGACAGATCAAGGCGTATCGAAGTCGAGGTATACCTGGGACTTTGTTGCAGTCTGCGACATGCGACATAACCATGGTGAAGCTGTTCTTCTTACTGCTTACTTCTCATCTGATAGCATTCGAGTGAGGAACCCCAGTTACTTTCATTAGCATCTTGGGTGGGGGGGGCGAAATGCAGTGCTCTCCTGTTAATGTAGTGTCCAGTGTGTCAAGCATCAACAGAAACTGGTAATGTGGTAATACGAAAGGTATCTTACCAGATGCCAACCTGTCATGAGGGGCGGCGGCAGCAGTACGGTGGACACAGCGGCCACGGGGCGCAGCCGGTCTCACCTACAGCGCGTCTATACGGCGAAGAAGGACAGCACTGCGGTTCTTCAATCTAGTCACTCATTCCTATAATTCAAAGCACCCCTTCAACAAACCTTTCGCCTCGTCCGTCACATTGTATCGGCCTGATCCCCAGTTTTGTGCTCGGACTCGTACTCAACAGGCAAACCAAGATCATCAAATCACTATGACGCGTGCTCAGCAGACCCTCTCCGTTCTCCTGCTCGTCTCCTCGGTATGATGGATAGCCTCGCCCTCTCAATTCTATGTTGATCGCTAATGCAAAGTCCTGGATTCAGCTCTACCTTTCTCTATACCTGGGCCTTGTTCCTCTCAACGAAACCATTCAGAATGAGATCATTCCTGTCGTACGTCCTGCAATGAAACCCGGCTCTTTCTCTGTCCCCTGCCTCTTACCCCGCTGACCATCTGCGTCTTTTTTGAGCCAGCTTCCCTTCTATGCTCTGATATGCTTCGGATGCTACCTCCTCGGCCGCTTGGGCTTAGCGATTCTCACCTTCAACGATGTCCCGGAGGCGCACACGGAACTGCAAAAGGAGATCGAACAGGCCAAGGCCGAATTGCGCAGAGCGAACATCGACGTTGACTGAAGTCATTAGCGCAGGCGGACGGTTGGACCATTCACACCTCCAGCAATGTACTTTATTGTGTGGAATCTGTACAATTTATGTTTATCCGATAACGCATCGCATATGAGAGGGGGGTTGGCGTTTGGTGCGGCACATCCACAAGCGTTGATTGCTACGGACAAGGATCGATATTACAGGGGCTGCAAAAGATTGGCTGTAGCTTAGGATTTATCCAATGGATGATTCCTATAATTATATCGCTTCACCTGTGATGCAGTAGTCTGTCATCTAAGCTATGCAGAGTCCTATAGGCAATCTAGACCAGGATCAGCTAGGTCAAGGACAATAACCCGAGCTGCTTCAATCTTGTTGTGCCGGACGAAGATCCAGCAGGGTACGCTGAGATGTGGGGATTTCCCGTAACTAGTTATGATGGTTCGGACGGGTTAGCGCAGTATTCGAAGACGATACGGCCGTCTTTCTAGTTCCGTGGGCATGACGAAATATCACATTCGCGAAACGGGCGGGATCGTCCACATCGAATAGAAAGTCGCAGCATTTTGGCATGCAAAGCCAGACGATTTGATCTTCAGTGGTCTCTTGCTTTTGTTCTATAAAAATCAATCAAATAACACCATCCAGCAATGGCCAATGTCGAAAAAAAGAGTATAATGTGTCTTGTAAACCGAAGCGATGTATATGCATAATAGATGAACTGGGATGCAGGAACGGCGGGTCCGGTGCATCGAGCGTCGGATAAGTCATGCAGGTGTTGACGGACAAGGAGCTTAGAAGAGAGGGTTTTCCTTGGCCAATCGGTCGTGCTCATCAATGTCCCTGTGGTAGTGTGTGTCAATAACACCTAACGGCTGCAGAACATTGGATAAATTGCGGAAGAACAACATACTTGGCTTCCCAAGGATAGCAGATCCATACATCCTCGGTAGTAACCGCGGCATGGTAACGACCGGATTCCATCATATCAGCTGGCAAGACACCCTTCTTGGACTTGTTCTTGTTCTGTTTACCAGGTCAGAAAACTCCGAAGTTCTTCTCGGGAGTGGGAGAGCATGGAGAGATATCTTACGTGAAGCACGAAAATAGAGAAGTTCGTCTTCTCGCCTTCCCGTCCAAGCTGCTTCTGCGCGTCCTCGACATCCTTCTGGAGCTCGCGCACGGCGTATTCGAGGGTCGTGCGAGTGTCGTCAACCTCATCAACAATGAGGATATTTTTGCCAATCAGATTCGACATCTCCAAAGAGCTAAGGTCGAGCCACTGTGTCCGGGTGACCTTGGTACCAGGGACCTCCTCGGGATCGCCGCGGCCGAGGTCCTCGTAGAGAGACAAACCGATGGCTTGGATGGGAATGTTGGGCTCGCCCGAGCGCTTCAGGAAAGATCTAGGCACGAGAAGAATTAGAATAGGCACCTCTGGGTTTCACCCAACGTGGGCTGCCACGAACCGGAGGATACGAGCAGGAACATAACCACCACCACCAATGGCGATCATCAAATTAGGGCGGATAGTGGACAGGATCTTGTCGGCAGAGTCCTGGCATAGTTTGTGGACCTATCACGCTCCGATAGACGTTAACCAAATTATTGACAATAAGTTGATAAACTCATGCTGGACTGGCGGGACAGTGCGCGCACGCGGACAGTGATGAACGCCTCGTCTCAACGAGTGAGAGATACTGCGCGAGAGGGGGGGTGACGCAAATGTCTGGTCTGCAAGGGGCCAAAAAAGAAAAAAGCAAGCATACCTGGTTATAGGTGACATAGTACTTTTGCGTCATTTTGGCGGCGGAGAGGCAATTAGGCACAAAGTGTTGAATACAGTGAGTACGATAGTAGAGAGATCGGGATTGAATCTGGTGGATTGGTGGATTGGAACTTTGACTGAGCACAGCAGCGGAAAGTAGAGGGGGAAAATTTTTCTGGAAAATGATCGTGCCACAAAAGATAAGACAAGCAATGAGGGGTAAATTTAGGGACACTGAAGAAGAAATAATTATCCAAATTCGAAATTTCTTCTCTATGTCTTTTTTGTTTTCTCTTCTTTTTTTTTCCCTTTTTTGGTTTCCTTACTTAATGACGCACTAAGGGAGTCAAGGCTGCACAGAGCCAAAGACTGGGGATAAGCAGAGGATAAGGTTGCCCGCCATCGCCCGCCTGCCAAGTGCCTAACTAGACATGCAAGGGACCTATCAGCTTACAGTTCCGGCCGCTAAATCCCTGAACTGCCCCGCAGTCTCGCTTCCACAGAGACGGAGTCCGGAGACCTCCGGTAGCCTATGTTAGTTTGTAGGTAATGTTTGTATGGGCTTCGAAAATGTATCCATGCATGTACTGTCCGTCTATGGCACTACAGGAGATATACTCAAATATATCAACTCTGTCCTGTGGCTTCAAAGCTCCTCAAGCCGTCTGTCCATGGGGAGTCGGGGACCGTGTGAGTGGTAGAAAAGGCGCGCACCTTGACCGAACGGCTTCTGCTAGTTTAGGTTTTTATAGTCGTCCTTACCTGATTGTCTATAGTCAGACCTGGCTCTTAGTGCTTGGTGGCTCAAGAGGATCATGGACCAAGTTAAGTCAACTCTAACAATCTCCTGTTTTGTACTAGCATAGCCGGTTTCATCTGGAATCGGAATTTCTATGCCACTTAGTCCCTGGTTACTAGCGACCACACCATGTGCATTGGGGATCCCACCTCATTGGATTCCAGACTATAGTTTAGCGGGGTAGATCTGAAGCAATAATACAGATTGAGTTATCAAGCTCCCAGATTGTGTACCCGGGGCCTTTCGCAGGATACCAGATCAATAACCTCCAAATTAGAGGGGAGTGGCAGGTTTTTATAAGGCCGAGTATGTCTGCAGGTATTGAGTGAATATATCACCCGATTCATGTTGTACGCAAGCTATGAGACCTGTGGATTGGGTTATCTTTTTCGCAATATTCTTGTGCGCCAAATCATCATCTATCATCGTCATCTGTGATAGAATTAGCTTTTTACACATATGTCTTTCCTTTGCACGGAGTAATTTATTTTATACATGAGATGGATCTCTTATTCCAGATTGTCAAGGGTAATGGCAGGCAGGCACGCGCACGGGTACTTACCGATGCTCACTACGAAAAGGGTTTCTTGGCATGATCCCACCCCTGCAAGCTCATGACAAGAGTAAATGCCGAGGTTCATATATATGTCCCCAACCGTGTGACCGCTATGATCAAAAGTTGCAATTGTACCAAACAGCACCTGTGTACTGAGGCTTACGGATATTAACACGCAAATCAAAATATCATACAATGGCCGGCATCGATGACAAGCAAATGTCTGTCCTAATCACAGGGTAAGCTTTAAAATACCTCCTCGATGTGCTTGTGATTCGCATGACACCTTGTGAAGCAGCCTTACACAAACGTTTAATGGATAGAAACTGACTGCAATGATACATAGGTGTTCCCCCGGTGGAATAGGTAACTCGCTGGCTCGTGAGTTCCACAGAAATGGGCTACGCGTGTTCGCGACAGCAAGAAGTGCAGACACCCTGCAAGATTTGGCATCAATCGGTATTGAAACGTTGAGCCTTGAGGTGGATGACCAAGAAAGCGTACAGTCTTGCTTCTCAGACATCAATGCTAGACTCGGGGGCAAGGGACTCAATTACCTAGTGAATAATGCGTGAGAAATCCTTATACCCAGTTTGAGTTGACGCGCTGACATGCTCTTTAGAGGCCGCAGTAAGTTCTGACTGGTGATGGTCGGGTAATCAATGGATAAAGACTGATCTCACAATGGACAGATTACACGGTCCCAGCGATGGAGGCTGAGCTCTCGGAAGTTCGCGCAACTTTCGAAACCAACCTCTTTTCAGTCATCTACATTTGCCAGGTTTTCTTGCCTCTTCTCATCAGAGCCAAAGGAACCATTGTACAAGTCGGAAGTGTCGCTGGGGTATGCATCTACCACGTAAACTAAAAGCCGAGAGAGACGCGTCGGGATTTGCAGGCTGGTGCTAATGCTGACCCAGATTATTCCATATGTCTTTGGGTCGGTCTACAATGCCTCGAAGGCCGCCCTGCATTCATTCAGTGATACCTTACGGGTAGAACTCGCTCCTTTCGGGTATGCGCCCTGCCCTCCTTCTTGCCCGCAAAGGCATCTCTGACCTTTCTAGGGTCAATGTCACCACGATCGTCACCGGAGGTGTACAATCCCGTATTGCTCGGATCAAACGTACGCTCACTCCCGACTCAATGTATCTCCCAATCGAAGAGGAGTACAATCGACGCGTGGTTCACAGTCAGGATGGGGCCATGCCAAATTCCGATTATGCGCGGAGTGTGGTCTCACAAATACTATATGGACCAGCCCCATTGCGTTGGGTCTGGCCATGGGCGCCAAGCCGTAGCTGGATCTGGGAAGGTAACAAAAGTTGGGTTGTTTGGCTTCTCAGTGGGGGGTGGGCTTGGACTGGCCTGTTCCATTTTATGATGACAAGAATGTTCAAGCTTTACAGATTGAAGAAGGTGGAAGATGGGAAAAAGGCCGTGTGATTTCTTCCAGGTTTACTGGTAAGGGGTCCGTTGTAGTGGGATTTTGTGCTGAGGACGAGCTTGGAAGATCCAATGAGGTAAATTGATCTGGTCTTGGGACAGTTAAGTATGAGCAACTTAGCTAAGGTTTCCACCTTCTCCTTTGCGCCTTCTATTGATAACACGAGAAGGATTGAGTCAAGTAGAGAAATATAAAAAAAGGAAGCGCGGCATAGGTACCTTGTAGTATCTACCTAGTATCTGCTCAGGCAGTTGTTCGAGATCTTTATGGCTTACTCATGCCGAAAATGCACGCTGGTTGGCCCGTCAGGTGACCTCTCCGATTGCTACCGCCCGTAACGTCCCAAGGTAATAATATCATCCCGAGTTTCGTAGCCGCGAAAAAGAAAGCTGTTCTCCCATCAGCACCCAACTTCCCCCCTCCCTTATCACCAAACCTCACTTTGGAGGATCTTCTCATTTCTCATAAATCTAGCCTCTCTGACAGGTTCCCCTTGATTCCTCTCCCCTCTTTATAATTCCTTTTCCTACCTGGTGTCAAAATGTTCAAGCTTGCCCGCAGCAAACCGGTTACCGCGGCCTTGAGAGCTGCGACGGTGAGTTATCCTTGCCTACTGAAAATTGTGTTCTTCATAATCCATATGGTCTCATCTGCTAACACTTGTGGTTACTCATAGGAGTCTTCTTTCCAGTCCCGCCTGGGCCAGCAGCAGAGAAACCTCTCCATCCACGAATACCTGTCCGCGAACTTGCTCAAGTCGGTACGGCACACGCGCGCTATCTACAACCATGTTCTGGCTTTTTCCGGTGCTGACAAGTCGCTAGTATGGCGTCGGAATGCCCAAGGGTGAAGTCGCCCGCTCCGCAGAGGAAGCTGAGGCCGTTGCCAAGTCCCTCGGTGCGTTTTTCCATGCTTACATTTCGAGTCGCGGTTCGCTAAGACCATGATAATAGGTAACGATGATATGGTCATCAAGGCTCAGGTTCTCGCTGGTGGTCGTGGCAAGGGTACTTTCAGTAACGGTCTGAAGGGTGGTGTGCGCGTGATCTACTCGTGAGTATGACTGGGAGCGTCAGATTTGCTTCTGTCTTTTAACATGAACCATTTTTTCTCCAGGCCTACCGAGGCAAAGATGTTCGCTGGACAGATGATTGGAGAGAAGCTTATCACCAAGCAGACTGGTGCTGCCGGTCGTCTTTGCAACTCCGTCTACATCTGTGAGCGCAAGTTCGCTCGTCGCGAGTTCTACCTCGCCGTTCTCATGGACCGAGCTACCCAGGGTCCTGTCATTGTCGCCTCATCTCAGGGTGGTATGGATATTGAAGCTGTCGCTAAGGAGAACCCCGACGCCATCATCACTACTCCTATCGACATCAAGGTTGGAGTCACCGACGAGATCGCCACGAAGATCGCTACCGAGCTTGGCTTCTCTGAGCAATGCATTGACGAGGCTCGCGACACTATCCAGAAGCTGTACAAGGTCTTCATGGAGAGGGATGCCACCCAGATCGAGATCAACCCCCTCTCCGAGACTTCTGACCACAAGGTCATGGCCATGGATGCTAAGCTGAACTTCGACGACAACGCCGAATTCAGACAGAAGGAGGTCTTCGAGTGGAGAGACACCACCCAAGAGGACGCTGATGAGGTCAAGGCTGCTACGTATGTTCTTCAAGTGGATCAAACTGATTCGAAGAGTTTCTAATCCGGGTACAGACACGGCTTGAACTTCATCAAGCTTGACGGTGATATTGGATGCTTGGGTAAGATCAAATACAAGAGCTCAGATCAATATGCCTTCCGCTAATCTTCAGTGCAGTCAACGGTGCTGGTCTGGCCATGGCCACCATGGATATCATCAAGCTTAACGGTGGTAACCCCGCCAACTTCCTCGACGTCGGTGGCGGTGCTACCCCCGCTGCTATCAAGTCCGCCTTCGAGCTTATCACCAGCGATCCTAAGGTGACTGCCATCTTTGTCAACATCTTCGGTGGTATTGTTCGTTGCGACGCTATCGCTCAGGGCTTGATCAACGTCGTGCAGGAGATGGGCCTGCGTACTCCCATCGTTGCCCGTCTTCAGGGCACCAACATGGAGCAGGCGAACAAGCTGGTATGAACACCCATGGCTTCTCATCATTCTTAGTATGAGCAAAGTACCGAGCTAACCGTATTGTCTTTGTAGCTCAACGACTCTGGCCTCAAGATCTTCTCCATTGAGGATCTCCAGAGCGCTGCCGAGAAGTCGGTTCAGTTCTCCAAGGTCGTCAAGTTGGCTCGCGAGATCGATGTCGGTGTTGAGTTCACTCTTGGTATCTAAATTCCATGTCGACATAGACCTGCGTCTCCTTAGCTGATGCTCCACTATCTCTTGTATTTTTCTCTTCTTTGTTTTTCTGCAATTTCTTTTCTTGATATCTATATTTTTCTTTCCGGTGGCCGAGAGGACAGGAAGATTCGAGTTCAAATATGCAGCGAGATGCGGAGTTATTGGCCGAGGAGGGCGACAGCCTTTCTTTCTTAAGGTATGATGCTAACGCACTGCTGCTGCTTAGAGAATGATCGGTCATAAGGAGTTGCCCACGAGTTAAACATAATGGTGATACACGAGATGGATCCAGGCGAGAGTACCTGGGAAATTCTTATAGATGGTTCTGTATATCGTCCATGTCTAGGTTTATTTCTTATTGTCAATGTCTTCGTTACAATGATTTAGAATCCTCGTGCCATTTGAGGACAATGGCTGTCCCGCTAGGATTGGCTTCCCAATCCCAGAGCCTGATTAGCGAGACATCAGGTCTTAGGAATCATCCGTAAACTCAGCGTGGGCCAGAGTATCATCTTCTACAGGCCAGGCTCTTGTCTCGGTCTGGTGAACCTGGAGAACAAACTCCCGATCCCCAAGGAAAAAGGCGTCCGCATCGTGACAGCTCGGATCCATTCCTCTCGCCGCTCGATGGGGCGGTTGGGCTGATGTGTTAGATACCCATAGAGCTGGTCTGCCACCGTCCTCCCTGAGGTAGTACAGTAGATTGTGGTCCACAGCCACCGCATTCAAAAAATGATAGGGCCTATTATCCCAGGTGAATTCGTGCAGACTGATTTCATCCGTTTGAGGGTCGTAAGTAGCTATAACCCATTGAAACGATCGCGTGACGGCCCCGTTCAATGGTGACTGCACGAAGAACACCGCGAATCGGTAATGATTATTGTCCCAAGACCGGCTCAGCATCTCGAGCGACCAGTCCCGATGAACGGCGGATAATGGAAAAGCGCGCTGGGTGTGCGCATGTCCTTCGCCATCCATGGAATATTTTCTTATGCAAACTCGGTACGTCTCCAGAAGTTCGATATGAACAACGACAAGGGTCTTGGTGGCGGGCAGCAAATCTAGTACTGCCACTTGGGGAACATTCTCGATTGTGTGAGCGGTACGCGACCACATGTCCCAGTAGGTCACGGATTCTGTATCGATCTTGTCCCCAGACTCCGTGACCGTATAACTGTTGTAGGCTACGGCGACTGTGTTGTCGCGTACCGCAAAGCCAGTCACGTTGAGGGATGGGATACGGAACCAGGCGTGCTCCTCGGTCTCCAGATCCCAAACATGACAATACCTGAGGGAAATCAATATATCCTGTGAGCCCTTGCACGCACTACACCTCAAGATCATCCGATCATGTTTCTCGAACTATCATCTAGACAAAGGGGAGTATAAGAAGAGGGGGGGAAAACAAAACTTACGCGCGAGTGCTGGTCGCTACAACCACGGAGTTCGAGATCCCCACCAATCGAAAGCGATCTCGGTTTTCGGTGCAAAACTGCTGCCTTGTAGAGTTGCGAATACTGTGTACAACGAGGAGGTCGGGGCTCCTAAGCCATGCAAACCTCCCGTGGGCGTAAGCGAAGGTGTTGGGCGTGGGGGCGCTGTGGGGGGTTGGTTGGCCATCGATCACTTTCACGGCCCTCTGTGCGGCGGCGGCAGCGACGGGTTGGCCGCGCTCCAAGTAGAGCCTCCGTTGAGCGTACCGCGTGATCTCGGCCGTGGTGAGGTGCGTACTGGAGTTGTTTGTCCATTGGCGATATACGGTGCGCTTGGTAGAAGCAGATGACAGAAGCGCGTGCCATCGTCTCGAGACCTGGGGGGTACGAGCTGCGTTAAGTCCCGGTCCATCAACAAGTCTGCTCCCCGTGTCCCTGATAGTCACCTACTCTCCTGAGCACGTGAAGATCGGAAACGCTCAGATGCTGCACAATCTGGAGGGCGATCTCGGGCAGGAACTCGCCTAGGATGTCTTTCTGGAAGGTCCGCTGTTCGATGCATGCGCGTAAATCGCACCATTCGGTGGAGTTCAGTTGGTTCAGCAGTTCATGATACCTGCGACTTGAAACTTAGCACTATCACGTCTGGGCGGGGAAACAGATAAGGAAGGGGGTGGGCGTAGGACGAGTTGGCTCATACGCAGCTCTTCGGGCGGAATTTGTGCTCAGATTATTAAAAAGAGAGATGATCTGCTGGATGGTTGTGGCATTATCACTAGACGGTGAATCCAGACTCATAGCTGAATTCGGGCACTGCGCCGGAGGGGAAAGGGGTTGGGGGGGAACGTTGTGGGGATAGAGAACAAGGAATCCCCAAAGGAAAAGAACAGGTAGAGTACGGAGTATAGCAGTGCTTGTGGCGTGATTAGACAGGGAAAGTTGCAAGAATATAATGTGAGGAGAGAGGATGGAGCTGTCACATTGACTATTGTAGATTAAGTTTTATTATTGACAGGACAGGATTTCCGGCTATGGATCAGCTTGGGTGTCTTGTTATGGTAAATTACCATAGATACCCAGAAATATATATAAGACTACTAAGTTATGAGTATGACTATGTAGCTTTACTTATGATTAGCATAGTACAATGTAGGCAAACAGACTGAATAAGTATCAAATGTGTTTTCAGCTTCATTGTCCTTCCAAAATATGCACCCAGCCTTCCTTGTTCATCTCCTTATTTAGGGTGGTTACTATTGTTGCTTGTGATTGATTAATCGATCTTATTGTTCTCTCCTCTGCGGTTCCTCCCGCCGACGTGATCAGAATAAAGTACGAAAGGTTCTCCAGGCAGCTTGTACTGCACCTAGTATGTTAATTTATGAGTAACTAGTACGAGTACAACTGTGACTTTAAATTATGCTAGTTCCAACGGAACAAGCAGCCTGCGCTGCAGATCTGATCGTCTTCTGGCCCCCATCCACGACGCCTCGTCCCTGATCGTTTTCGGAGACTCACTCCTCTTTGTCCTCGTCGCACTGCTGTCCAGTCCAGTATATCCCTTCATACCCTAAGGGTTTCAGAAGGGAAGAGAGGAAAGGGAGACTAAGTCCTCAGTACCTAGTATTGAAGATGATATGACATCGAATGGAAACCAGCAAGCAACACGAGACAACGAGACTCGTTGACCATCCACGGGGGTTCTCTTCTCTTGCTTTTGAGCTCCACCGAGGAAGCTATGTACGGACACGAGAAGCATCCATCCAACGGACTGACCAGCAGAATGAGCCTCGAGCAAAATTTCAGGAAAACTCGATTGAGAAGAAACGGGGGGGAAAAGAAAAGAAAAAGAAACCCGAAAACTGAAAACTGAAAACTGAAAATAGGCCAGCAAAGCTAGGGTCGACCAATGGAACAAGCCCAGGATGATCGAGGCAGCGGAGAGACTTTTGAAGAAGTGTTGATCCTCAGTTCCAGTCCGTTCGGCCCAGACCCTCTTTTTTCTCCCTCTTGTCTCTCTCTATCTTGCGGTCTCGCGGTCCTGCAGTCTCGCAGTTTCTCTGTCTCGTTCTTCTCTTTGGGCTTGTAAATCATCATCATCCTCATCATCATCAATATAATTCATTTATTTACCCTCACCACTATTTACACCATTCCCTCGATCTTATTCTTTCTCCCTCTGTAATCCAAATTTCAATGTCTCTTTTCCCTCTTCCCTCCCTCCCCTTTTCCTCTCTTCTTCAAATCTAGTTCTCTTATTGCTCAATCTACTATTGTTCCTTTCCTCCTATCGCCATCTGCCTTTTCACACTAAACCCGCCCCACAGGGCAACCTCAACTTCTTCCTTTTTTTCTTCCTCTCTCAATTACATGGTTCAACAGAAACCCAGAAGCCTGACAGAAAGTAACAAAAAAAAGGCACCCAACCTTATCATTAGACTGGAAGGAAGGAAGACCAGAATACGAAAAGCAGCATTGAATTTTGCTGGGTCTTTCTCTTCCTACCGGTCTATCTCTCGGTCACCCGTCCTTCGTTTCTACCTCCCCCCCCCTTCTCCTCCTCCTCCACCACCTACTCCTCCGTCGCCGCCGCCTCTTGCTCCTGTTCTCTTTTCCTCTAGACTTTTACCGCGCGAGATGAGCAGCAGCCTCGCCGATCTTCCCTCCAGGAACTCCCTTCTCGCTGCTCCTCCTGCTACTGCTGCCACCGATGCGCCGGGCAAAGTCCGAAAGATCCCTGTCCTCTCCTCCGTCGTTCCAACATCCTTCCAATCGAACGGTGATCCCATGGATGTCACACCTCCAGCCCCGGGCCCTGCGCCCCCCATCCACAGCAGCCCCGATAGCGATCGAACGGGCACGAACCTCAACATCACTACCACGACCGCTCCTAACAGCTCGGCCGACTCACAGAGTGTGAATCACCATCATCTAGGCCCTAATCAGGCAATCGGTGCCGCGGCCGCCGCGCAGCAGCCAAAGGTCGTTCAGACAGCTTTCATCCACAAGCTTTACAAGTACGTCAGCCGTCCAGCTCAATCGTCTTTGTCTCCATCAGAGATGCTACTCCATGTTCTCTGGGTTCGCACACTGACAATCAAATGAGTAGTATGCTCGAAGATCCCAGCATTCAACACCTAATATCGTGGTCCAATACCAATGATAGCTTCGTTATGTCGCCCACCTCTGAATTCTCCAAAGTACTCGCGTGAGTCTTCCTACTCCAGCGCGCCGGATCTATCCTACAAATGAGAGGAGGCGCTGACCGATCTATGCAGCCAGTACTTCAAGCACACCAATATATCCTCATTCGTCCGGCAATTGAATATGTATGGATTTCACAAAGGTATGCTGGTCCAGGCCGAAGATGGAGGGGTGCACCGTTACTGATGTCATTGGACACCAGTGAGCGACGTCTTTCATACTGGGTCTCCGGATTCTGCTCTCTGGGAATTCAAGCACGGAAATGGCAACTTCAAGCGTGGCGATCTTGTCGGCTTGCGTGAAATTAAGCGACGCGCATCCCGCCATGCGTTGATTCATCGCGATTCATTTCCAGGCCACAAAGCTGCCTCGCAACCGGGCACGCCAGCTGAGCCTGTTCCGGATGCCACTGAAGCACGCTTGATGAACCTGGAACATTCAATGTTCGATATGCATGCCCGTCTCACGCGCGCCGAAGAAGGGAACGTGGCGCTCAATGCGCGATGCCAATCGATGGCGGAAAGTTTGATCCGTTGTTATCATGTGCGTGGGCCCGATCATTCCAAATTGTATGCCAGCTATGCGGCGAAGGCAGTACTGATCTCGGTTTCGGAATAGTGGACACATTCGATTTCCCGATTCCTTCAAGGGATGATTCCTGATCGCGAAAGCATCTTGTATCGGGATGGTGAGCTTCGTCGCCTTGAGTCCTTGAAATCCGGGTGACCTAACCTTTAGCAGTGACCGGCATGCAAGCCGAGCTAGAGAAGCATTTAGATGCCGTGCGGTCTCTCGAGCACTCTCAGGATCCTTACCTATCAGTCCGCCAGCCCTACGTTGCCAACATCTCTGTCGAACCCGGCCCGCCGTTGTCCCCGCGTCAAATCCCTCAGGAGGATGGACGTCGTCCTTCGATGATGGAGAATCCGTCTCGGCCCAACATGATTCGCCCTCCTGTTCCCCCACATTTGGCTGCTTCCCCCCGTCGCTTCGGTTCGATCGGGGCCGGGCATTCCTCCCCGAACTACAGCCGCCCCCAGGCGCCGGCTGTGGTCACCCCACAACAGCCTGTGCCTCATCCCCTATCTTCGGTCTCGTCTCCTCCAGGCCCCAACCTCACTCGTCGCCATACTTCAGCCGATATCAGACAGCATGGCTGGCCGCCACCGGGAGTTTCGCCATTCCCTTCGACTCATTTGCCCACTCATGCGGCGAATCCCTGGTCGCCGTCGCGACACCGAACTCCGACCTCAAGTGAGCAGCAAGTACGCGATGTGTTGGCGCAATACGAAATGGGCGCCCCACGGCGCCTACAGGAGAGCACTCGTCATGCGACTCCTCCCTTGCACCCCGATCAAACTGTTCCCGCCGATAATGGGTGGCCCCTAGGTCCCAGGTTCCCTCGCCACGAAATGTCCCTCCCTGCAACACGGCGCTCCAGCATGGCAAGCAATGTTCATTCACTTCTTAACCCCGCCGATACGGCTGAGCGACCGGACGAAGACCAGCATGCGATGGCGGACGATCGGAAGCGGAAGCGGCTCGAGTAGACCACGAGACGCACAAAGTTTCGGTTTTGTTTCAGGCAGCGCTCTCAGGCAGCTTCTCGAGATCATCATAGTATGCGACTGTAACGAACTCAATTTCTCGATACAGTCTCCCTAATTCATCTTCGAGTGTGGCGCAGACGCTCGGAAAGAAAAACGATTTGGAAAAAGACAACAAATACACCAGTCCCTCCCCATCGTACACTGGCCAAGTCTGCGCAACGGGGGCATCACTCTGCCTGTAATCTTTCATATCTCTCTTACACGCTCTTTCGATAATTCAATTGGGCCGGAGCATTCTTTTGTACAATCATTCATGAGGGTGTGGGAAAGAGGGGCTGGGCTCGTTTGTAGCCTATTACTTTTGCGCAGGGTGTTTCTTCAATTTTGCTAACCTCTTACACTGCTTGGACAGCATGCATCATTGGTGGTTTTACCTACACCAAACACTTTGGGATTATCACTATCGATTCCCATAGTTCACACCGCTGGTTCTCCCAGTCAATCGATTGGTGGCCATGCATACTCTAGCATTTCAGGCTAATTGGGCCACTTCTGTTTATTTATACTATATACCCTGGGTTGAGTGGAACAGAATACTGCTTGGGGACACTAATTTAGAGATGAATCTATAGTGACTATTTGACTAAGACAATGTACAGAATTCAACTTCCACACTAGGCAAAGACTGGTTTGTGTCGGCTATGCTGAGTATATCGATATGATCACTAAGCCAAGAACAAACGAACGAACATTGGTCGAGGTCAGTGTTTGCTTGATATATGGTATGCCACCAGATCGAGCGGGTATCAATATTGTGTTTGGTTTATGCCTATGTACACAAGAGTGGTCGATTACCGAAACACGTACCTAGTAATCACCTCTTCTTTCTCTTCTTCGACCGTTCGGCCAAAATCTCGTCCAAAAAGCTTGTGCCCTTTTTTCTACCTCTTCGGCCAGATGAGGGTTGCGATGGACCGCTTTCTGGTTTGTCGTCGCCACCAACATCTGTCGCCTTGGCCTCGGAGCTCATGTTTTCGGTTTCTCCCGGGGTTTGTTGAGGAGGGGCATCTGCTTTCCTCTTCCTTGAAGACGAGTTATTCTTTCTGCCAATAAGAGCCAGGCGACCTTCCTCCTCATCGTCATCTTCCTGGTCAGCCCCGTGACCGGCGCCGGACGACGCCACCTTCACCGACGGTCGGCCTGCAGCGGTACCAGCGGAGGAGGCCCCCGTCTTTGCATTAGCCTTAGCCGCCATGACTTTCTGATAATTGCGACCGAGAAGCTGTTTCCGTAATTTGTCATTTGAGTCCAATTCCGTGCGATTCCAACTTCCATCCGCGGCTTTCGTCGGCAAAGGCGCTCCAACTCCGAGCCTGTAATTCTCCCCGCCCGGAATCAAGAGGTCAGCGACACGAACCAAGATATACCTCGCGAGAGGAAACACGTTTTCTCAAGTTAACGGCATTTTGGCTGGGGAAGGAGTTCGTTTACGTTTCTGGGACCGCCGTGAATATCTCATCCTCTTCGCGCTGCAACTCCTCTTCGGATTTCACATTGGCTTGGTCCTCCGCCGTCGGAGCTGGGAGCCATGATGCGACAAGCCGCTGGCTGCGGGCCAGTGCGACATTGGCCTTGTTGAGGATGATGTCTGTTTCCGATTGTGATATTGACATCCTGGGAAAAATGTTTCTGATCTGATGATTCGGCTCGTAAGGTCAATGAGGGTGCCCTTCTGGGTTTGATTTTCCGAGAGAGCTGCGTTTAATTCATATTGAACTTTTTTTTGCGATAGCGAGGCGGCAGATTCGGGCAGAACCCATATTGGGGGACTGGGGGTTCTTCACCGCTTTTCAATCTTTTGGTGATAAGGTTTGATTGGGTTGGGATTCCTTTATACTGTAGAATTGAAGTATGTTTTCGCATGCTCTATGTAGAGTAAATTATTGTCGGTGTGCGCATGTACCGTGGACTGTATGTTTGGGGTGATATCGCAGTTACTGATACTATGCGTCAAGGAATTTATTGAAGGATCATCTTGTTACTACCATAGTGGTTTATATACACCTCACGCACGTCCGGAAGGCTCTAAAAACATCTATATACTTAACATATATACACAAACACACGCACACGCACACACACCCACACAGAACCATGGGAGACAGGGTATAATCATCGTCTAAAGGAAGAGGGAGGGATCGGGAGAGGCGTAAAAAAGTCTTTCATCAATTGTCTCACGTGTGGGCTTCCTCTTGGTGTTTCTGCTTCAACTTCTTCTCCGTCTTCATGAACTCCCGGATCCCGACGGGGATATTGGCAAACAGATCCTCATTGGGATCCGGCAGCGTCCAGTTCGTTTCACTGCCCCCGCCGTCGTCGTCCATACTGCCGCTGGCGGCCTTGACCTCGGACCTCGGCGTCTGGCGCTGGTCCTTGCCGTCGCTTGTTGCGGGCGAGCCCTTCGCCTTCGCCTGCGCAAGCCGCGCAGCCCATTCTTCCAACTCGTCCCGATAGTCGTCCCACACGCAGTGAACGCAGCCGCTCATGCAGCAGTTGTCGGGTTCCTCCGGACGCGGGGGGATCGCGACCCCGTTCACGGTTCTCCAGGTCGCGTCCGGCGCGGCCCCGGGGTCGTAGCGCGAGGCTCGGCCGGGGCCTGCGAGACGGGTCCCGAAGACTATGGCCATTTTCTCCTCCGGTGTCTGGGGCTTCTTCGTTGGGGGGTCCGGTTCCTCGGCTGGCTCGCGGGATTGTAGCCGGGGAGGAACGGTCTGCCGGTCGTAGGGGGAGCGGGTCGAGAGAATATCGTGGTAGTAGCCGGCAAGTGGTTGCGCTTGCGTAGTGCCGTTCTCGCCTGCCTTGACCATTCCGTTGCGCAGAGCGGCGGCATTGTCATGCGTGGCTAAGCGGCGAGCGGAGAAGGAGAACGCATGTTGTTGTCTGATTATGAAAGGCGCAATTTGGGGCAATCCACGTATATTATTGCTGCTACTGCTGCGGATTGCTGCTGCTGCTGCTGCTGCTGTTGTTGTTGTTCGACCGAGGGATGGCGCGAGAGTCAGGAAGGGGCGTTCCATTTGTTCTGGTGTGTCGACGGAGGAGGGGAAAGCAAAGCAGGCAGAAAGAGGAACTCGAGGATCGCCGATGCGGTCGGTTATGTCATAAGGTCCCTTCAGTCGAATCGATTGTATGCAGGCAAACGGTGCAAACAGCTTTTTCCCGACAATCGCTTGGTTTACCGTCCGCCCGCCGGACTGGGCGCATGTAAACACCGGTTCAATCTACCTTCAGCTCGGTTCGTTTCTTACACGCAGACTTTTTTCTTGTTCCTTCCCACAGCATCAATAAATACCAGAAAGGGTGGTTATTTTAGCGCTTGTATCGCACCCCGAGAGACACCTGTGCGGAGCAATCCAGTAGCTGTTGGTGTCAGCACGTCGCAAATGAGCAATCCCCCTCCACCGAATGTCGCGCAACCACAAACGAACGAGCGTGCCTCGTTCCAGGCACCGACAAGAGCCAGCTTAGCAAGAGCACATCCCACTCTCCTCGAACGCGCGCTGAGCAGATCGCCCGTGCGAAGCCCACCCAAACCGACTAAGGCGGATGCGCGGGCTGTCGGCTTGAGAGACCGAAAGGCTCTCAGACCATCATTGACTTCGTCTGGCAGTCCACTAAAGCCTCCCAAGAAGGCGAAGCCGTCGCCGCGACTATCCGGCGGGCTCAATGTCTTTGCTGCGCCCCCGAGGCGAGTCTCTACTCGAATAACCGCCTCGGATTTGGCTTTTGGGTCCCCCGCTTCGACGCAGCGGAGTATCGAGGAGCCGCGACACATCAACACGCCAGATGACCAACTGACATCGGAGCTGGGTAGCGTAACCGGGGATTTGGACGTCACCGGGGATCTCAGTCAGCCTTCTTTACAGGAGATACTCGAAGAGCCAGATCTTCCGCCGACACCGACACAACTGGGGCTGGAACCGCCACCGGGACGCTCAAAGGGGCTTTTGAGCAGCAGCCCTAGTTCACAACAAGCAAAATGGGGGAGACGACGAACGACGGACAATCCTGAGCAGACGCCATCGAGATTGAGGAGCGTCAATTATGGAGAGGCGGACGACATGACGGAATCGGGACCGACCATGGATTGGGAGTCGTTCCCGGAGCACATCCTGAAAAAGCGAAAGCTGAGGAATGAGCTCTCTGACGAGATGGAACAACTCAAGAAGGAAATTGCCGAATTGGAAGATTGGTCAAAGGAGTTGAGCCAAAAAGATGAACACACCGAACGTGACTTATCAAAGTTAATGTATGCTCCTCCTGACAACGGCTGCAAGACCATCACTGACCGGTTCTAGTACCCTGCTATCATCCGCTCACCCCACAGAAACAGCGCCATCTGGTCCTCACCCAACCGCGGCATCGATCTCGTCTCTTATCTCGGCTTTGCTTCCGTTCGCTACGAAGGCCCCCCCACCACCGACTGAAGATACACTACCGATCAATCCGTTTGCGCTGGACGAACATGTCCACAAGAAACCTTATCTCACAGCTTTCGCACCCTTGGGCCTTACCGCATTCTCAGAGCTTGTCCCAGCAACCACAACTGAGCCCCCCCTGGAGAGACATGTTCTAACTTTTACCGCGCCGCATCCGTTCCCTTCCAATCGCTTCAATGTAGCCGTTACGTATGACGCCAATCCACAGACACAAACCCTGGTCTCAATAAGAGTACCAACTGCAATTCAAACCGCCAAGGCCAGAATGCCCGCATCCTTACAACATTGGACGGAGATCCGACTCGCCAACCCGCTCCTGAGACTTGACGTCACGGGACTTTGCTGGGGGATCAATCGGTACTGGGAAGCTGTGATATCACGGGCACAACTGTGGTCACAGATGGAGGAGCAACATGCAGATTTGATCCCTGGCCATAGGAGGCCCAGTGCCTCCCCACCACCGGGCTCCGACAAGCAAAGCACGCCTGATCTGCGACGCATTCTGCCTCACCTCGAGCGAACCTCTATACTCTTTGAATCGAAGGCCAGACGCCTGAGTCTGCTCCTCTCCTGTGAGTTGAGAATCGACGAATGGTCAAGCGAACCCCAGCTTGTCCCCGGGATCAGCATTTCGAGCATCACCTCCGACGGGGCTCCTGGCCGGAAAGTCGAGCAAGAGTGTAAAAAGCTATTTCATACTATGTTGATGGAGAAATTAGACAGCCAGCCTGAAGGAGTCACCGGCGACTCAAGCGAGATCCAGACCGGCGCCATCTTGCGTGCTACGGAGTGCGTCGTGAAAGTTCTCTTTGGAGATAGTGACGAACTCGATCATGGTTCCGCGCATGATGCAGCATAGAGTTATCGGCGCCTACGGGCTTAACAATGGTCAGGTAATGATCAAGTGTGTTCACACGCATCTATGTCTATGGCGTTTGATTGAATCCATGCGTGTGGCGTTGTTGCGTGCTAAGGTTTGGGCGCGTTTCTTTTCTTCGAATCTAGGAGTTTCCACTTGTTTGGTTTAGGTTTGGAGCACGGGTTATACCACGGGCCGTTTTGAAGGGAAACTATGTTGTGGAGAGGTAACAGTGAAACGGTTTAATTTGCAATACGATAGGCTGCTGGGCCGGGTGTGATAGGGAGAGCGGATCCAATGCAAGCTTTCGATCCCCGGCATGTCTGCACATAATCAAGGATGAATGACAGCAGCAAATCTTCCTTTCTTAAGCCCTTACATTTTTGACAGGGTAGGTTTTCTTCACAGAGAGCGATCTGGGCCCATATGTTCTCCACTTACGTTCGCTATCGAGCACATACCTAGACTCGCAAAGTAGGATGCACTAGACCGTGGCAGGGTTTCTACAAGATATACAACCCGGTGGAAAGACCGTGATATTGACCTCTGCCGTCTACTCGTCAAATCAGGAAAAACATGTAGGTAATTTTGATGTGGTTTGGGGGGGGGGGGGGTATCTGCAAGGTCTTGATGTGATTTCTGGTGGAGGAAAAAATAAAACTTCTGATGACAATCGAAGTCCGGGGAAGAAGACCAGCACAAAAAATCGAAAGTCGTAGTGGTGGGACATGAACTTGGGACATTTGCATTTCGAGGTGTTTGGGAAGCTTTTTAAGTTAAGGACAAAGGTAAGAGAGGAAAAAGAGGAGCCACGCCATGCCACAGTAGACCAATCCCCGACTTGAAAATCGACCCGATCATCATTAGTAGTGAATCACATTTATTTCTTGGCAGCAGACTCCTCCTCAGCCTTGGCCTTAGCACGCTTCTCACGGGCACCCTTGTAGCGGGCCTCGGAGCGGGCCTCACGGAGGCGGCGGTAGGCAGCCTCCTCACCCTTGGGGAGGTCTTCGCGCTTGACCTCGGTGACAGCCTCGGCGGCGGAGACGTTCTTGATGGGGAGGGTGGGGTTGACGCGGGTGACGAAGCCCTCGGTCTTGCCCTCAGCGAAGGCAGCCTTGGCGGCGTTGACCTCCTCGGCAGAAGAGTCGAGCTTCTTGAACTGACCGCTCTTGCGGGGGAAGAGGATCAGGCGAGCCTTGTAGTCCTTGAGGCGGGCGACATTGGCGACGAGGGACTCCTTGGAGTAGTTGACACGGCGGTGGTCAACGGCGATGCCGACGGTGGGAGCGAGCTTCTTGGGGATACCAGCTTCCTGTTCGGGTGTGAAACCAACATGTGTAAGCCTTTGGATCCTGAATTTTATTCCTTCATGTGCGTGGCGCTGGGGTCCCCAGGTCGAATTGGACAATTCCAAGCCACACCCCCCCCCCTTCAACCTTCTTCGCTCCGGTATTCGTAGGATTGTCTCTTTACCTTCAGCTCAGCAAGGGTGAAACCACGACCAGCACGAACACGGCGGTTGTACTTGACAGTAGGGCAGCGCACAACGGGGCGCAGCTTGTCAACCGGACGAGGAGCAACGGCGGCAGCCTTAGCGAGACGAGCCTCACGACGGCGGTGCTTGCGGCCAGGCTATAAACCAGAAAGAAAAAAAGTCAGTCCACACCATCTTTTCTCAGCGATCCTCGCTTTTCCCATGTCGTTCGTATCAAGGCGAATTGCGATCGATAGAATCGTAATATTGGATCGTAGAGAAGGAAGAGCGTACCTGGTCGAAGTGCACGCGGACACGACGCTGCCAGTCCTTGTGGAAGTCTGAGATGAAAAAAATTCCGTCAGTCCATGATACATTCGATTTTGACCCAGTTCGTCGTCCATCATCCGGTGTATTTTTTTCCCTTCTCATCGTCTCCATCCCTCTCTCGCTCGCCCTGTACTCTTCGCTCCGTATGGCGGGTGCATTACTCACGCTGGTTGAGAATCTGGTTGTTGTGCTTGATCGCCTATATCACACCAAGAACAAATCCATCAGCATTCACCGTGTCGAGAAACCAACGTCGAGACACAGGGGGAAAAAGCCCATGATCATCGTGATTGATCGATAGACTATCGCGAGGGACGCATAACGCACCATTGTGACGGATGGGGATCAAGGCCGGGAGATGGTCGTCGTCGTCGTGGGTGGTTGCTGGTCGTATCTCAAGACTCCTCGCCTCAATATTAGGTGGAACTTTTTTTGGTGTGGCTAACCCGCGCAGAGCCGCATCGCCTCGCTTAGCGAGCCCTACCCTGCTTACCCAATCCGGAAGGCTCGTCCTCTTGTCCGCCTTCGTCTCCGCCTTTTCCAAACCGCAATTCCCAGTGACTTTGGATCGCTTGAATGCCACAGTAGACACTGCTCTTGTTATGGAGCATGAACTATTGGTGATCAAGAAGTCATATTTGTGGCTAAATTCATGGTTGTTACCCGATACTTCACTGCTCATCATATAATTTACCCTGTTTTCCCTTTTTGATACCTCACAGTACCACTCACTTCCTTCTGCCATTTCTGTCTTTCTTGCTTAGTCAGACGACCTGTCTCAGTGTCTACATACCTTGACGAGCTACCTCCACCATCCCCAGTCTTCACTGGTATACCATTTAAGATGTCATTGCCAATGTGCTCCAGCTCGGTTCAATTCGAATTTCATTCATCTCTAACTATCGCTAAATTGATCAATAACTCCTAAAATAAGAGTACCTAGTGGTTCACAGGATAGGCTCGAAAAGCCAACGCAAAAATATCGAAGACAAAATCCGGGGCAGATAAGATCTCACAGGGAAACAAGCTGCTCTTAAATAAGACCAGTCTTTTTCGTCATTTCTTTGAATTTCATAGCTCATCACTTTTCCATGTCCTGGGAGAAAGGCTCATATGCAGAAAGCAAGGTATAACGCAATCAGACCATCCGCGTCGACATAGAAAGGCGTCTCTCATGTCGTTGACGACAGGATACTATTTCTGATAAAGGTTCAGGTTTGGCAGAAACAGCGACGCTTTGCCGTTGTGCATGGGTACTGCTTGGTCTAGTTGTTCCAGGTGCCAATACCGAGACCCACCCTCTCCTCCGCTTTTGATCTCTTCGGGGTCGCACCATCAAAACTTGCCTTGCGTTTGAGATTCTTACTGAGGGGCCGATCAACGCCGGGCTTCCTCACTTGGCCAAACAGCTTTGTTTGCAGCAACGTACTCGATTTTGCAGCACTTGCCATGCCTCGACCCTCGGGATGGTTGCTGAACTGACTGCGGCGGTGCACGCTACTAGAGGCAGTCCGTGTTCCTGCAGCGGGGACATCTTCCTCGGTTTCGGCTTCTTCAATGTCAGATGCCGAAATGGTACTGTCTCGATCACGACGATCATCAGAAGAATATGTCACTGGGGTACAAATTCGACCCTCATCGTGCGTCAACCGAGGATGGGATGGAGTCATAGGTAAAGACGACAAAGAGTGAGCGCCGCGCATGTGACGACTCGCATTCTCTCGATGATGGCGGTGTCTATCGGGGGTCGAGGCGACAGCTGGCGACTCCTGGTTGAGGACGCGGTGAGCTGCTAGAAGAGCTTCAAAGGGGTTGTGCCTTTCAATTCCGTTCAAGCGATGACCACCGTTGTCGGCGAACTGAGGTACTGCCCCTCTATGAGGAGTGTGGGCCTCATTCTGGGGACTTGGAGACATTGGACCATGCTCGATCATCCGAGAGAAGTGTCTTCGGTTGTCGCGAATTCGGTCCTTCAGCATTCTATTTTCTTCTCTTAGGAGCTCGGAAGTGTTTCTCTCCTGTTCGATAAGCTTTTTTGCTCGGCGAAGCCTTCGATCGAGTGTAGCATTAACCCTGTCGAGTTCCTGATTGCGCTTGAGAGAAAGCTCAAGCTCCTCATTCGAAATCGACTGTATCGGTTTCATCTCATGCTGGCATTGGCGACTGCGATATTCCGAACTCTGAAGAATCTCAACTTCCCTTCGCGCAAGTTGATGCTCGACCTCTGCACGCTTGATCGCTTCGTTACTCGTGAACGAGAGCAGACTGTTTTGCAATTTGAAATGGAGCGCTGACATGCGGGCTTCCTGAGCTACACCTAGGAGGTCTTTGGCGATCATGCGAAGCTTCAATTCGTCCGCACTATCAATTTCATCGGCAGTTGGAAGGTTTTCCGAAGCACCATATGCCACACAGAGGGTCTTCTCGATATTGGGCGGGGATGCGAGGCATGAGCTTGATCGAGACCTCGATTCCCGCAGAGGGGCTCCGGGTATCTGGGATGAGGGGGGCGGTGTCATATCTGATGAAAGTAGAGATGGTGGTGAGAGGAGTTTGCTTTGGTCGGAGTTTGAAGCTTGGCTTCCAGCTTTGACACTCAAGTCTGGTGATGCGGATTGAACTGCCCGTTTAATCGGGGTAGCAGGCCCTGAAATATCGACTGGGGGAGCAAGCGATCCCTGCGAGAGCGGACGCTCAAATTCTTGTGACATAGTCAAGATATGGCATCCAGGAAGCAGGCAAGCAACTGTTTTTGCATTCGCAGCCAAGCCCGACGCAGTCTGTATGTAGGACCGTATGGGCAAAGCTTCAATGCGATGGGCCGGAAGTTAGCGTGAGACGGTCGGGCGCAAGCGCATGCGAGACGTCAATATCCTTAGTGAGTGCGAGGATGCGACGAGACGAAGTCTGTTGTCGAGCGGGTGGGCAGAATAACCAGGCTGGATGAATGCAATGGCAATGGGATGGCAAATCTACGGAAAGCGTTGCGCGATTCGTCGCAGTAACAGCTTTGCGACGGGATATGTATGTGCTTATCACCGATAGCCGGATCGGGCACGTTTCGCAAGTAGTATGGGAGTTGGCGATAAGAAGTCGGAAACAGATCGCTCCGGGTATGGCAGTAAGTTATGGCAGGGGAGAGCAATGTAAGAGACGATAAGTATGGAAGCGGGTGGGAAGCGCCTGTCAACGGGAGTAAGGAGATCAGAGGAATGAAGCAGGTACGCGCGATAAGGTATACGAAAGGGCGACGATGAAGAAGCTAGTTGATGGATGAGGGGGAAGGGGAGGGGGTGGGCGTAAGAGATGATATGATGAGGAGAAGCAAGGAGGAAGGGGCCGGATTGATGCCTTAAGGGTGTTTGCAAGCGTAAGTTGGCGCACAATTGGAGGAGGCTGGGAACCATCGCTTGCAATGCTTAGCATCGACCAACCATCTCCAACCACCATCACCCACGTGAGCCCAGCCGCGCGCTAAAAGGCCACCTTTCCTGCTTGGGCTAAGCAGAGATCGCTGACGCTTGCAAAAGGTAAACAACCGAAACCCCATGGGCCACTTTTGATTGTAGCTGAGGCAACCGACGACAGACCCAGCCCAGAGCCCAGCTAGCTGTACGGAGTACTCAGTTTACTATGGTCTTGATCTCAGAGCCCGATGGTAGTCGGGTCACAAAGCACCTACTGGCAGATAACAGTGTAAGGTCTGTCGACGCGGCACTCACAAGTCATTCGTCAGACAGTGTTCCAAGGATGAGTCTGGCCCGTGACATATATCGAACAGCTGGCTGCTAAGTAAGGCATGGAATGCAGCAATCGCATGCACCGGCGGAGGTTAGGAATGATATCATTCCTGAGCTTTGAAGTACTGTGCTGGAAACCTAGATTTGACTCTGACCTGGCAATGTCCGCAGCTTGGACTAGCATGGCTTCTTCTTCTCGAAAGGCCTTCTAGTACTGCCTTTGATGGATCTATTCTTGCCCAGCCGGGTCCCTTCAAGTCCTTAGAGTGCATGTTCTGTTGATCGGAGTCACATGAATACCATACATATTGATCACTTCACACTGAAAATGACTTCTACCTGGGTTCATGTCTTAATCAGATCAAGAAAGAATATATACTATCGGGTGGATGGTGTAAAGAGAGGTACTTTTGAGCTATTTCTTCCATCTCCAAGATTCAAGAATGTTTGGTCTAGTAGGTATCAATAGATTCACAGGTGCATCTAAGACTCTACAGCAATTTCGCTCCCTTGTATTAAATTGCTAAATAGTGTCCTTATATGAGAGACTGCGTTCATTAGCAATGCTTCAAGTGCCTAAACAGAACCTGAACGTTTCGTCTGATTAATACTCGCAGGTATGAGCTATGGCGGTGCCAAGGGAGTGCCTTAAAGGTGGGGGGAATATGCAGCCTCAGGCACCAGGATATGCAATAGCCGCGGCGGTTTTACAAATTAACTGGTAAACAATCAATTCAATAATTACAGCCATCTTATGGACAACATGCACACTGTGAGGTCACTGCGCCAACCTGACGATTGACCAACCCCCTCTCTAAGTCACAATAGGGTTGACCTCCACCATGACTGCTTGACCCCTTGGCAACTTCCGAACATCATTGATCGATATATTTTCATCCAGGTCGATATATCTTTGCGGCAATGAGCTTGCTATAGTGGTGAAAGTGCCCCCTTTCAACTTCCTCCCACAGCCGATCATAGTCAAAGACTCCCCGAACCTGGTACAAAGATGAACACTCAACCAAAAACACCTGCCCGAGCGAGTGGCATTCCCCGCTTAGCATCAAGACTCCCCTTGCCGACAATATCCGCAACCTCCAAACCCCTCCGACCTTCGCCATCGCGTGAGAAGCTACAAACCGACTCGGGCCTGGACGCGAACAGGCTCCGCAGACCTTCCGAAGATAATGTGTTCAAAAAACCACTGCCGAAATACACAGCACCTCAGAAACTCTCCGCCGGACTTCGGAAACTCAATGGGTCCCAGACAAGGGCGGGCGGGGGTGCGAAGTCCGAAGCCAGCACAAACTTGAATACTGCTCCATATTTGGAGAGCGATGCTGTCCTGATTGAAGATACTGAAACGCGAGGCCGTACGCGACCTTCGCTTGCAGAACGAACAATCGAGACACTCTCAAGAATACCGCCATCTCCAGGACCAGGTAGAAGACAGTCGAGTTTCTATGGCGCAACGAGTCCGATGCGGTCCCCATCACGCCCCTCATCATCAATGACTAGCTATTCAAGGTCAACATCCAGATCCTCATCTCGACAACCTAGTGGGGGCGATTATCTTGCACGACCGCCCTCTGCCATGCGGCTGCCATCCAGACCTCGCCCGTCTTTGTCCACGAATGCTGCATCGGGTGATCATGGCCATGCCCCGGCTACTACAAATAGTCCATCGAACTTGAAGCTGCCCTCTACGAGAATGAGCGGACATAAGGGAAACGCTAATCTGGCATCTATCACGACAAAGCCTCGTCCGGCATTGACTCAAACCAACATGAATGCCGCTGGATCGGGCCCGGATGCGTCATTATCCAGCCTAGATGTGAAGAAAACACGAAGAGCGCAGCCGAAGCTTCCAACATCAAGGCAATCATCGGTTGGCCCCCGGTCACCGTCCGCACGATCCACGGCATCAGACTTGACGCCAGAGCAACAGTCAGAATTGGAAACAAGGAAGGTCTCAAAATCTTCAAGCGCTCTTAGAGAGAGCATCGCGAAAGCTAAGGCGGCAAGAAAAGCAGAAGCGCAGAAACGCATGCAATCCTCGTCTTCCAATGATGCCTGGGATCGGCTCAACACCGAAGATCCGTTCAATCAGAACCCCCAGGATTCAAATATTGGTCTTCTTCGAGAACGCCTTGAAACAGGCAGAACCTCTGGGCATCTCAACATAGCAGCCATGTCTCTGAAAGAACTTCCCAAGGAAGTTATGGCGATGTACGACTTCGATCCTGATGCTACTACTGAGTGGTACCAGAGTGTAGACCTGGTTAAGTTCATCGCGGCCGACAACGAGTTTACGGAGCTTCCTGAAGAAGCTTTCCCTGACATCGACCCGCACGATTTAGATGGGGATTCTGATGACGAGAAGGGAAACCAATTTGGCGGGCTTGAGCTGCTAGACTTGCACGGTAACCTGCTACAATCTCTACCGATAGGCTTCAGAAGGTTACAAAGACTTCACACCTTGAATCTGTCAAATAATAATCTCAAAATGAACGATTTACAGGTCGTTATGGAATTGGTATCCCTGAAAGATCTTAAGCTGGCCAAGAATCGGTTGGAAGGCACTCTTACACCAGAGATCAAAAACCTGAATATGCTGGAGACTTTGGATTTGCATGACAACACTCTCACTGACTTGCCTCCAGAAGTGTCACAATTGAGCTCACTTCGAGTCTTGGATGTTGGTGGTAACCAGCTGAGTTCATTACAGTTTAAAGCCTTAAGCCAGCTTTCTCTGAAGGAGCTTCGAGCCCCAAAGAACAAACTGAAAGGCACACTCATCCCAGCTTCGGTCTATAAGCTCGAAGCACTGCAGGTTCTTGATGTGGCCAATAATGCATTGGTGAAGCTTGCCGAAAACGTGGCTTTGGAACTGCCCAATCTCCGGACTCTAGCAATTAGCTGCAATCGCATCCAGTCCTTGCCGGATCTGTCGTCCTGGCAGGCCTTGCTGACATTGTCGGCCGAGGATAACAGCCTTCCGAATCTCCCAGAAGGCTTCATTGACTTGAAGAATGTTCGAAACGTCGATTTCACAGGCAATGATATCTCCAGATTGGACGACAGAATCGGCTTGATGGAGAGCCTGTTCACGTTTCGAGTGGCTAATAATCCCCTTCGCGAACGCAAGTTCCTGACTATGGGCACCGAAGACCTGAAGCGCGACTTGCGAAACCGATGCGAACCAGAGCCCCAGGATACCGACGATGACGCGAGCTCTGTCGCGACCCAGTTTACATTGGCACCAGAAACCCCGGCTCAGACGGCGGCTTGGCAGATCAAGCCTGGCGGTGTTCTCGATCGGTCTTACACTGATATGCGTGAGCTAGAGCTGGATGAGTTGAGGCGAATTAACTTAAGCGACGTGCGATGTTTGTATCTGCACCACAACGAGCTACGTTATTTCCCGGTATCTGCCCTTAGTTTACTGGCGTCTACTCTCACAGACCTCGACCTTTCAAACAACCCACTAGATAACACAACACTCTTCGCCTCAGCTCTTACGCTTCCCAATCTTCAAAGCCTGAGTCTAGGCGCTACAAACCTTACTACGTTGGATCCCATCTTGACAAACCTTGTGGCACCAGCCCTGACATTTCTGGATGTTTCCTACAACCGCCTGTCTGGCCAGGTGCCTGCCGTACGTCGCACTTACACCAACCTGGTGGCATTTGTGGCCGCAGACAATCGATATACCAGCTTGGAGTTTGATGCCGCCCAAGGTCTTCAGGTATTAGACGTGGGAAATAATGATATTGGCATGCTTCCACCTAAGCTAGGCTTGCTGAGAGGAGAAGGCTCGAGCAGAAATTGGGGTAATGGATCTGCCCTGAGACGGTTCGAGGTCGCCGGAAATAGCTTCCGTGTTCCTCGGTGGCAGATTGTCGCCAAGGGTACTGATGCCACTCTTGAATGGCTCAAGGATCGAATGACTGCAGAAGAGCTCTCTCAATATGAGTCGCTTGACGACTTGACTGAAGAGTGAACTGCTACATAATATGGCAATTGTCCGATTTTGCCCGGGACTCATCTTCTTTGTGAACAGATCTTGATGTCCTGTATCGAATTACGTGTTCTGGGCAACTGTGTAGTTCGTTATTCAAGAAATAATGAATGCCATGCATGTCATTGCGACATAATGTGGTAGGCGCCTACATACTTCCGTACACCATCTCTATGTTCGCTTTCTGCAAGGACCGTCGGATGGTATTGTACCGTACCGTATCAGACAGTACACATATAGTGGCCCTAAGATCGAGCCCTGGTTTCCCGATTTGGAGGGCTGGCTGCTTGGCATCGCCGACCGCCGCGGGGGACGAGCATTTCCATTTATCTACTCCGTAGCATGTAACAACTCGAACCACCAAATTCAACATATCTGTGGTCCGGACTCCGTGCCATTTGCTCATGCATGGATTCGAGGCATTCGAAGCTAATACATCGATTCGCGACCGTTCTACCGTTCTTCCCTTAGCATGGGCACAGCTAAGCCGCGTCCGTCTGGCGGCAGAGCTTCCGTCGCCAAAGCCCAGACCCTTCAAGCTCTGCCGGATAAAACTTTCATTGTCGACAATGGCGCATATACACTGAAAGCAGGATATGCGCCGGAAAACCCACCCCCTGAGGATGAAGTACAGGCGCTTTCGGCGTGCGCTACGATCCCCAATACGATTGTGAAGACACGTGGAAACCGCATATACGTCGGCTCGCAACTCAACACACATGTGACCGACTGGAACGAGATGTTCTTTCGTCGACCGGTAGAGAAGGGATATATCGTCAACTGGGAAGCCCAGAGAGAGATCTGGGAGCACTCGTTCTTCGACGAGAAGACGGCGCGAAGCAAGGAGCTGCGCATCACCGACCCAGAAGACACCACCTTGGTGCTGACGGAGGCGCCCAATGCGTTGCCCGTCCTGCAAAAGAACGCCGACGAGATTGTGATGGAGGAGTGGGGCTTTGGAGGTTATTACAGGAGCTTAGGTGCGGAACCTTTCCCCCCCCTCTAAAAGTCTGAAACCAGATAGGCACGAATAGCCCATTTGGCTTTGCGTCCTGTTGCTGATGCGATTTTGCCGCTCTATCTAGGGCCGCCGTTGAATGCTTGGAACCAGTTGAACACTGTCTTCGGAGATCCGATTGTGCAAGAGGCGGAATCTGTTGTGTCTCCAAGAGAATGTTTACTGGTCATCGACTCCGGCTACTCCCACACCACGGTGACGCCTGTCTACCGAGGCCAACCGCTTCAACGTGCCATACGCAGACTCGACCTGGGCGGCAAACATCTTACAAATTATTTGAAGGAGATGGTGTCCGTGCGGCAATATAACATGGTGGATGAAACCTATATCATGAATGAGGTCAAAGAGGCTGTTTGCTACGTGAGCAACAACTTCGTTGGCGACTTGGAGCAGACCTGGAAAGGCAATCGGAAGCGTGACCTCCCTGATTCGAAAGAGGGCGTCGCAGTAGACTATGTCCTTCCGGACCCCAACGCGGGAAACAAGGGCTTCATGCGACCACACGATCCATTACTGAACGCTAAGAAGAGGAAAGGAGCGCTGTCCGGTGCCAGCGCTGAGGCACTATCCGAAGATGCCCTGATCTTGGGCAACGAGCGGTTTACTGTCCCGGAAGTTTTGTTTACGCCCAGTGATATTGGCATGAAACAGGCCGGGATCCCGGACATCGTTCTGCAGAGTCTTTCTGCATTGCCTACCGGGTTGCACCCGGCCTTCTTGGCCAACGTCCTGGTTGTTGGCGGGAATTCATTACTGCCGGGGTTCATGGGGAGACTGTAAGACGATCTCCTAAGAAATGATCTACTTGTTTTCTAACCTAGTGTAGGGAGGCCGAGCTGCGCCAACTGGCATCCGCTGAATGTGTTGTGAGGGTGCGAAGCCCTCAAGAGTAAGCTTATCCCTTATTCCCGTGACTCGAGTTAAAAGAGACTAATGAGATTCAATGATAGCCCAATTCGATCCACTTGGCTGGGGGCATCGCGACTGGCCACCAATCGAGAAGAGTTCAAGAAGGTCGCTATCACTCGTCAGGAATACCAAGAGTATGGTTCCTCCTGGGCTGGTCGGAAGTTTGCTGGTGCATTATAACCGGTCGGGGGAGTTCAAGGTTTAATGCGCGATTGGCGTCTTCGGAGGGTTGAGCTGCAGCCTTTTGGTTTGTTATTCTAGGCTGGCACCTGTATTGTGTAGTAGCTATGTGTCCTTGATACCCTTTTTTTCAAGTAAGCATTTTGATGAAATGTCATTGTGAGTATTGAAGAGTATTGAACAAACATCTAATCATCTCTTTTCCCAGCAGCTCAATGGCGGTCTTCGTTCATTAGTTTGACCGAATCCAGCGTGTGGAAGGGGGATGGAATTTTGACCACGCAGAGTCAACCGGTTGGGCAGAAAGGATGCGGGTGAGTCACATGGGATTGGACTGGATTGGATTGTCGCTTGTTGCGGTGAGGTGAGGCTGCATCCATCTCTAATCATCGACGGACTTCCTAAGGTTGGTTGCTTGCTTGCTACCTAACACCTCTTCTTAGACCTTCTCTTCTCCTCCTATAATCTCCTTCCATACATCCTCAATCCCCTACTTCCCCCCACAGTTGGACACGTCGACACCGGCTTGACGGAAAGCATACCGGTACCCTCATGGTTAACCATCCTCCCCGACATTTGACCCTTGTTGACGCGCTCGATTGTGGCCATGGTTGGTCCAAACACTTTAAGCAGCGCCATTCCCAAATTTCCCATCCAAGTGCGATCAGCGAATTGGCGATTGAAGAGACCCTCCCATTTCCCATGGTAGCGAATAATGAAGCCTGAACATGTGGCATTCGACCGCCGTACCCATGGCGTGGCCGCTTAGTTGTCGCATATGCCGAATTTCATCATGCGACAGCCTTCCGGAAGAGCATTCCGGTCAGCGTAGGAGAACAGCTTATATAGACTGAAATGTCGTTCTCCCTCCGGTCAATCTTCTTACTCTTTCAGTCCCTCGACCATCCATTCAGTATATCAAATAGCAGACTACCTGACATCGTTCGAATTATGTTATTGATATACGGTACCCAGCTTTAGTATTCTCGCCAAAACCCGCTCTTGCCCAGACACGATCTGCGATTATGGATTCCAGTATTCTAGAATACTTCCCAGCAATCAATCGGTCCGACCTGCTTTCACCCATCCTTGAGACCATCAATCCTCGTAGGGCTATCCCGCGATCCGTTCTAAAGTCCTGAACCTGCAGAGTACTTGGTGCAGCCAAGAGAATGCCTCCAATGATGATCAGAAGACTGTCTTCTCGTGCTGTTGCGCAACCAGCCGAAGCTCTCCCGATGCCAGAAGGGCTTCGCACCATGCGCGGGTCGAGGTCATACACTGGGTCGTCAAGTCCCTCCTCCGGGGCCGATGCTGCTCTTCCAGATCCGCTACCAGGCGAGAAGAGTCGTACAAGGTCCAGGGTCAAGCGCTTCTTCAGCAAGCTTCGTGGCAAGCTCACCAAAGAACAGGCCAGGAGTGAGATCATCGACGAGTGAGTTTACCCTATTGCGCGGTCAACCCCCTGAGTTCAAGACTAACTGACGTGGCGTAGACGCTGTGTGTGCTGCCTCGACATCATGCCCGCCGAGTGCTTGGCGACTATGCCTTGTCAACACAAATATTGCAGCCGATGCATGAAGCAGATGGTGCTCACGGTCATTTCCGAGGAAGGGCTGTTCCCACCCCGATGCTGCAAGCTGGATATCCCAGTTGAGACGATCCTGCCCGTGTTGACGCCTAAAGAAAGAAGCTTCTATATCTTGAAAGCGCAGGAGTATGCGACCCCGGCTGCAGAACGCTGGTACTGCCCAGCGGCGACGTGCGGGCGCTTCATTCCGTCGCAGCATGCGAAGAGCGCATCCGCATCGCAGACGTGCCCTTACTGCAGCACCAAGATATGTTCAGGGTGTCGCGATCTGGCTCATTCGTCGCGAGGATGCTCACCGGATCCCGGCCTCGCTGCTGTTCTTGAGGAGGCCCGAATCCAGCAATGGCAGCGATGTTATGATTGCGGCTCCATGGTCGAGCTTGTCTCTGGATGTGACCATGTCACCTGCAGATGCAAGGCTCAATTCTGGTAGTGTTCCCATTCTTTCCGTACATTTATCAACGCAACAATGAAGGCTGACTGACTGCTTGTTCCAGTTACAAATGTGGAGATCCTTGGTCTGCTTGTGCCTGTGCTGCGTCCGGACAGCGACCCGCGGATTTCCTGGCCGTGCTTATCGGACACACCAAGTTGAGCAGAGACCAGGAGGCTGAGCTGTCTGCGGTGGTCACTGCCATTCTCCGCAACGAAAGACTCCGTGATGAGGAGGCGGCGGCCAATGCCAAAGCTAAGATGAAGGGGAGTCGCAGGGAGAGCAAGAGACTTTCCCAATTGAGCATAGACTTACTGTGCCGAGACATCATTCTATGACGGCGATGAATAATGATTTTGATGCGACTGATTTCAGGAGGCGTGCGATGCTGACTTTAGCCATTCTTTTGACTTTTTCTTTGTCATATCAATCTGATGCTAACGACCTAAAATTGCTTTTATCTCTGCCGACAATTTGCCAGAATGCCAGAATTGGAATGAATCTATCTATCTCTATATATACACACACATACCTTCATGCACCTGTAGAGAGATGTCTCCTCGTCACAATAGATATTAATCACTACAATCTCCATCCTAAATCACAACCCACGCATGGTAGCAAAGCGAATGAGGAGAACCGAACCCATGGTGGCATTGATTGAGAGTATATAACGCGACGCATTAGAGGGTGCTCAGGGCCATCGCCGCTCATCAGTAGTCATAGAAGCCCTTGCCGGACTTCTTGCCCAACCAACCGGCATTGACCATGCGCTTCAACAGCCCCGACGGCCGGTACTTGCTATCCCCGGTCTCCTGATGCAAGACATTCATGATAGCCAAGCAGGTATCCAGCCCAATGAAATCTGCCAGCGTCAGGGGGCCCATAGGCACATTGGTACCGTTTTTCATGATACTGTCGATATCCTCCTTGGCCCCGACGCCGGTCTCCAGACAGATGATCGCCTCGTTGATGTAGGGCATGAGGATGCGGTTCGCCAGGAACCCGGGGGAGTCCGCCGAGACGGCGGGGACCTTGCCCATGCGGCGGACGAAGGCGACGGCGGCCGCGACCGTCTCGGGGGCCGTCTGGAGGCCCGCGATGATCTCGACGCCCTTCTGCACGGGCACCGGGTTCATGAAGTGCGTCGAGACGACCCGCGCCGGCGCCTGCAGGTCCGTCGGGTCCGCCGTCGTCGCTGCGGCGATCTTGGTGATGGAGATGGACGAGGTGTTGGTGGCCAGGATGGCGTGCCGGGGCGCGATCTGCGCCAGCTGCCCGAAAATCCTCCGCTTCAGCTCCTCGATCTCCGGCACCGCTTCGATCACAAAGTCCACCCCGCTCAGGTCCTCCATCTTCTGGCTCGGCGTGATGCGCCCGCGCGCCGCGTCCGCCGCTTCCTGGGTGAGCCGCTCCTTGGCGACATCTTTGGCGAGGAGTTTGTCTGCATTTTTGGGGAACGTATCGCGGGGGGGGGATCGTTAGTTATTTCGAGAACATTATACGGCGGAGAATCTCAGTAGGTGGGACGAGCTCCCAAGGATGGAAGGGATTTGGAATTACCGGCAAACTTGAGGCCCTTATCTAAGGATGCTTGGGATGTGTCGATTAATGTTACTGGAACTTGGGCTTTTTGGGCGGCAACCAGCGCGATGCCCAGTCCCTAACATGGAATCATTTAGTAAAGGATATGAGAGTCATGTTTTTGGAGGGAAAGGGGTCGGAAGGTGCTGCAACTGACCATTTGACCAGCTCCTATCACACCTAACGCCTTGACCTCGGCAGATCGAGCGAGAGGAGATGAACTGAAGGCCCTGGAGGCGATTGAGGGGCCTCTGTAGCAGAGGGAGCGGATTGAAGACAACAACATGGCTGTAGCAGGAGCACAGAACTTGTCCAGCATAGAGTAAAGAAATGAAAGACGCTTGGAGAACCAAATGAACGGAGAATAACTCGATGCCTTGCCTAACTACGGAGTACTCCCTTCGCCCTTCTCCGCACTCGTTTCCTTTGCTTGTGATGGCGGTCCGCGGGTATCGCGGCCCATGTGAGCCGACGTCATCGGCTAGCCTCGGCTCAACCGGCCGAACCGTTTCGCCGGCCACCCGAAGGCGGAGACGCGATGAACACGTCAATGGCGCGCTCTGATTGGTGCACTGACCCATCTGCGCGCCGGATCATTTACAGATTGCCCGAAAGATGCAGCGATGGACAGTACCTAGTAAGTTGCTATTCAAGTCGAAAGCGATCAGGAGAGTCCAGCATTATCGACCAATATGGAGGTCGAAGAGCCAGCGCTCGCGGCGACCGAGTCCACCGTGGTGGATCCGGAAGTTCGAGCCCATGTCTACAGCCTTGTCACCGCGGTAAGTATCACATGCACACAGCCCATACTGTGAATTCCTAATTGACGTTGTCCATATTAGCTTGGAGGCTTCAACGGAGAAGATGCGGACCAGTACGTCCTGGGTGACGATGCATTGGCATGCTTGCGGGACATCAAGCGCTGGCTGAAACTCTACGACGAGAAGTACAACCGCATGGACGTTGCGCGATGCCTGGGAGAAGCGAACCTGGTCAACGGAGACCTGCTACCGATCTTGTCGACGTTTGCGAATAGCACCAAGCAGACCAAATATATGTCTCGGATCGCCTTGGCGTGTTGTATGTTGTCGCTGTATTTTATTTGACCATCTTTACGCTAGGGAACAGGGTGACTGACGGGTGGTCTTGCAGTGGAAATCTTGGTGCCTCTGACCTGGCCATTGGAGATGCAAGGTGAAATGACGGCCGACAACTTCAAACATATCCCGTACCTACAACATTCGCATGTCGCATATAAGCGGGGGATTCTCAGCCATGCCAGCACGGGCTATCTCCGCACGATCATCCGCATCGGCCTCCCGAGCATGGCAACCCCGCGATCCGAACGCGCCACTCGCGATGAGGGTATTCTCAAGTTGATGCTCTTCTTCCTGCGCAATATCGCCTTGATAACCCCGAACACTCGCCTGGCAGCTGAAGGGGACGAGGAGGAAACGTCCCGCTCGGCAACCATCAATGCCTTTCAGGATCAGGACGTATTCGCACTCCTCCTCACCTTGTGCTCCAATGTGGGAGACGACTTCAACCTGCAAGACGTGGCTCTCCTGGAGACCTTGTTCTATCTAGTCAGAGGTGTCGACGTCGAGAAGCTATTCATGAACAATACCCAACGAACCGCGAAGCGGACCGACGAGCTCGATGACCTGTTACGGAAGGAGTCGTCGCTGCGGAGAGAATATGCGAAGAATGCACCCACGCGGCACGGTCGATTCGGGACCATGATCTGGGTGAAGCGCGACGACGCCAAATACTCCACAGTGTCCGGGCAGAGTGTCCTCAAAGATGAACAGACGACCTTCCAGAAGATGGATGACAGCAAGAAGTGGAACAAGCCTCAATTCCGCCGGAAGGTGCAGGATTTAACCACGTACAACGACTTCAACACTCCTGTGCACCTCAACTCCGCGGCGTCTGAGAACCTCCGGAAGTTCGTGGAAGAGTTCCTGGATTCAGGGTTCAACCCTTTGTTCACACACGTGCGCAAAGCAATCGAACGGGAAGCGGATCGGGTAGTCGACATCAACAGCCGTCAGTTCTTCTACACCGTGTCCTGGTTTCTGCAGGCGGAACGGGCACGACGTGCACTTCAGCGGGAGAAACGGGCGCAAAGCGAGAAGCCTGGGAAGGAGATCGAGCCGGATAGCTTCGGTCTGGTTGCCGGTGTGCTGGACCAGGAAACGTTCGTCTTCCTGAACAGAGCCATGCAGTATGCCGTCGACAGCAAGGACTGGCAAGATCTCATCGCCGAGATGCGCTGCTTTACGCAGGTTCTGTTGACGGTCCAGGATATGGTCCAATCGCCACTTGAGGAGGACCAAGAGATTGCCGAAAATATCCAGAATCGGATCTTCTACGAGGAAACCACGCATGATCGCGTGATCGCTATTGTTCGCGGTTATACCGATCAAGGATTCGGCTACCTGAATGCGTGCACCGAGCTTACCCATGTTTTCTTACGTATGCTGGAACGCTACTCCAAAGAGAATGTCGACATGCAGGTGCGGTCTCGGCGGCATGCCAGACGTAGGCAGAAGGAAACCGAGGGGATCATTGAGGGAGAGAACGACGAAGAGCACGGATCCGAGGATGAGGATATGATGGAGGCGGAAAGGATGTCGAAGGAGCGCAGCTTCGACTTCAGGCGTTTCGCCGCCAAATTCTGCAACCAGAAATGCGTCGACACTTTCGTCAACTTCACCAAGCATTATAGAGAGCTCAACACGGAGCAACTGAAACGTGCCCACCGGTATTTCTACCGGATTGCCTTCAAGCAGGAGATGAGCGTCTTGCTATTCCGTCTCGACATCATTAATCTTTTTTACCGCATGATCAAGGGGCCCGGAGCCTTGGATTCAAGCAAGCCAATTTTCCAAGACTGGGAAGAACTAGTCCGTCAAATCATCCGGAAATTGACCAAGAAACTGGAACAGCGCCCTGCACTGTTCGTCGAGCTACTCTTCAGCAAGATCAACGCGACCACCTATTACCTTGAATATGGACACGAGCGGCAGACGCTCCCGACCATCCGGAGAGCCCCAGCTGAGCTGGAGATCGATCCCAAACAAGCAAATACCATCGAGGAGAAGCTGAGCATCATGGTGCCTGCCTTGGTTCTAGACGGGGATGCGGAATTCGTCAAGTGGGTGAGCGAAGTACTGGGGTCGGCCGTGGAGGAACGAGATGCCTGGGAAGAGCAGGAGAAGGCCCTCCGCGAAGCAGGTGCAGAGAGCGCGAGGATTCCCAACCCAATGATATGTATGCAATCTCTAATATCCTCACGAGTGTGTGTGTACTGTACACATGTACTGACCGTTGCGCAGCTGTCAAACCTCGAGACGAGACATGCCAGAACGCCATGTTCTCGAACGCCAAGCTTCGTCTCTTGATGACGCTCGTCAAATTCGAGCGACTTGGCGTGGAAGACGTGGCGGGAGCCTCTTGGGTGATCCCCTCGACTGCAACGGCGCAATATCTGCGAGAGATGAAGTCATTTATTGACAAGTATCTCGCCAAAGCGGAGAAGGGAAACCTCGGACGTGACCCGCGCGAACTGATCCGACGCAAATACGGTCCCAAAAAGAACACGAACCAGTCCGAGGCCCACGACGGCATCAATTTCGGGTTGGACTCAGAGGGCGAAGATGAAGTACCCGACGGGTTCTTGTTTCCGGCGAATCCGCGGTCGAAGGCGAATGCGCTCTCGGAGCTGAAGCAGAAGCGTAAAAAGCGCAAGCAGAATGGTGACGATGAAAGTGAACCCCTCGATGATGCAACCCTCGAGGAGCGGCGCCGCGCCCGCGAGGAGAATGCTCGAGCTCGCATCGCGAAGATCAAGAGTGATCTCTACGTACATGCCAGTGACGAGGAGACGGACGATGAGGCAGACGAGAAGTTCTTCCGCCTGGAGGAACAGCGACGCAAAGCGCAGGCCGACCGCATCAAACAGGCCATGCTCCATGGGGTTCCTCCAGAAGCGCTGGACGGCGTCGGGAAAAAGGGGCAAGGCAAGCACCAGAACAAGCGACAGCGGAGAGACAGTCTGACTGACGGGGCAGACGAGGACGATGATATCATCATGGGGGGCACGGGGGATTTGTCGCCGGAGTCGCCACAGGACGACATGCCCCGGGATGAACTGGACGATCTCCTGGATTTTGATGACGACCTCGCGTTCAGTCGTAACCGCGAGGACCTGTTAGGACCTCCTCGCGACGATGAAGCCTCACATACTAGCGAACCTGAGGTAGAAGGCGGCGCACAGGATGAGGAGGATGAAGACGCACCGGTCGTTGCAGCTGCTTCACGCCGGCGGATGCGCGCTGGATTTGTGGTCGACAGCGATTCGGAGTGAGATGGTCTACATGTAGCTTAATGATATGATGAGCGGGAGATCTGGGGGCTGGCGAAGCATTGTGTTGGACATGGAAGCCAGCCCTCCAGCCACCTGTAAAAATGCAACCACCGGCTTATACCCTGAATACGAGCCATGAACAAATCGGCCAAGCGAAAAATGACACGATCCCAGCATTGTAGCAATGATTTGTCAACAAAAAGTAGGTACAAGTGGAACAATCTACAGCGATGACTCACAAGCGGAGTAAACCAACATCTATAGAAACATCTATAAATCAATCACACTTGACCCTCCTCCACACCAACCACACCCACCCTAAACTATACTAAACAACACCAAACCACCCAACATGCCACCCCCCGGCCACGTCAACTACATAACGCTCGACGTCTTCACCAACACAGCCTACACAGGCAACCCACTGGCCGTTGTCTTCCTCCCCCCCCTTTCCTCCTCCACCTCGTCCAATACAACCCTAACCCAGCGCCAAAAACAAACCCTCGCCCGCGAATTCAACTTCTCGGAAACCATCTTCATCCACCCCGACCCCAGCAGCGGCAGCAACACAACCCACCGCACAATCGACATCTTCACGCCCACCGACGAACTCCCCTTCGCAGGCCACCCCACCATCGGCGCCGCCGCCTGGTTCCTCCACCTGTCATCCCCATCCCCATCCCTATCCCCATCCCCGTCTCCATCCCCTAGCTTCGGGAACCCTCCGAAAGAAAATGCGATAACGCACCTCATCACCAAATCCGGGACGATCCCCATCGCCCTTATCCCTGCAACTAGCCCCAGCCCCAGCCCCAGCCCCGCCGCCTCAGAGACGACATCGGGTCAGGCCAAGGGCGAGGGCGTCACCGCGCGGATCGCGCATAACCCGCACGTGCACGCGAAGCGGTTCCCGCTTCGGGAAGTCCTGCGGTTGCATGGGTCTCTGGCTCCGGTTTTCACTCAAAACAACTCGGATCAGGGGGAGCAGGAGCAGCAGAAAGAAATCTCCTTCCCCGTGTTCTCGATCGTGAAGGGCATGTCGCAGGTCCTTGTGGAGGTGCCGTCGTTGGCGGCGTTGGCGGCGGTGACTACCTCTGCGGGCGGGGAGATGGTGGGCCCGGAGAGTGGGTATATGGATGGCGAAGGTGGGTGGGCGGTGGGGCATTGTGTGCTTTATTTCTACGTTAGGGGGGCGCAGGACGATGACCAGGGCAAGGACAGGGAGGTGATACGCACGCGGGCGATTGCTGGGAATGTCGAGGATCCGGCGACGGGGAGTGCGGCGTGTGGGTTGGCGGCTTATCTGTCTTTGACGGAGGGCACACCGAAGGAGAGGAGGGGGTTTGATTTTGTGCAGGGGGTGGAGATGGGGAGGCGGAGTGAGATTGGCGTGGAGGTGGAGATGGGAGACGATGCCGAGACGATTGCGCATGTGGATCTCAAGGGAAATGCTGTCAAGGTGTCGGAGGGGTCGATCGCGATTCCTCCGGAATAGTCGACCATGTAAGAAGTGCCTCTGCATGCATCACGTATATCCATTATGTCCCCCCGTTATCCATCAATCATCATGCAATAAATACACGTAAGTAATCAACAACATCATTCCATCAAGTCATGCACAGGGGTTATAAGAAAAAAAGAAAATCAAAGGAAATAGAGTAGAGCATCAATAATAAGGACGGGGAGGAAGTCTACTTCCTCCAGAACATGGCCTTCCCCAACTGTCTCTTCATCGTCCATCCCGCCTCAGAAAACTTATCCTTCATCGTCGCGCCTCCACCGTACCGATAAGCCGTGGTGTTCGTCCGGCCCGACGAGCTGGCTGTTGCACTCGCGTTGGCGAGGTTGCCCGCATCGAACTTAGTCTTGCCTTCGACGATCTTCTGCACCACCAGGAGGATAGCGTAGGTGGTGGATCCGATGGTGCGGATGAGCGCCAAAACAACCACCGACCACAGGATAATGGAGAGGTAGATGTTCGTGCCGCCCGAGTCGGGCCCGTAGACCTCCGAGATTGCCATGGCGAGAACGACGTTGGCCACCATCCAAATGGAGACCATGTAGGTTCGCACGGCGCGGTAGTAGTCTTCCTGCAGTTGGCTCTCAGAGATGGGCGCCTCAGGAACCTCCACTCTGTCACGGAGGTTCCGCAGGGCGGCGTCGTAGCCGCTGTCGATGTCGAGTTGTTCGGAGGGCATCTCGATTTCGACCGTAGTGCCATTGATGGTTCGTGCGGCTCCGAGGTCAGTGTTCATCACGTTGTCACCCTTGGTACCCCAGGTCACATCATGGGTGTTGCAAAAGGCGTAGACCTGCAGAGTACAGATGTAGCTAGGCAGAAGGATAAAGTACTGCGCGGAGGAGGTGAACATGTGCCAGGGGTCCAGGTATAGAAAGGACGAGTAGAAGTAAAGGCCCACAGTTGAAAGCATGGACATGACGATATTCACGAAAAGTCCGTTACTAACAGTGACCTTCGTGTATCCACCAAACCGTGCCATGAACTCAATGACGATCAAGTAGAGCGTGCAAAAGATCGTGTAGAACATAATGATACCGTAGACAATGATGCCCGACAGATAGAGCTTTTTGGCACTGCAGGACGTCAGAATTGCTGCCTGTGCCAGGAGCGAAGGAAACTCACCCTTGTGGTCGATTACCCATCGAGATAATGAATTGCAGGGCCATGACCAGAATGCAGGCATATCGTAGGATAACGAAGATATACTTCCCGATGTTGTGTCCAAAGGGGTCGATCTTCTGGTCGGTGAGCGATCCAGCAATAAAGTAGAAGACCAAGTAGAAGTTCGCCTAGTTGAATGTAAGTCTCTTGCTGTCTATATCACCGAATGCACTTACCAAGCCGAAGTACGTGAAGAGGAGCTGCATAAACTGATAGAAGCTCTCGATCTGCAGAAGAATCTTCCGGACCAACGAATGGTCCGTCTTCCAAAGCTGCCTTCCATTGACGATCGAGTATACGGCTGCGAAGAATGCACCGTTCAGCCATCGTCGACGCTGGGAGATGAACTCAGGAATTGTATCTGCAAGGATTATTAGTTATGCCAGGTGGCTGCGGAGAAATTGTCACTGACCAGGAACATCGGTTTCACCAACAGCACTTTTCACGAATCGCAGAACCCATCTCTCTTCCCTTTTGGCCACCAGCTCCCAGCAGAGAATACGATCCTCAGCCAAGTACATATTCGCTGTGAAAACATCCGCATCCTTGCCGTGCAATGTCTCACCCTTGAAGTACTGGTTCAGAGGCCCATTGCCGTCGGCGTCGTTCTGCAAAGCAAAGAATCGGTATGCACTGAGTGCACCAGGAAGGACAGTGATGTATCCAAACACAGACTCCAGAGGCTTGTCCAGAATGTTGGACATCTTGTACTCGAAGTTCTGGCTCGCAACCAGCGGGTTGAGGAGACCTCTCATGTTTTTGCCCTTTCCCGCCTTAATCTCTCCAGCAGCTCCGGCCACATTTGAGTCCTGATCGAATGCTTTCCACAAGTGGTAGAGCGCCGTGGACTCTGGCCGGGTTCCAACGTCCAGAAGGATGCAAATATTGGGCTGAAGGGCCCGCCCAAACGCGTTGAAAAACCAACGGTGGGAGTTCAACTTCTTCTTGTTGTGCTCCTTGAGACAAAAGATAATCTGACAAGGTGTCATGCCCTTCTCAGCTCCCTTGAATTTCAGATCCGAGTCAAGGGATACTTGCGTTGTGTACTCATAAACGTGGGCTTGGACCTCCTTCTGATTGACCACATTCTTGGCAATGCCCTCCTGGTAGACACCCAGGGCCGCGAGAGCATTGAGCGTCCGGGGATGGACCTTCTTGCGTCCGTCTGCGATGATGCACACGACGATCTTCTTCCATCCATCCTTACCCCATGTTCGGGACTTGGAGCGTGAACAGAAATGGCTGATGTTCCGCATGACACCGTGCATGGTGCGAGTGAAGCCAATCTCATCTTCGTTGTACATGGTGATGCAAATGAAGAGTTCGGTCTCCCGCATAGTCGTGCCAATCTGTTGACGGAGTTTATATCCTCGCTGTATGTAGTCGTCTGGGTCGCAAGTCACAGCGGTGTACCGCATGTGCGTGAATTCGCGGTCGTCACGCCGGGGCAGGAAACTGTGCAGGATTGTCGGGATTTTACACTCCAGAATGAGTTCTCCGTTGATGAGCTGCACTTCCTTCTTCGACATCTGGGCTTCTCGGACACCGCGGCGGCTCTGCTTCTCCGGGGGTGGGCCGTAATGCAAGTTCGGATCGACCAGTTCTCCGCGTTCGTCGTATTCATCGTCCAAGTCAATCTTCGCCATTCCATCCTTATCGTCCGTGATAATCGTCGATTCGCTCATGAACGACTGCAGGCTGGCGCGGTTGTCAAATTGGGGGTCGGTACTGCGGCCGCCACCACCACCGCCAAAAACATCCTCGTCTGAGTTGCCAATGGGAATACTCGCGTCATAGCCGGCGGGGGGCGCAAACAGTGGCGCTGGGGGAAGCGGACGTCTGGGACTGCCCCCATATCTCGAACTCGGGGTTCCCGGCCTAGGGCTGCCGTTGAGGTCAGCACGCTCATAATGCGAGCTGACCACGGACGGAGGTGCCGGTGGTCCGCTCCAGTTGGGTGCACGGGATGGGGACCAAGGGCGCGTAGGCGAGCCGGGGCGAGACGCATAGTGCGGTAAATCGGCTGCGGATGCTACCGGTGGGGGGATGGTAGGCGCGTGTCGAAGGCTCGATGTAGGTCTCGACGGGGAGTCTTCCGGATCATATTGATATTGGCTCTGAGCATATTGCTCTTGCTGTTCCGCTCTGCGATTCCTGTTAACAGTTCGCCTCATATAGAACATTTCAAAAAGCATCTTGACGGATGTTTCTAGCGGTTGCTGGGCCCGCTAAGTGAGCTTCGCAAGGGGCAGTTGAAACGGACAGAGATCCCACAAAGGCGTGGACATTGCGCGTTTATACCACAAGTACAAATTGCGAAAAACGTTTGGTCTTCTTCAGTCCAGGACCTTGAGCTTGTTCCGAACGCAAGTTATGATTGGGTGGAGGGTGCAAACAAGGGGGGGGCTCAAGTATGGTGGTAGTATACGGGGATAGCAGAAAAGCTCCGCCAGCATGCCGAAGAATCATAAAAAATTGACAAATTTGGGGATGAACTCAAATCAAAGTGAGCTTACCCTGCGTCATAAGTGAATGAATCACCATAGTGATACTCTGAGGTCATGCCAGTGCCTCCACTCAGATCACTGTCCACCGCCGAGCTCGTGGGGAGCAGTCGCATTGTAGCTCCATGGAGACGTGACGCCGCGGGCGAAGAGTCGAGATAAGAGCCATCTCCATACGATCCGTAGGCCGGTGGCTCTTCCTCCTGGCTCCGTGCCGGTATATAGCGCTGCGACATCGTGATACTCCGTCCCACACGTTCAATTATTCATAGTATCTATCCACCAGCCAATTGCAGCGATACGGCCTATCCTCGGGGTTGTCTTGTCTAATGCACGTGCCCAATGTGATGGGTCCTCGGGTCTATCGTTCTAGGAAGTCGGAGCACGATTCTGCCTATTCGGCTGCTATAGAAGATGGCATACAAATTAGCCTCGTCTTCTCCCATCCATCTCGGCAAGCAGCCGGAGAACAATAGACAGAGCACTCACAGTAAGTAACAGCCAATAGGTTTAGCTGGTTACCGAGCACACAGTCCCCAGTATGCTTTGGGAAATTATCAGGAATGCGTCTGACAAGATCGTGCGATCAAAGTATGTGGAAACCCTCGGATGGAGTGTTGAATAGGAGGGAGACGCACAACGGTGTAAACAACGATCCCACGGTCTTCAGAAAATCATTTCTTCAACACCGACCCACGGCAGCAAGCAAACAAGACCATAACGTGTCAGCCGTGTGCTCCTCCTCTTAAGAGACCGGGCAAGGTCATGGGCGCCTAAACCCAGTCGCGATCCGGGCGCTACGACCGGCACACCGTGGAGAAGGTGGTTGTCACCAGGGCAACCAGAGAGCTTGGGGAAACGGGCGGGGCGACAATCCTTGCAGCTTAGAAACATATTGGCTGGTACCGTAGACTTAGTAGGAATCTTTAGGAACCTGTAAGGCTTCTTCTGTACATGGAGTTAAATTCAACCTTAAAAGGGATGTAATTGTGTCATTTACTTTTATGTTCCTGTCGTTCCGGCGCTCGTACAAACAATGGAAACCAAGCCGCACGGGCTCTTGGTTCCTCAGGCACGCGGTGGAGCACATAATCTTAAAACCCAATGACCCAACCGTCAAACAGTGTTTCCGAAGGATATCGAAATTCCTCAGCAATTATCATTACCGAATCACTTTCAATTTGAGACTAAAGAGAGGATACAGTGGGGACAGATCGACCGAACCGAGTCAAACTCACCCAGCGGACCCATGGAAAAAGAAACGCCATGCTACAACTGCTAAGAAATGTACATGGGAGGGAAGATCCACTAGAGAAACAATAGACATCTGACCATAGTCAACATTACAACACCCGACCCCATCATGAATCACATCCGTTTAAGGGGACCACAAAAGTGGCGTAGAAGTGGAAGAGAAACACCATCTGCGCGAAACATCTCTTTTTTTTCGATGACAACTCCATTTTGACCACGGCCAGCACTATAGGCCAGCGAGTGTTCCTGGTGACATTGGAACACAGGTGGACAGCACCTATATTCAGGCCGTGGGCTCGTTAAGGAGAGGCTCTCTTTCACGGTCAGTGGTACCGGACTCTCCAGTTCTACGGAGCAGCACATTGCGGCCAGTGTACTTGGTCATGGAGATGTAGAGGGATTCCACGAAGAAGATGGCGAAAATAACGATGGCGAAGATCCACTGCAACGAGATCACCTTGACACCAACTTGCTTGACCGCAAGTGCTGTAAACCATGGATTAGCATGGTTATCGCGTCTGGACCAGGCGGTTATGTATCACTTACCAAGCGTCAGCAGACTCAAACTATAACCAAGGAGGTCATCCTGCGCAACGAGGATATGACCGGATCCCACGGCGAACAGCACCCAGATGAAGATGTTTGCGACGATCCTAGCGGGCAGGCTGTTGCTGTTGACAGCAACGGCTCCGTTCCAGAAGAGCGCGATGAGGGTCCAGGCGAAAGGAGCCGCGACAGCGGACAGGTGAGCAAGCGGGCTCAGGGTGCGGTGGCGCCAGTACGTCGCATGTTGGTTGATGAAGTGCGCAATCAGGATAATTTCCGCTCCCCAGAAATGGCTGCGGGTCCACAGAAGAATCCAGGCAAAGGTGAACAGGTTGTTGAGAATGAAGTGGGTTCCCACGTTCGCTGCGCCGGTAACCAGCACAGCATCCCTCGAAAAGAGATGATAGACGTAGCCGACCTGAGAGATAAGAAGGATGACCCTGAAGGAACATAAGGTGTTAATAGAAAGTCAGCTGCCGACGCCGGGGTGGAAACTCACCAGTAGATGCGTGTGATGATAGTACTCAAGCTGAAGGCAGTGATATGCTTGTTGGCTTGCTTCCAAATAGAATGGCCATGCTTCACATCATCGGGCGAGTTGGAGGAATAGTAGATGCCGACAATCAACACCAGCAACCAGGACAAAGGAACGAGAATGCGGTAGGCAGTCAAGGTCGACCGGCTATGGGACTCATGTCTGGCGAATGGATTATCTGGATTGGGTCCAAAGTAGTCAGTAATGGTACCTATGCATAGCCAAGTACAGCGAGGAAGGTCAAGTACTACTCACAAGGAGCCATGTTGAATTACAGAATGATCGATATAGTACAGACGGATGAGGAGGAACAGGAGTCGAGACCTGAAGGAGTACAGAAGGGGGATGAGAAGAGGAATAATAAGTGAAAGAGAAGAACAATTACTTGGGAACGGTCGTCATCCCGTCATCGTCACGGCGGCTGCACCCCGCATTGCCTGATCTTCTGACCTGACAGGACAGGCCAACAACAGCCACCAAATACTATTTTCAATGAACTGTTCCCCTGCCCACACACAACGCTGATCGAGTTCCTCCTTATTGGAATTGAATTTCCTCTACTTCACCGCTGCTACGAGACCACTTCAACTGCGCCTACTGCTTCTTGTTGTTAAGCCGGAGGAGGGAAATGTATGCATTCGGTGATGACATCATCCGGTCTGGACTCTCAACTTCTCTCTCATTCTCTGACACTCACTCAGCTAAGTAAAATTTAGGAAGAGACGGTACTATAGCCAGAACCCTGTTTTCACTCTCCCCACCCCTTCAGCCAACATCCACTGGAGAACTCGCTAGGCTGCTCTTTTCACCACTCTCTCTCAAAGAGCTGATCGACGTCTCCACGCTGTCGATCGGTGCACGGTCCTGTAAGCGCCTGCAGCTGGACTGCTTGAGGGTTTCCTTCCAACCAATGCCACTTTTTCAAGCTGGCTTCACCGGTTGCCTCCTTCATTGGCACGTCATCTTGCATTTCAGCCCACCCGCAATGCACGTGGACTTGCCAACAGACTGCTCTGGATAACCTCTGTCTGGGGTGTATGATTGTATACCACCGAGAGCATCTAGATAATCACCACTTGTGTCTTCCCTTAGTCCCCTTCGAATGCTAAAGATATGAGTCTGCCATGAGCAGCAATCGGAAGAGGTTCCACGGTGCTGTCTCACAATTCACTCCCTGCGATTCTGGCCACTAAGCAACCTTGCCTTGTCTTACATGATCTGTTGCACAGCGTCCACAAACCGTTGGTGGATAGACGAAGGCGCAACAATCATCCCGTGACATCCCGCCAAAGTGCGCCCGAGGCTGCAGTCAACTGGACGACCAGCAAGGTCGCTGACAATGCAGCCAACCTCTTCGACAATCAACATCCCGCCCGCATGGTCCCAGATCTTTGACCGATAAGAAGCCTTGCGTGGGATCTTCATGGAAGCATTGCACCCTCCAACCGCAACCGCGATGTATCGCAACTGGGTCGCCCAGAGGTCTGTCTTAGGCGGCCAAGGGGCGCCCAGGTGAGATGCAAGGCGGGCATGTACGTTGATATCCGATGATCCACCCGCACAATCGACAAAGACAAGGTCCTTGGGGTCTGTGATAGCAGGTTTAGGCTCGAGCTTGTGGGCAGGGAGGAGAACGCCCGTGTCCATCTTTCTCATGTACGCGCCGTGACCAGCAACGGCGAATACCTGATGCCCATAACCTTCTCGATCTACTATATCCTCGTGGATGTATCCCTTCTCCAGATTCATATTTGGGCAGCCCAGAACACCAACCTTCTGGCGTCCATTTTCCAGCAGACACAGGCAGACGGCGTACTGCTGACCTTGAATGAAGGTCGCCGTCCCATCCACTGGATCCAACACCCAGGCACGATTCTGCGAGCCGCATGTACCCTGGGCCCCCAAATCGATGATATCCAACATTTCCTCCTTTGTCTTGGGAGTATAGAGCTGCGCATCGCTTTCCTCGTCGGTCAATCGAGTAGAAGCGACCAGCTCCCACGTTCGCTCGAGGAGGGCGGGGTCGGATCGCAGGGCACTCGCGCTTTCCTCACCAACAAACACGTCATTGGGGAAGGCATGATGAATAGCGGCGATGATTAATGCTTGGGCAGCAAAGTCGGCGATGGTGACAGGGGTAGAATCACTCTTGTCGAACGACCCTTTGTCGACAGCTTCGAGTAGCTTTTTGGTCGCTAGAGTAGCTCTCTGCACTGTCAGACAGGCCAATTGCAGTTCTTTCGAGTAGGGAATGGAGGCGTCCATGATGAGGTAGCGTGTAGTGTGCGTTTCGAAAGGGTGAGCTTTTCAGGGGCTGCAAGAAGGTATAGAGAGCGTCGCCAACAGGCTGGTGCAGGAATTGATTTGTATCTGAAACCACTTGAGTCCGATCGAAGAAAGGAAAGAACGTCGAGCAATAACGGTGAGAGAGGGGGGGGGATCGCGACCGCCTCGTACTCAGGTGCACGCAGGGACTGAAACCCGGTGTGGGGTCTTGTTCGTCGGAGAGGGGCGCCCGGTGACGTAGAGCAAAATGGTTATCGTGAGCTGGGAAACCTTGGGAGGCAAGCAAGAAGTGATGGAATAGCAGGAGAAAGAGGGAATTTATCTTGCCTGCAAGAAGAAGGGCTCGGAGGCGAGAAAAGGAATTATGACTCCGACGAAAACGGAGTGGGAATTTTGAAGGATTAATGATTTCTTCTGCACTGCAAGCCAAGTCAATGATCGCCTGGCCTGGCGGAGAGGACTACTCTTCTCCTTTGGGTTAGCAACCCGGGTCTGCTTCGGGTTTGGTGGAAAATCCGTCTGCAGTGCTAGCCAGCAGTCGTTCTTGTTCTTATCTTATCGTACCTCAACAGCCATACTCTCCCGCGCGCGGAACGTGAAGAAGACTGATGAATTTATGCTGGGTTAGAAATGATGGCTACGAGTAAGTCAATGGAGTGACATGGTTAAAACTTGTCTTAACCAAGAACCGAATCAAGGACTGATATCATTCGAGGTTTATAGCCAGTTCAAGTTACGCAAAGATGGTCACAATACAAGTCACTTTAGCAACATGGGATTCAACGCAACAAATCAAAGAATCTAGCTTTCAGATACCATCATCTATATCTGCCAACAAGTGAATATGGGTACCATCTTGAATGGTATCAGAGCGGAGCAAAAGCCAGTTCGTAGGCAAAGCCTACGGTCAACCTCGCATGCTCCAGCATGTGATCGAAACTCAGATACTTGACTCGATCATCGGTGGTATGAATCTTCTTGTTGCTGTTCTCCATCTCAGACTCAGTTGCCATTGCAGAAGGGAACCCATACTTGCTCGCCGATGTGTGGTCAGAACAAGCATAGCCGCACTTGGTCTCGATATGTCCGATCTTGCAGTACTGCTCAATGGCATGTTAGCGACCGCTCCAATGTCTGTGGCGAGGTGCTTCAGCCTTACTTACCTCTTTAATGACATCCTTCAGGAATTGCGTCAGCCCCCGATCGACGTAGTCGACCATGATTCCGATAGCTTCCTTGCGGCCCGCATCAAACGACCCCTGAATGTATCCGGTCATATCCTGCTGGAGCATGGCCTTGACATCCCGCTTATCCTTCTTGTACTGGGAGAAAATAGCCTGGGAGCCTAGCATACCACCTTCCTCCGCCGAGTACCAGTGAAACTCCACTGTGTTTGGGGCTTTACCTTGGGCAACGGTGTCTGACTGCAGCAGACCCCGCAAGCCTTCAAGAATCGTAACGGTACCACTTCCATCATCATCCGCACCAGGCGCCGCCAGAATCGACGGGAGGAACAGATTGATGCTGTCCTGATGAGCACCCAATACAACGGTCTTGTTTGTCTGCCCTGGAACTCGAGCGATGATACTGAATTGACCCCAGGGGTGGGAAAACTGTTCCACGGTCGCGCCATGCTTTGAGGCACCCGTCTCCTTGATCACATCAAGGACCTGGTTGTAAAGCCACGTCGCTGACTCGACGCCGATCGCTGACCGATAGTAACGAGTATGGAACGAAGTGAAATGTTCCAGATTCTTCTCCATGTTATCCTTGGATAGATTGCGGAGGAGTGGGGCAACCTCTTCCGAGTGTTCCATCTGCACCGGGTAGTGGACATAGCTGCCGGCGTTCAGTGTGGGGTAGAAGCCAGTGTTTCGCTCAGCGGTGATATCGATGAAGTTTACACCATCCTAGACCGAGCGTCGAGGAGAGCGGTTAGTGATCGGAAAGCATAAGGGAGTGGGCGGGACATTTGTGTAATAGGTCTCAAGCGGATTGTCTTACCAATTTTAGATCCCATTTCTCTTCCTCTGTCACCCATCTTGTCTCATAAGGAGCAAGCTCGATCAAATAAAGTTCTTGCCCGTGGTGACCGCTGTGTTCTGTTAATGGTTCTTGCTGCGGTAGCACAGCCCCCAATACGGCTGTGGAAGCTGTCACGCCTAGCGCAAGGGTTGCGGTAAGCTTCATGGCGATCTGACGGTAGATCAAAGCAAGCAGGTGCTATGATGAGGAACAATTTACGGCTGAGTGATTTGGAAGAAGGGAGTGACAGGCGATTGACGACTAATGATAAGCACGACCGTAAGGAGTCGTCGGGGATAAAGGCCACCCGAGCAGCGTTAGGATGGTGATGGGAGAGGTATTAAGGGGACAATGCAAGAAGTGAGCAGGGGTTCCGCTTAATTTCTTAAAGAACCTTTCAATCGTGCTTGAATGAAGCGGATAAATGATAGCGACGAGGTTGCAGCGGAGCAACAGAAGAGGTGGAGGTGATGGAGTAAGGTACCTTAAGTGCTCCCCTCCCGCCAAGTTGCGTCAGTGACGAACGCTGCTTAAATAAGATTGCCAGGCACAACATACACATGGGTTGGGCGAGATTACACTTGAGTTCATGTTGGTACGACTTGGCAGAACTAAGGTTTCCAGCAACCACCTGACCTTCTTCATTGATTGACTCCTACTAGCATCATGGCAGTCTAAATCATTCGCGCTCTCTAGGAGCCTACTAGGAGGATGAGAGACAGGGACCACACTAGCCGCCCAGTGGGATTGGATTTCCAAGGTATGGGTGACTTGCATTGGCACTTGGCATTTAGGCAGAGGCTAGGACTGCTTCTCATGGTGATCCGAGGCTGTGTGAGACTACTATTCAGAGAATCATGCTATTGGACTGTCAGCTTGCCATCGAAGCTTGAGCGTAACCCACCCCAGAGTCTATAACCAGTGTGCCTGGAAGATTGAGCGATACAGTGAACAACAAGTGAGATCATGTGAAGTCATCCACCTCGCTGAGTCATATATTAGGTAATGGAGCGTGACTCCAGGTCGTTCAGGTCCCAAGCATAAACCGTCAGCAGGCAATCTATAGTCTAGTCAGGAGAGGGAGAATAAGAAGAGGTTTTGGCCCATCAGACTTATGGATAGGATAGTGCTACGAGTTGTAATGGAAGCTTATCACGACCAGCATTCGAGGTGGGACTGTGGGACCTCATGGCTCTACGGACAAGCATAAGACATTACCCGATGAACGACCATTCCGGTTTTTGAAGCTGGAAGATGGCAGTTTATGCGATTTATTCTGGCCGAAAGCGTGCTGTATGATTCAGAGAATTGCACAAGATATTAAGGAAACCCTTGTCGCTCTTAGCTATATCAGAAGATCCAGTTTGATCGTTACTAAAGGCCTCAATCTTGCGGGAGACCTTCAACGCAGCCATATAATGGCACGTTCATTGCTGTTCGACTCACGCATGGCTATAATCTAAACCGTGATGGAGAGCTCGTGATTCTATCCTTCCCTCTGTATAGACAGAACTCCAATGTGCCCGACCACTTCTCTCGTTTGATTGACGTCACAATGTCGAGCATTGAGCACAATGCTGGATGTAGAGTAAGCTAAGTAGGTACCTCTATTGTCAATTCACCGATGGAGATTTGGGACGCATTAAGAGCAAACAAATAGTTTATGTCAGGGTCTCTCTGTATAACTTACTGGTTAGGGTTACTGTGCCCTGACCGTCGAGTGTGTCTTTGTACTGCAGAAATCACTCGATAAGGTTAGTGAGTACTCGGACTCATACTGAGTACAGGTAACTCAATATGTACCGTAGGTCAGGCTCCATGAACTCCACAATCCCAGCACTTCTCACCAAGGGAATCACCCACCTGAGACACCTGGGCTCTAGGCAGCATAAGATCGGTCCCGTTCTCATTTATTGAATTTGCCGTTTACATCCATTACATCACCCAGTGACTCCCAATCAGTCACTGTGAGTCATCCATGATTGCAGTCCTGCGGCCAAACCTGAAGTGGCAGGTAGGGCTAGGGTTGAACTCAATCTCCTCCAATGGCCTTCATCTGATGCTTCTCGTGTCCCATCAGAGGGAGGTCCATGGACGGATGATTGACTTCGAAAAATTCTCGGCGGCTTACCTACCCATAGTATTTTACCGTACGGAACTCAATTGCTCGCCCCCCCCCCCCCCGGACGCGGACGCGACCGGGAACCGCAGTTGTCGGTTATCTATCTCTCTTATCTTGCTTGTCCTTCCCCTTCGCCTCCCCACTCTCTCTTCTCCCCTCTCCCCCTTGACGCTTACTCGTTCGTCCTTCTACCTACTGTCGCTGCTGCATTACCTTCCTCGGTGTTGGTCAGTCTAGCAGATATCATCCGCCTAAGGCTGCGACGCCATTCGTGTGCTGAGCCTTCCGCCATCTGCTCTACGTCCATCGTACCATTTTCGGCCGCTCTCGCGATCTGATTGAACCGCGTTGCGCTCCCGCGATGGCGATTCACCCCGGTTTCCCGTCTGAGGCAGACCCAAGAGGCAACCTGTCGCCACAGCAGGCCCGAGCCATCTCGATTTGGACAGAACAGGCTGCCGTCTCTCTGGAAAATTTGACCATCTCGGAGCCGGTCTCGTCCAGCGATCGAGTTGTCTCGTTGTCGCAATCTACACCGACGCGGACATCGTTTCGCGGGACCACGGTATCTCTGTCGATTCCTTTGGATGACCCAGCACCGAGAACAGAAAGTGCGTCTGCGGCTCGCGTCAAGCTTCTCGGTCAACCCTCAAAGGATGTTCAACAGGTGGCGTCGGTCAGCTTCCGTCGTCGAGAACCCTTGCGACGCGACACTCTCAAGAGGCGCGAGGCTCTCCTGAAGGGGAAGGATGGCAGCCGTCGCAGACAACGTTGGGAAAACGGTCGGTCCCTCTTAATTGCAGCTGCATTGCTTGGACGTCCCGCGCTAGACTTCATTCGCCGCCGTCAGCTAGTGGATATATCAGATTCACTAACCGCTTCTGAATTCAGATCGTCTCCTGCACAATCCCTGGGCTGAGCCGCCCTCTTCTAAAGACTGGAATATCCAGCCGACCTACACCCGACACAACCCCATGCCATACTATCTTGCGCCCTTGTGGGATTCCCATTATGCGCAATTAGACCAAAATTCGAAGCAGGCGGGCGCTGGCACGGGGAACGAGAAACACCGCGTACCGAAGGAGCTGCGCATGAAGCTCAAGCACGCACGTGGCGCTCGCGGTATGCTCCAAGACCTGGAAGAAGACATCAGACAGTTTATCCAGCGATGGAGCGAAAAGCAGCTTCTTCTCCAGCAGGAGGGGCTGGCCGATGCTCCTCAGTCGTCCGATGAGGATGACTCTGAGGATGAGGTCGTGTTCGTGGGCCGTAATGGGCTGATGCATGATTCACCTCAACGGAAGGCGAAGTTGCAGCAGATGCGAGAAGCGATGAGCGCTCACAACGAGCGCGACGGCGAGAAGATGGTGTTCGAGAGCCCGGTCGATGATCGGGGTGCTGGGTTTGGGTAAGTTTGATGCCAACCGTCGGGAGAATCTTGCTAAGCAAACCCTTGCTAACGTGTGTCTTGAATAGCCGCTGGCTTGTCCACTCGATTGCATCTTATTATGGGTTGCACACGTGGTCGGTCACTGTGGGTGAACCAGCGCGTCGTGAGGCTTATGTTGGCTTCCGTCCGCCGGCCCCATCCACCCGTCCCGAGTTTGCACACCACACGGCCGGATTTGGAAGCTGCCGCCGCGAAGCGATGATTCAGCCTGGAGATGAACTTCCGCAACCGCTGTGGGCCCAGGTTTAAGGCCTGGTGTAGATGATTCGGGGATGGAGGCCAACGAAATGATCAGAATTCTCTAGTCGGGAGCAGTCTCTCTTAGATTTATAGCGTGGGCTTGAGCTGTACGATCTAGACTTTCCAGGTGAAGCTGCTGTAGATAGGTTGGTTTTGGGCAAAGTGTAACAACTTTTGTGATAGTCGTGTAAGTTCAAACGATTTATTCCACTTTTCGCCATCAGCAAGCGCCACGGGACGTTTGCGACCACGCCTCGCCTGATGTATACTCATTGGAGAGTTTTCGATGGTCTTAGACACCCTCGCGAGCACTCGATTCAATATGGGACATTGGACGCACATCAGCAAGACTACCCGTATCCTGAAGGAGCAGCTGTAGCAAAAGCCAAAGAAAGGGCCACGCCCAGAGATCCTCCCAAGCATTCGAATGTGTCATCAACACAGATCCTGGAATAGTTATGGCCCACTTCCCCAACTGCTGACTGACAAAAAGCAAACGGACGTCATCATTACCAGGCCTCTTCTCCATAGGACAACTTAAGTATGCCGGTGTCTTTCTCTACGAGAATGAAGGAGCCTCGGTCTGAATCCCAACTCAGCTGCCTTGGGTAGTCACGCTACCCTCGATAAATGCACCCTTGACCGAAGCTCCTCCTCTATGGGGTTTAACACTGCAGGCGAGATTTCATGAGGATGCAATGCACGTTGCACTCATTGCCCCAGCACCCCCCAGTTCCACCCAGTAGTCAGTGGAAGTGGAGCAATGTAGACTGTACGTAGACTTACAATGCAGTGCTGCTGGTAGCATCGACCACAAAGTAAGGTATCGCTCAATGGCCTGAGGGATATGTTTTCCTTCTTGACCAGACGATGACATCAGGTCACAATGCAGCGAACGGAAGGAATTGCGATGAAGCAGACTCTTGGTTAGAGGGAAGGAGGAGAGCCGTCTGGGTGGCATGACAGCTGACAGGGTGTTAAGCTTGCTTTTTTTTCCCCGGCTTACCTATGTACGCTGCTTGGGTTAGTGGTTGGAAATGGTGTAGTAAGTAAGATAGGAGGTTGGTAAGACTCGGGACTACCGAAGTCAAGCCTACCAAAGTGGTCATAGTGGGGGAAGGTTATTTCAACCGGTTGTGTACGGAGTAGACGTCTGCCTATGCAGTGTACTGTATGTCCATGCGTGACGTCAAGAAACCAGCACTATCCATGCTTACTACTTTTATCAGGTTCTTGTTCAAGAAACCAAGGGAGATGGCTAGGCACTGCTTGAATGATCTACCTAGCCTGCATCTTGTTCTCTGTTGCGCTTGTTGTCGGAGGTCGAGTTCCAGGGTTGCTGCTGGCGATGATGGCGATGATGATGATACTCGGAAAAAAGTCATCCTGATGCTACGTAAGGATACATGATGGTTGTTGGGGGAAGCTGTACTCCGTTTCTTGCTCTTTGCGGGACAGTAGCAGCAGGGCGGGGATCGGGGTCGAATGTGATCCAGACTCAAGTGTGATATTTGATGGAGGGTGGGCAAGGAAAATACGATGGCATTGTTATAGGCCAGCTTGTCGTACTTTGTGGTATGGTGCATCCTCACGAGTAGAGCGGTTTGATGCGCGGTGCAAGGGACGCGCGCTGTGCCCGATATTTCCTTGTCGGGCTCGGGTTATTGATATGATGAAACCGGGGGACTAGAGGCAACGGGGTCAAATAGTGGAGTGGTTGGACCATGAAAAGATGTCTATGTCCATTTGCTTGGGTTATTGACGTTGTTATCTGTTATCTGTCATGATAGGTAAAATAAGCAGATGGTTTCCAAGAGCAGTGGTCGGCAGCTCAGTATAATGAGGGATAATATCAGGCCATAGTCAAAACAAGCGAGGCAAGGGCATTGACCCTTTCCCCCCTACCCCCCCCGCTGGATGATTCCCCTCAGTCTCCCGAAACCAGGATGGCACTCGTATTTGAATTCCCATGCGCGAGAACCCCGTGCAACCAAGCATCCAGCTGCATTCTCCCTGAGTTGAAAAAGTCCATCATTCGATTCTGCATTCTGGGGAGTTTCCCCCAGAGATACTCACTGTACAATGACATTGTCAAAAGTGGTGCCGTTGTAGATAGTCGGGGGACAGTTCGATGCACAGGCAGTCGGTCCGATCCGGCTATTCCCCATCAGGGTTCCATGGGACCGTGGCTAACGATCGTTGGGTCATCAAGATTAGGCATTAGGCATCGATACGAAGTTAAGTATGGAATACCTGGCACTGGCATGCTATTCTTTTAGGTACGACTCTTACTCTTCCCTTCTACGGCCGTTTGCAATGCACATCTTTGCTTAAAGCCCTATTGATATCGAGGGGTGGCCTCTAATGATCACTGGCACTCGCTCGCACCCCCACTTCCTGACGAACAGGCAGGCCCCTTTGCGTGTGAAAACGGTCAAGTAGTCGCAGATTCCCTGCAGGGACAATGAACAACCTGGGCCGGCTCAGGACTTCCGTCACAACCTGATGATCCTCTAACTCCGGAGGCGACAGCGATGGTGGTCATCCGCAATCCTCCGCGTTCGCTCATCCTACAGGCCCGGAGAATATCGTAGACAGTACAGTGCACTGTAGCAGGTAAGTTAGTAGGCACTTGACCTGCGATCATCCTAGCCCGAGGGGGAGCAGCGCAGCCAGTAGCAAACTAATCGCCCATCAGTGAGATTCTAGAACGAGACGATCGCAGAGCGATCGAGGTAAGACCTCTTCCGAGAACCACGTATTGGATGAACCGAGTTGGATTGTCGTGCTTGTGAGAGAGGACGCCTTGATCCCCTCTACGAGTAGTATCCCCCCCCCTTCGCCACGGCTCAGGCGTAGAAGCCGGGCTTGGAGATGAAGGCTTGGAGGCTGTAATGGGGACACATTCTTGCTGACGAGGTGAACGTGCGCGAATTCAAAAATAACCACCACCAGAACCGGGAAAGAGAAAGAAGACTCGGATGGGCGAGGAATCCCGTACGTAAATCGGCCATAACTCCAGTTGGTTGGGGGTTACAGTCCCTGCCTGCCATACCTAGGTAGGTAAATAGTGCGTTCACTTCGATGAGGCAGAATCAGAGACAAGAGCACCCGATCAAGCCACGGGAAGGGTTGTTGTCGTTGTCGTTAATGTTGTTGTTACTCCGTTAGTTGGTTAGTTAGTGAGTTAGTTGTTTAGTTGTTGGTGTTCATCGTCACTACGGAGTACTTCCTACTGAGCCGACGTGGCTGCTTCTCCTACCTTTTCCTCTTCCCCCTCTTTTCCCAATTCATTCAATCATTGATCCATCCATTCAACTAACTTATCCGACAACACGCGCGCATCAGCACTGGGCATCTTTCCGACTCTTACCCTCTCACACGGACGGCCCTTCTCCCTCCAATCGGTCTTTCTTTGTTTTTCTGCCTTTCCTTTTCTTTTTCCCTTTTTGCTTTTTCTCTTTCCATTTTTCTTATCCAACGTGTATGCTACTCGATGAAACACTCAGTTCCGGACCTGGCGTCATCTGCTATGCTCAGTTCCATCTCTGGCCCCCCTTCCACATTTTCCTCCCCCTCCATCCCCCCCCAATGCCTTCCATGCCTTTCATGCCCCCATCATCCATTCATCCACCCATCCATTCCTTTCGTGCCCCTCGGATCGTCCTCCCAGACTTGTTTTGGGTTAGTTGGAGCCCGACTCGCACTGCTCGCCCTTTCTTTTTCTTTGTGACGGATGGAAACGAACTGAAGCGACGGCGACTGGATCAATGAACAAATTCCCCTCTTACACCCTCTCCTTTACCGCTGTGTTTATTGTTACTATTATTTCCAAGTTATTCTCTAACCTACAATCCCAAACTTTCCCTATCAGCTTTCTCCCGCCTGTCCCTTCAGCCTGCTGTCATTACCAAATGACCATTTAGTTCTACCCTGCTTGGGATACTTGCCTGCCTCATTTCGGTCTGGTAAGCCCTGCGCAAACGAGAGTCGGGTTCACTGGACGTGCGGCTGGAAGTCAAACAATCTCGAACCACGAGATCGATTCCGGCTGTGGTGTGAGTATACATACAGGCTCTGCCTCGCTAGTCTTTCGAGTTTTCCTTCTGCATACCCAGCAAATCCTCCCTAGACTACCCCGTGATTGGGAGTTTCAGTGTCACAGCCGAGCTATAATCTGGTTCTGACTCGGGCATCGAAGCGCGACCAGCGTTGTCCGGCTGAAACACAAAAAAAAACAGATACCCAAGAGGCACTACTACTATTACTATACGCCCCGTACTCCCACCGCTACCCCCTGCACATACATTCATTCAGCCGGTTCCTTTGCTCTATCCTTTACGACCCTATCCTAGCCGATCATCCTAATATTACTCTACTAGCGTCACCATGGGTTCCTACAGTACATCCTCCTGTCAGCGAGGTCCAAAGTCCGGCGGAAGTTCAAGTTCGACCAACAGTGATGCCTCGGACCGTTCGAAAAGCACGGCCCCTACGATCTACAGCGATCGACCCACTCCTATGACGGGGGTAACGATGGCTTTTGATGGGGAGGAAGACCCCAAGGCCTCGGTTACGACCTACACGTCCACCAATCCCTCCGTGGATGATCTTCCCGAACCGCCGCGCTACCAAGTAACCGACCGTAAAATGGACATCTTCTCCCCGGATGTCATCCCGTCAAATCCGTCCACTTTTGGACAATTGTTCCCCTCGTCACGACGGCTTCTGGTCCGACATGACGATGCGACGCTGGATGGCAACATGAACCTGCGGGTCGACACCATGGTTCCGCAACGTGGAGGGTACCAACAAGACGTCACCTTGTTTCATCTCCGCATGTATGATCTGTTTTCGCGAAAATTCTCATTCCGTCGCTACAGTCGCGATTCGGGACGAGAAGTGTGCCATTCGGAAAGGAGGCCGGTGCCTGGGTCCGACCGGCATGCAGTCTTTCGAAAGTCGTGGAGCAGCGTGTTGGCCAGCTTGCGGCCGGGGTCGAGTGGGCATGGATCTGTACCCGTTGCGGAACATAGGCGCCAGGACTCAGGATACAAGTTAGCGGATGACAACGAGGAAGAGTGGGCGGACCAACAGTTAGAGACCAAGACTGGGATGGATCGCCATCAGTCCGTACTCACCGAGAGCACATTGTTGGAGTTTTCCAACTATGCTCATGTAGAGCTGAGACGACGAGGTGCTGGGCAATCGAAGCGATATGAGTTTGAGTATTGGTCCACGAGATACCAATGGAGACGGGAGTGCCGGAGGGAGGGCGACCTGCGGGAGTCGTCGTACCATCTGATCAACCTGCGCACCTCCAAGCCAGTCGCCCATATCGTACCCGAAATCCTCGCTCCCATGGAAGCCGTTGAGGAGGAGCGCAAGGGCGGATGGGTTCCTCCGTCCTCCATGTGGATCAGCGATCCGTCCGTGTACGAGAAGATGCCTGACGTTGCCGAGTAAGGATCCCTCCTGGTCCTCTGCCGTGTTTGAGTTTGAGGCTGACTAGTGCACAGTGTGATTGTTGCCACCGGGCTGGTGGCACTAGTAGACGATTGTATTCGTCGGAAATGGCATTCGAAAAAGCATTCGCAACTCATTCATCCCGTGCGATCAACGTTGTCGAAGAGCATCGAGCTCATGGGTCCCAGGCGGTTCCTTGATGAGGTGTTCCATCGACGGGGATCCGCCTGAGCTAATGCCTGGGACGAGTTGGACAGTGATATGACGTGGTGATCCTTCATTCGGATATTCGCGTCGGCTTCTCCCCCTCAATGAATCTAAGGAACTTAATGAAAGAACCCTGGCCATGGCGTCCTCTTGCCTGGCCTCAAGGTCATCGTCTTGCATATTGGTGGCCTGACCAGGTGCTTTTGTCAATGAAGACATGGATGCGTTGGGCGATAATCGGAACCCCAGTCCGGCCTGATGTCTATCTGTCTATCTATCTAGGGTATAATGAGGTGTAACAGGAACCGGAGGGTCACACATGCATGAATGCATTTTATATTGCTAGTGTCTAGCCTGTATGTAGAAAATCGGTTGGTTCATAGTTCTCAGCCTCGCCTGACTAGGCTGATAGCTATTTTTCGACTAAGACTATTTTGGGGATAATCTGAGTGTATCTAGTGGACTGACGCTTACGCGAGTCACATTTGGATGATGCATGTACCACGAACCTATGGGAAAAGAAAGAAAGTCAATTTGAGCAAGCTGTCACTCGCTTTCTGAGGGGAAGTGGAGAGCATGGAACTATCATGGATGAATTTCTGCCTGACTTGTTTTCTACCCCGGTCTGGACCAAAATTAGCCGTGCAGGTGAAGGAACTGTGTGGTGGAGTTGCCTGCGTCAAAACTGTTGGCTTCCCGGTGTTCCATTAAGGGAGGGGAGGGGGATGGGGGTGTGGAGAGGAGGAGGATTGCGCCCAAATCTATCCTATCCCTCTGTCCCTGAAAACCCTGGTCTGTACTGTACAATGAGGTTGGAAATTTCGGAGAAGCTTCTGAAAGGAAAGAAAACATTACTCTACTGAGTAGCAGCAAGATTGCCTGAGGCCGTTGCGGGGCCAGTCGAGGTTTGTTTCCATGGATTGATTGATTGTTTTGTCGCCGGGCCTCGGAAGCGTACCAGTCTTTCTTGGTTTCTCTCCTTCCTTTCCCCCCTCTTCATCTCTTCCTCTCCATTCTTTTCTCTCCATTTAGCGCTGGCTGGCTGGCTGGCTAGCTAGCGAGCTAGCTATCAATCGTCTTACTACTTACTTTCTCGCCTAGCCTAATGGTTCGTCGCTTTCTTGCTGGCTTGTGCAGGTTCTTTTCCCATTGTCATTATGGCATGCTTTCGTACAGGCCGATCTACTTGTCATGTTGCAGATTGAAAGAGACACCTACCTCTCTTTAGCTTCATGGTTCTAATTCTAAAACAGCCGCATGGGCCAGACTTCAAAAAAACAAAAACAAAAATCTTGAATCACAATCAGAAATGACCTGAAAATGCGACAAGGGCCGAATGAAAGCACACGTATGAATGCCCAACTAACGCGCCAGAAAGAAAGCAACGAATCATACTGGCGTTGCTTGTGAAAATTGGTCTGGGTCTAGTAGACCCCGATGCTCTTCCCTCTTCGCTGGCATCTGATTTCTCCTGCAGATACAGACAATAATTTTTCTTCGTTCCCCGGGACTTCGAGCCAGCTGCGGTTGGCTCACACTGATTCTGACTTGACTCTTGATTCTCTCTCGGCTGCAATCCCTGTCACCCGTGAAGGTTTACTTACCGCGCGATAGTCACAGCATGCGAGCAAGCCCTGGTCACCCTAGCGTCTGCAGCTTCCGGCTTTCCCCCCAGGGATGAGCTCATGCAGAGCGGCCCGGTCTGTAACCGTTTGATTCTAGGGCTGAGGGGAAGGCAACGACTGGATGGAATCGGGGCTACGCTTTCGGTCCGAATTGAATGAAATCATTAAATCGTTGATGAGCTGGCAGCAGGCTCCGAGGGCCCGCTTCGAATTAGCTGAGTGGTCCAATGGAGGTTTACCTCAATCCGACATCTGGCTTCCATTCGTCCTTCGACCGTCCTATGGGGCTTCCCTCCGCTTTTGGGCAACTAGACCAGGCCGGCCTCCACCAGTGTATTCCTTCCAGAAGGGACGGGGGTCCCTGTCCTGAAGAGCTTCTATGAGGCGAAGTGGCTTGTTCATACCCGATATTCTCCCATGCCCTTGCGGAAGCGGAGGAGAGGAGGATATGCGAGAAGAAAGAGCGAGCAAGCGAGTGAATGCGCAAGCGCAACAGCACCAGCATGCCCCCCCTCCCCCTAGCAGCGGGAGTAGAGCCGCGAGCCACGACGTCGATAGGGGTTGGTGGTCTTTCTTGCGGACTTGCTGAGTTGGCCAACAAACTGGCTGCGAACTGACATACTTGCCTTGTACAACATGCCGTCTTTGTCTCTGATTACAATTGCTGGCCAGTCGATGCATCGGGCTTGGGTGGGGGCTAGCGGCCATCCTTCCTGGTCTCTGGCGTTTCTTCAAAGGGCACACTCTCAGTCGTCGTGCGGCGGGCCGTTCCAGCTTGCAGCCTCAGAATGATCCGCAGGTTCTCCATGCTACTTGACGTGCCTTGAGTGGAGGGTAATGGAGGGGGGGAACTTGCTGACGCCGTGCCATGTTTACCTGCCCTACATGCATAAGCCCGTTTGTTAGGTTTGATGATTAGGTGCCGTGTTTGACACGCCGAAACTGTCTTGCACAGAAACTCCCCTCTGGGGCTTTTAGGGATGGCCCACAGTTTATATGACTCCCCGCTTCCCATATCCCTCGAGGACTGTCCCGATGGTTTTTAGAAAATAAAAAGAAGTCTCCGAAACTCACTGCAAAAACCACCTGGAAGGGGCCACCGCAGAAATTTCTTATTGCTTATAATATTCGTTTGGTTTCTCCATTATCACTATCTGGGGTGTTGAAGACCCCACCGTCAATTGAGTTCGTGGGTCGAATCTCCTGGCCGTTTCGTGCTTGTCAAGCAGGACAAGACCCTACCTAACCCGATTAATTTAATTATCCTGTCGGTTGCGCTTTGCATTTAGGCCCGACCCAACATCCAGCATTGAACCGGGACGACTGCTGGCTTTTGTTAGGTAGTCCGGAGAGTGAGAGAGAAGAAATTGCTCCGCCTCAACGCAGCCCAGAAACCAAGCCCACTGTGGTTTGTGCCTGTCACTCCGTCCCGCCAGCAAGGGAAAAAAAACCCGCCGCCAGCCATTGACTGACGAGACTCTTCACAATGTCCGGTGCCCATGCTTTGTATCCGGACACTACGCCATCCCAGGGGAAAACATGGCAAGCGAGACTGGAGGGTATGCCCCACTTTACTGCAATCCCTCAGGAGTTACGTCGATTGCCTTTTGATCCGATCAACTAACCCTGGTCCCTCTGCAACCAGATCACTGCAAGGAGAGCGGTGTCCCTGGCCCGAATTTCGTGATTGTCTCCGATCGTCGAGGTAAGCAGACTGTCTTCCAGTTCGTCCTGACTGTCTTCAAAGACGTGCGTTTCGGCACAGAGCGAGGACGAGAAAGAGTGGAGTCGATGTTTATGCCTACCAGCCCCTCTTCCACCTCTTCACCGACTTTTGTCCTTTTGGCCGTTGGAAAGTGGTACCAATGACTGACAGTTCCGTCCATTTTATTGCAGGAGGTCGCACGGCCTGGTCCAGCTCGGTCACCGTCAAAGGCATGTTATTCAAAGCTCGGTTTTGGTACGATGGCAAGAACCTCGACAATGCCCGGGAAGACGCCGCCGAATTGGCCGTGAACTACTTCCAGGGGGGGAATCAAAATTCCAGGCCGGGAGGGTACCCTCGGGGGCCCGGTCGTTAGAAGAGGGCTTCCTGTCGTGCGTACGGGCATACTGGAAATAGGCGTATCTCGGGACGGCTTTGGGTTTCTGTGTTCATTCTCTGTCGCTACGCCCTATACGTTGGTTGTGTACGACGCGTCCCGGACCGAAGCGAATTCCTCGAATCTCGCCAACATGTACAACACGAAAACTCGGCGGACGACGATCTCTTTTCTTTTATCTCTATTTTGTGGGAAACGAAATTGTTGGGAGGGGAACAGCCCATAGGGGCGGATGGCGGATCCGGACAGCAGCATACTGTTTTACCTCTTTTTCTCCTTCTGGTGGGGGGAGAGGATGGGGGTGGGCAGCAGATTGCGGGAGAGCATTATCCTTTGTCCACGGGGTTGGGGCTGGGTTTGAAAATCGGCCGGTTTGACGATGACGTTGGCTGAATGGCATTGTGAATGGCATTGTTCTCAGGCAACGGATGGACGCATGCATCCGCCCACTTCTTTGGCTTCTTGTGTACTTTCGTTTTTCTGCCTCAATGGCTCGCCTGGACGTGCTATGGGAGACTGTGGCACGATCTCTTTATTGAATTGACGACAGCACAGCTAATTTATGATGAAGATTAATGATTTGGAATTGTCATTCTACCTGCGGCAGGGCTTTGGTGCTTTCTGGGAGGTGTGACAACAACTGGGGGAGTAGTATGGAACATATTCAAACAGAGAGGGGAGGGCAAGGCTACACGACCAGGATATGGACAGTATCAGCATGAAGAAAAGTGAGGATTCAGATGATGTAATTTGGATGTTGTTGAGGGGGAAGTCTTCTACTCCCAGAATTCAAATAATCGCCTCCAGCACCGACAAAAACAACCCAACTTTACCTTCTCCCCTGAACCCAAACCTAACCTTCAATCTGTAAAAAGATAATCCAATTTCACATTGTCCCTGGCTCCTGGTGGTGACATATGCAAATGTGCGTGCGGTGAGCCCAGCCGCACTTACCCGAAAACCTGAAGATTACCATAGAACCTCGGAGAATTTTTAATTTTTTTTTCTATTTTAATTTTCACTTACAGACTATAAGTTAGTTAAGTTGAGAGAGTCACTAAACCCAACACACGGACCATTCCTCGTGCCTTGCCTTGCCTGTCGCTCTTTCGCTCTCCATAGTGGAAGAACCACCCGAACCCAGTACCATGGTTCACTCCGCACATCATCAGATTTATTCTAACCACGCATCGTTAAACCCCGGCCCCAGCCCTTGTAGGCTGGGAAACTAAGTACTAAGTTAGTTGACTAAGTTACTTACTTACTTAGTGATCCTGGTTGAGATTTGGGACGGACGGTGGGGGGAAGGGAGGATGGATTGTAGGTTGGTCCGCGCGTCCACGTGTTCTTTTGGTGGTGGTGGGAGGGCGTGTTCAGGGGGCTGGCTTTGGGAAGTGTTTTGATTTTGTTCTCTGGGGGGGTATGAGTGGTTACTGGGTTGGAGATAGGGGTTTATGTTTAGGTGTAGGTTGTGGATTGGGGGGGTGGGGGGGGGTTTTGTTTCTTGGTTGGATTATTGCGATGCTATGGTGGGTTGACTTTGAATGTTATGGTGGTTAGGTGGGAAGGGGATGGGATGAGATCGTCTTGAGATCGGGGAGAGGGAGGGGGGTTTCGTTATTCAGGTAGAATTGTGGTGGTATCATTGTTTGCGGGATGGCAGGGATGACATTGAAGCGATGGGATTGTTTATTGTTGTATATCATGAAGGTCCTGGGCGTCCAATTGCTAGACTACACAGTAGGGGGGAGTTTCGGGGATTGGCTCGGTTGATGGCATGATGGTAGTTGTGCTCGGTTTAATTGTCTTCTTGTGGACTGTACAGTACATTCAGGTCAGTAGAGTACTCCATCGAGCAGAGACAATAGGAAGTCAGTCTTCAACACTAGATGCAGTATAGTTAGTAACTACTCCGTACTTTGTCCTCAGTGACAGCAGCAGACAGAGACACCCCCAATCGGGTAACAAAGCCCACGTGATCTCGCGGCGCGTCGCGACCGCGTCCCGCCGCCGACCACCATCTCCATAACTATACACTTTTCCTCCTACTCAAACCACCACCTCATTCCTCAACAATCAACTGCCAAAAAAACAACAGACCATCAAAATGCTACCCTCCGCCGAATCCGCCCCCACGCCTCAACCCGCCCTTAACCCCCCGTCTACCACCACCACCCCTCCCCCTCCCCCTCCCCTCAACCCACCGCACGACCCCTCCCACGAAGAGCACCAATACCTCAACCTGATCCGCACGATCCTCTCCGAAGGCGAGAACCGGCCCGACCGGACAGGCACCGGCACGCGCTCGATCTTCGCGCCGCCCCAGATGCGCTTCCGCCTGCACAAAGCCACCCCATCCGCCTCCACCACCCCGGGACAAGAACAGGAACAAGAACCCACATACACGCCCATCCTGCCCCTCCTAACCACCAAACGAGTCTTTCTGCGCGCGGTCGTGGCCGAACTCCTCTGGTTCATCTCCGGCTGCACCTCCTCCCAGCCCCTGTCGCAAGCGGGCATCAAGATCTGGGACGGCAACGGCAGCCGCGCCTTCCTGGACAGCGTGGGGCTCGCCCACCGCGCCGAGGGCGATCTAGGCCCTGTGTACGGCTTCCAATGGCGGCACTTCGGGGCGCCCTACGTCGACGCCACCACCGACTACACGGGCCAGGGCGTCGACCAGCTGGCGGAGGTGGTGCGCAAGCTGCGGGAGACGCCGTTCGACCGCCGGATCATCATGAGCGCGTGGAACCCGGCCGACATCCCCAAGATGGCGCTGCCGCCGTGTCACATGTTCGCGCAGTTCTACGTGAGCTACCCGGGGGGGATTGCGGAGGACGGCACGGGGAAGGGCAAGGGCCATCTGCACTGTTTGTTGTATCAGCGGTCGGCGGATATGGGGCTGGGGGTGCCGTTCAACATTGCGAGCTATGCGCTGTTGACGCATATGTTGGCGTTTGCGGTGGATCTTGTGCCCGGCAGTTTGACGCATACGTTGGGCGATGCGCATGTGTACTTGGATCATGTGGAGGCGTTGGAGGAGCAGCTGACCAGGGAGCCGACGGCGTTTCCGGAGGTGAGGATCTTGAGGGGGGATCGGGGGAGTGGGGTCGTGGATGGGTGGAGGGAGGAGGAGTTTGAGGTGCTGGGGTATCGGCCGCATAAGGCGATTAAGATGAAGATGAGTGTTTAGTGCTGTTCTGGGGTTTAGGTGCAGTGCAGCTGTTACTGTACAGATGGGTGCCTTAATATGATAGACAAGTATGAAAAGCAGTAAGCAGTGGTATATCGGCCCTTATGTACTCGGCATGTTAGATGCTATGCTAGATGCGATGCGATGGGATGCCCAACTCCAACTCCAACACCAAACCCAAATATCCAAAACCTCAAGAAAAAACCCCCAAAATCACAGCTAGATCGCCCCCCCCCCGAAATAAACCGAGACACCCAAACTAAAGAATCACCCCGGCCCCCCGCAACAAAACCAACGTATCCCCAGCGACCACCTTCTCGCCCAACGTATCGCCAAACTCCAAAAACACCCCGCCATCCACATGGAACACGCGCAGCCGCTCCTCCTCCCCAGCCACGCGGTTATTAACATTCTCGACCCCGAGCCTCCGCGCCGCATCATCCAGCACCCGCCCGACCTTCCACTTCCCATCGAACCAAAACGCCCCTGCTGCCCCTGCCCCCGCAGCCCCCGCCGCCGCCGCCGCAGCAGACCTAGTAGGCGCCGCCGCCGCCTCAACAGAAAGATACACCCTCCGCTCCGCAGGCACAGCCGCATCCCCCTTGGCCGTGCGCTTGAGGGCGTTGACCGCCATCGCGCGATTGACCGGCTTGCTTTTCTTGGTAGTCGTAGTCGTAGTCGTAGCCGTAGCCGTAGCCGTAGCCCCCTTATTCTTATCCCCTAGACTCTTCCCTGCATTCCCCCCACCCCCACCGCTACCCCCCGAAGCAAGCGAAGCAAAGCTGCCCCGCACCCGCGCGAACATCGACTTCAGCGTATCTTGCCCTTGCCCAGCACCCCCACCCCCCTTACCACCACTCCGGGGGAAAGGCTGGCAAGCATGCCCCTCCCGCAACCGATGCTTGAGACAATACTCCCTCCGACATTCGGGGCACCGGACGCCCGGTTCGGAGAGGGTGTGGATGAGGGTTTTGCAGGCGAGGTGGCTGCATTGGGCTGTGTTGTGGATATTTGGTTTGGTTGGGGGGGTTGAGGAGGTTGAGGCGGAGGTTGGGGTTGAGGTGGTGGTGGTGGCGCTGCTGCTGCTGCGGGCCCATTCCCCCGCGCGAGGACACTGGTGGGCGGATTCGGTGCGGTGGTCGAGGCAGAACACGCCCCTGCAGGAGGCGCAGCGGAAGGGGAGGAAGTCGAGTTGGTGGCAGTATTCCAGGTCGCAGTGGTGGCCGATGCTGTCGAGGTCGGTTTCGGGGGGTTCCCCGTTGGGGGAAGTGTTGACACTGCCGCTGCCGCTGCCGGACATTCTTTCTTTCTGTAGTGGTGTGTGTCTTTGGTTGGGATTTTTTTGCTTTGGAATGGTAGGTTATGGTTTGAGTTAAGAGTGAATGTAATGAGTGAGTAGTATAAAGGTTGGCTTTGAATGAGAGAGAAGTTATGTTTAAAAGAAGGTGGTAAGCTGGCTGAGAAATGCAATATCACGGAGTCAAGTCAAGTGGACGATGATTAATGGTCTTCTGGCGGGTGCTGGAAGATGCACAGGGACAAGTCCCTGACTCAGCGTGGCGGTGCAGCAACAATATTATCTGATGGCGGAGATTAAGACGGAGATAATACTAGCAACAAAAAAAAGTTAAGGTCAAGGGGTATAAGTTATCACACACATCAAAACACTTTACGCAGTCAGGCAGATTACAGCATGTGCCCAGTCAAACACTCAAATCATCCGTCCTCCGCTTGATGTCCTCCCTTTGCCTCCTTCTCCACCCCCGAACTACCCGCCGACGCAAACCGAATAGGCCCCCGCGACATCAACACAGGCAACCCATTTCCCATCGGCTCGGACGCCGGTGGTAGATACAGCCTCGACTGCTGCTGCCCCGGAGTCAGAGGCGGGGACATCAGCACGGCGGATTTGCCGGAATGCGTCCAACTCCCTCCTTGGGCAGAGCCCGTCCGGGAGACTGGCGACGAGACCACCGACAATGGGGACATGACTGAAGCAGGGGCTTTAGTCTCCTGCCCGTTAAGCTGCTGCTGCTGCTGCTGCTGCTGTGGTTTGATCTCCTGCTCGGTCAGCTGCGGCTTGGCCTCCGCCTCACCCAGATGTCTATCCGCCTCACTCCCCACACCTCCATCCCGACCAGCCACCTTGGCCGCAGACGCGGCAGAGCTCTTCCCTCCCACTCGCTTCGGCGATCGAGGGGGCTTGGTCGTCTTCGAAGTTACCTTGGCCCCATTCGCACGCCTGCGTTCCTCCGCGGCCCGTCGCTCGCGCGCGGCATTCTCTTCCGGGGACGGGACCTTCAATTTGATATGCAACTTGCGCACCCCGGCAGCCAGATTGTCGACATCATCGCTGGTGCTCTTGTTCTCCGCGTCCCTGCTCTCATCCTTGTTCCTGTTCTCATCCTCGCTCTCCTTGTTCTCCGGACTAGGCTGAAACTCCGGCGGCACTCGAGGCACAGGAGGTGCAGCGTACGCACCCTCACGTTGGGGCGTGCTGGAACGAGAGCCACTGGCCCTGATCGCACCAGTGGCAGCAACCGCCGCAGCCTTGGAAAGCTCTCGCGCATTGGAAGAATCGCTGCCGACCGATTCGGCCACCGCACTCTTCCTCCGCGCAGTCCGTACCACAGGTGACGTCTGCTGCCCCCGCTCCGGAGGGGCATCGATGGTCGTCCTGCGCATGCTGCGCGCTACCGGCCGTTTCGGCATTTCAGCCTGGGGGCTGGGCGGCAATGAGGGCTTGGGCTTGCGCACTCGCAGTTTCATCCGGTTGTCCTCCGGCGGTGCAGGGGGTGCGCTATTGGCGCTGGGGGTCGCGCTGCGAGCCGCCGCCGTGGCCGCCTGCCGCTCCCGGCGCAAGCGCGATGCTTCTGCGTTCAGCTCCTCCGGCCGACAGCTGGTCGTCTGCCGATACGTCGGGATCAACACTTTAAAAAGCTCGTGGGTGGAGGTCGCCCAGCCGACCGGCGGCAAGGGCGGGGGCGCCTCGGGTTCAACACTGTAATAAGAGCCTATCGACCGGCGATCGCGCGAGGGGTTCACCACCTTAGCGGTAAAGGACTGGGTGGGTTGGAAATAGGTCGGCGCCGCTTTCTCCCGGGGTTTGGCGGGCGCCAACGGCGGGTACACCAGCGCTTCCAATTCCTCAAGCATCCCCGGCGACCACCACTCGTTGTCGTAACCAGGTTGGGGTGAGACCACATCCACCGGCAGGGTGTCAGACAGGCCCAGACGATCGGTCATCTCAGATGCCAAGCGATCGATCTGCTGGTCCTCGTCGGTCTCCCTGGTCTCGCTCAGCCCCGCCAGATGGCTGAGCACGCCACTGGTCAGCGCGCGATTGCTGTAGCCGCCCTCCAGGACACTGATGACGCGCCCGTCCGTCCCCAGCCCTTCTTCGTTAGCCAGCCGCACCACATCGGCCGTGAATCTGGCGTAGAACTCGGTCGGAACGTTCACCTGATGCCGCTGCATGCCAGCCCCCTCCCACTCGCTGGCGTCAAACCCCGCCGAGAGGAAAATGGCCGCCTTGGGCGGAGGTCCATTCGCGGCGCTGGTCAGTCGCTGCGTATGTAGTCGTAGGAATGCGCGCGCTTTCTCCAACAAGATGCTATACTTGGTCGTGTACAAGTCCCAGAATTCCTGGTTGGTCTTCCACGGCTCCAGATGAACATTCCAGATCGATTGGCCGTGGGCCTTGTCGATGCACACACTCGCATTGCGCACCTTGTCCGCGTCGCCCGCCTCGCAGGGATACGAGTTGATGTCATGCAGACTGAAGTATCCCACCATGGTTTTCTTGTGCGCCGCCGCGTTCCGGGCGGCGGTGCCGGCTTTCTGGTTCTGGTCCCAGGCGATCTCCTGCGAGCCATCCCCGTGATGCAGATCGAAGTCCAGGATCGCGGCATGAGTCAGACCATGGGCCATCGCCGCATGCGCAATGCCCACGTGAACATTGTTGATCCAACAGAACCCCGATGGGTGGCCCGAGGAGCAGTGGTGACCTGGCGGGCGGATGCAGACAAAAGCTCGCTTGGTCGGGCTCGTCCCAAGGACCGCATCGACCGCCTCCGTCACGCCTCCCAGGGCGCCTTCAAATGCCGCCAGCGACTCTGCGCAGAGATAGAGGTCCCCTTCATGAAGAGCGGGCGCGTTGTTGGCGGCAGCAGCAGCAGCAGCAGCGGCACCGTCCTTGCCCGCACTGCGGGGTCGAACCAGCTCCTTGCCGTTCAGGGCCAGTCGCGACTCCGCCGCATTGCACATGCTCCTCAGCTCCTCCATCCACTGCGACCCGTGCACATGGGCGACGACGGGCGACTGCAACGACAGGGTGCGCGCGGTCCGGCGGATCTGGAAGGGCGGCACGGGCAGCTGGCGCGGATCCAGTTCGGGGTGCGGCGCGTGTCGACCGCCGGCATGCCGGCGCGCCAGGTGCACGTACGCGGCCGCGATGCCCAGCACGGTGGCTTGGATGCGCTCCGGGCGTTCGACGATGGAATTCAGGGCGGCGCGGGAGGTGCGGGGGCGCGCGAAGCGATGGCCGTAGCACGCATCGTGTAGCAGCACCAGGGTGGAGGCCTGGACATCGGTGGACTGATGCCAATTCATCTCCTTCTGCAGGAAATCGGCTGCGATCGACGCCGCCGTGGGCAGAGAGCGCTCCGGCGCGGTGGCCGCGGGCATGCTGCTGGCGGCGGCGGTCGGCGGAGATGACCCCAAGGGCGAGGAGGAGGAGCGCCGCGACGCGGTGGTCGGACGCGGAGAGGCTGAGGTGCCTCGGTTGGAGTGCAGCGACGCGGTCGATGAGCGCTTCTTCAAGCTCGGGGTGGACTTGCGGCGATCGTCCGCCAGGGAATCAGAGCTGGGGATGCGCCGAGGGGGCGGGTGCGAACGCGCGGGGGGATCGGGGGGCGATAAGCGCGACGATACACGATCGGGAGATGGTGGATGCGGAGTAGCGATGATAGAGGCATCGGTTGGGGGAGTAGCAGTAACATAAGAGGATCTAGGATAAGTAGAACTTGATGTGTTTATCGCAGTTGTTTTTGTGGTGGTGTTGGTGTTATCGGACACAGTCGCAGTGAATGACGCAGGCTCCGCATCGCGTTGTGAGGGGTCCATGACGGGCCCATTGGATGAAGTATAACACACAAACAAAGACAGAAGATGACAATCAGAATAGGTGCCCAATGTCTGACAGGGTTGTGAGACAGAGGAAGTTTATAAGAGCGACGGTAAACGAGCAGGTGAGACAAGAGAAAGGGAGGCGTTGTTGTTGTTGTTGTTGTTGCTGTTGTTGAAAGGGAGAAAGCGAAACAGGGAGAGGGAGAGGGAGAGGGAGGAGGAATGAAGGTGGTTTGTTGCTGTCTGTACCTTTGGGTTTGGTACGTTTGGATTCTCCCCTCAGGGGTTTCAAGTCCGGTGCACTGCAAGTAGAATCCATAATCCATAGTACATTCCACCCCATCAATCCACAATTTCTTTGCTTCTAATGAGGAAGTTGACAGCTGACTTCTCTCTCGTTCCCTCCCCAAACACGCAATGATCAACGAAAATTTGATTGTATTGTTTTGGTCTCTCTAAAAGTTTCTTTTCATTGTTTGTCGGTCTTATGCAGCCCAGCCCAGCCCAGCCCATAGACGATGAGGGGAATCTCTTGATGCAGTGTCTTAATCACCAGTCCCTCCCAAATAATATACTCCAGGGTAACATGCATAACTTCACACTTATCACCCAACTGTTGCTTGGAGATGAAGGGTAAAAAAAATAATAAGTCAGATAACGCCCTGAACCCTCTTTCCCTGGTGTATTCCACCAGGTTCTCAAAACGCCTGTTAACCCCCAGCCCATACTCAATAAACCCTGTAACCCAAAACCGCGCAGCCGCAGCAGCGCCTTGCCAGCAAAGCAAAGAAAGAAAATATCAAAACAGCCACCAACACCGATACATAACAAAGGAAAAGCAATTGCAGCAACAAAGTTTCGAAACATAGGAAAGACAGTAGTAAACGAGAGACATTCTTCTTGAACTCAATATCCCTCTAGATCGTGCGCGATCGGAAGTGGAAATGGTACCACTTGCGCCGGCGGGGCTCCAGCGAGCTTTTCTCGCTGCTGGAGCCGCCGCTGGAGGAGCCGCTGGAGCTGCCGGTGGAGCTCGTGGAGGCGCTCATCATCGACAGGCGCTTGCGCTCCTGCTTACGCTCGTGCTTGCGGCACTTGCGCTCCGACTTGAAGCCGCGCGTGGCATGCAGGTGGCAGAAGCATTGCATGTGGACCGTCTTGATGTCGAGGCTGGGGCAGCTGTCGCGGCTGCGCTCGGTGCAGTAGTGTTCGCCGGCGGCCTCCTCGCAGTGGCACCAGGAGTAGATGGTAAAGTATTGTTGACACATTTTGTTGTGTGATGTGATGTGTGGTTGTAGTGGGTGTATGTGGAAAGATATAGTTCGGCGGGTGGCAGGTAGTATAGGTAGGGTTCGTCTGCTTAGCCGGAGAAAGCCTGATAGTAGACAAACACCAACCCAGAATTGCTCGCAGAGGATCGACACCAAGGTTAAATATGTCAATCAAAGAAGAAATGGGCCCGAAGAAGACACCCAAAGGTTAAAAGCCGAGACGTTCGCCGGTAAGTGCCCAAATTGAGGGTGAATAATGAGTAATCGAGTCAGGCAGTCGGTGTGGACAGCCCTGAGAGGGGGAGGGGGAAAAAAGGTCGCACTGGGCGTTCTTCGTTCTTCCCGCGGCCTTCCGGGCGTTTCTCGGAAGGGAAAGTAAGAAAAAGTGACAGTTTTGCAGTGGAGGCGGAAGTGGATATCCCGTCCAATTTGTCGGAATCGAACTTTTTTTTTCAGAGAAGAGAGAGGGGTGGGGAGTTCTGTTCTTTGAATATTTTCCCGTGTTCTGTGGTTTGGGAGGGTCAATCTCGGATAGACGGCCGTGATATTCGTGTTGGTGGTTGACGAGGTGTTGAGTAGTAGTGGTGATAATGTGGGAGTGACACCAAGCAAGACGAAGTATATCGAGGATCTATACTTCCACCAGTCACCAGGACGAGTTGATGTGTGTGAAGACTGAGATAGAAGATAAGACCACGAGGGGAGGAGGGGGGAGGGGGAGGGGGATGAGAGGGGGGCAGGTTCGGTATATTATATTGTCTGTCAATCGTCTTGTTCTAAAGAGGAAGAGAAAGGAGTTCTAGCCACAAGGGGGAGAGAGAGAGGGAAAAGAGAGGATTATTATGGAGTAAAATTAGATCTCGAGTCAAGTCGGTCAGCGATTCGCAATGAAGCACGTCCCCCAATGGATCTTTTATTCCCTACTGAAAGAGATCGACCCGATGAAAAGGATGACTGAATGAATGAATGGATCATGACATGGGGGGATGGAAATGTGGAGGGGCAATGGTAATCCTCAACATCATATCATGGGTCATCAACATCATCATCATCATCATCATCATGGGGTTGACTGCTCAGCTGTTCTGCAGCAGTTAATGGATTGATTTGCTTTTGACGTCAGGTCCGAAGCGCTGCGGTGGAGTTACGGCGTTTAATTCCCATCAGCAGCAGCAGCAGTAGCAGCAGTCATTATGCCAACAGCCACTCACTCACTCACCCACGAGGTACATCTGAACCTCCGGCATACGACGGAAGAGAAAGTTAAAAAGAAAAAATAAAAGATGAAAAAGAAAGCCCCAAAGAAGCCATCAAGTTCATCGTTAGGTCGCATCATCCGGGGGAAGAGTATGTAATCGACTCTTTCGGGATGGGGGGGAAAACGACGGACCACCCACGGGAACTCCTTTTTTCCCTTCCCTTGGGACAGTACAGGTACAGTAACTAGTACATAGTAAGGGTCAAAGTAGGCGACAAAAGCCGCAAATGCCACCCCGAGTCTTGGCCGTGTGTCTGGACCGTCTGGATCTTCGATTCTTTCTAATCAGTAGGGAAGACGTGTGAAGAAAGGTCAATCGGAACCAGGGGGGGAGCACTACCGTACTGTACAATGAAGCATAATCTCAATAGAAAAAAAGCCGGCTGTTGTGAAGCGGAGGAAGTGAACATAAACATAAATTATTCAGATCTCATGTCAACTCAATTGAGCATTCCTGACAGTGGGATGCAGCATAAAATATCCGGTATCGGACCGAGCCAGGGGGGAGGGCAAGGGGGATGAATGAGTTGAGTAACAAAATGAAGCGAATTATGCATCAGGGGGAGACGTACATAGTAGTTCCCTTCCCCCTTCCCCCCCCCGGGGGCAGATCATTAAATTATCCATCCCTACTCCTCCGTACTTTTCCTCATAACGACGCGGACTCCGGTCTCTACGGAGTTACATTGACAGGACGGAGTAGAGGTACTGTAACTAACTATGTAGTAGCCTAGCTAACTAACTACTAACTACTCAAGAGAAGGGAGCCGACCCGACCCTTTATAGTAAATTACTCCCCCCCCCTCCCTTGGTCTAAGCGTGCATGCCATATGGGAATTTGATTAAACCCCCCTCAATTGTCAAACAGTAGTTCGACGGGAAGTTTCTCTAGCTTCTTTCTCGTGACAGCCACGAGGAAGGGAGAGACTAGTAGGCAAGTAGACTATTGATTGATTAATTTTGATTAGGTGGGAATGTCGCAACAGCCGAACAACCTTTACTCAGTAAGTCAAGCCCCATCAACCATCGGGAATAGTTGCCTGTGGAAATGAAATTGGACTGGAGCTCGAATGGAGAAAGAAAATTCAAACTAGCTTAACAAAATGGAAAAATGAAAAAAAAAATGGGGAGGCCTAGCCGGTGGGAACAATATTAATTACTTAGAATCTTAGACAGTTAGACTATTTGATCGCTAGGTGGAAATTGTGACAATTTGAGATACATTATGGGCCCCGAACGGAGGTCGAAGCCCGAACGGGCGGGTGTGGTTTGGTTTGGTTTGGCTGGGCTTCTAGTGCGATCGGAAGAGAGCAGGAGAAGATGGACTGACTGACTGACTGACTGACTGACTGACTGACTGACTGACTGACTGACTGACTGACTGACTCTCTTTTCACCAGTCACTCACTCACTCAACTCCATCCAACTCAGCTCAGCACACCCAATTCACACTTGAAAAAGAGGAACCGAACCAACAAAAGGTTCTGGATCGTGGTCGACAGAAGGTCTCTCACGTCATGACATCAGCAGATTTTCCGGGGAAAGGGCCTCTGCTACAGTGACCAAACCACATCATCACATCATTCATTGTGACAGTACATCCAATGCAGTCAACATCATCGTTCATGCCGATTTTTTTGCCTCTTGGGGCGAATAATGCATGGATGATGACGATGAACGGGTGATCGGGCATGACGAAAGCGGTCTTCAATTCCACCGTGGACAAACCCCCGGTTGTCTCCTTTGGGACCAGGTGGAGACCACACCCGCCTAATCAGGAATCTGTCGGAGCCGATCTCCCGGTGTCACGTGTAAGCTTGGACCCGAGCGGGCTTAGTCTGCTCCAATGATCGGCGTGCAGTGAAGCTGACTCAGCTGAGCTGATGGTCGGGTCGATCAGTCGGTGACCTAATTGGATGATCCCTCCACGAACCGTGGACGGATCCCTCGTCTGTAGCCCCAGAACAGCCTTAACTGGACACCTCGACAGACACTGCATCATCGATCAGATAACATCATCGTCTGTCGACATCATATCTGACTATCCTGAAGATAGAGTTTGGGAGGCGTCTCGACCTGATCAGGCTCAGCAACCGTGGACAGAGTCAATACCTATGAGTACATAGTACGATTCACAGGGCACATGAAGAAACAAACAAAAATCAGAAAAGTCAATAGGCATCAGCGTCATACCCGCCCAACTCCACTATGCGATTTACACAGACCGCCACAGCAACGCGCGTACACTTGCCCACATTACCCATCCGCTAACATCAGAAAATCGAAATTACTGCCCACATGCAAAAAGGTATATACGGTAGGTGGTCAAAAGGTCGGAACAAGTAAATACATAAATGCCTGCGGCCATCATGGATATGCCCGCGCCCCATCCCGGAGTGAGGAAGGACAACGGATCAGAAGTCAAGGGGAATAAGTACATTAGTTTTGATGAGGAGGAGTAATGGACCGAACACGGTCTTCCGATGCTCTCTCTCCCTACAATACTCCTTGTGACAGCCGTTGCTCCATCTGCTTGGCCAGTGCTTGCGGCACGGCTTCTTGCGTGGCTCGGATAGTGACTCGGTACATCTGTAATTGGTCAGTCGGTCATCGATCTTTTCTCGTTGAAGCAAAATCTAAATCTTACCTTCCGCTCATAGTTGGGCTCCAGTCGCAGAAGACAGCCCGTCTTCCCGTTGACAAACTGATAAACAGCGCAACCCACAATGTTCTTCCCGTTTGGATCGACGTTGTCCAGGATCTTCCAGCCAAATCCTTCCACCACCCGCCGAGTGAACGCTTCGCTAACATCCTTGGCCCGCGCCGCCACCGCAAAGGTATTTTGCGCCTCCAGCGGTCCTCCGCCAATCTGCCGCCACCGTTTGAAAAAGTCTTCGGCTGACAGCGCCGATGGCTCCATGAACCGATGCATCAGGATCGGCAGCTGCAGCGTATAAGCCTGGAGTGCGCCAGCAAGGTACGAGATGCGGATCGTGGGCGCGTCCGTGAATGGCCCATGCGATTCCACCAGCAGCGTTTGCTGCGTTTGCCCCGCCGCCGGCACAGACGGCTCGGGCAGACTTTTCGTGTCAAGCTTCAGATTCGGGGCAGCGCGGTTGTCCAATGTGGTCGTGAGGGACCCGACCGGGTACGAGGACTTGTTGGAAAGGTAGATCTTCACCACTCCCATATGACCCCGGTATTCCGATCGCAGGCCGACCTGGATCTGCGCATCCTCAAAGAGAACGCCTTCGTCGTTGAAGTATAGTTTATTGTAGCCGACATCCCAGTCGGGCGTCAGATGGGCTGCGCTGGCCATGTTAGGAGCAGCAGAGGCGCTGAGATCCAGCCCGGCCAAGTCACCAGACGCACTGGGCCCTGTAGCTGCTCCGTTCGTTCCCGTCTTGGTGCCGTTGACAATCGTGGTGAAACTGCGCTTCAGTCCCGTGTTTTGCGCCATCAGTACCTCCTTCTGGTCCGCATTGGCGTCCTTGCCGCCCACCACCCATGTCTTCTTCTCCGTCGTGCCCGCGGTTTTCTGGTGGAGACGGGAGAGCAGGATCGACGCGCGTTCGGAGAAGGGGGGCATCTCATCGCAGACTGTCCGGAGCAGATCGTCCGTGGGAAGCGTCGCCAGCGACAGATACTCAAAAGCACGCTGCTGTAATTCCGAGTCGGGAGAATGGCTGTACAGGCGGAAAATGTGCAGAAGTTGGGGTTTGATTTCGGGGAAGAGGTTGACAAACTTGATGAATGATGACAGAATCATGGCCCGCGTGTTGTCGGTACTGGTGATCATCTTCGCCTGCAGTGCCAAAAACTGCTCGATCGGGCTCGAACCCTGACTGTCCGCAATCAGGTGGCCGAATTCCCCCAAAACATAACAGCCGATCTTCACCAAGCTCTCGTGGCAGTCGGTCTTCAGATATCCAAGGAGGTTGTGTGCCGCATAAGCCTGCAGTTCTTCGTTGTTGGTCACGATCTGAATCACTCGCTGCCATACCTCCTCGTTGACGTGGTCACCAGCCAACGACAACAGCTTGAGTGTCATGTCGATGTACCACTGGGCATCCGTGGCGTATTTCTCCGTGAGAATGGCTACTTTCAAGACCATTTCCTCCCGGATCGCATAGTCGGCCGTCTGGAGATAGCGTAACAGCTCGTTCACGATTGGGCCAGCATTAGTCGTGTCGCACATACTGTAGACTAGATCCAGACCCTTCCGCCGAACACTGATGTCCCGATCTCGCAAGGAGCCAAGAATGATACTCTGGTGCTTCTTAATGGGATCGAGGGTTTCCGCCCGAGCAGCGAAGTGCGTCAATGCTTCCAACCCCAGATAGCGAACGTTTGTCTCGCGAGACTGGATGTACTTCCCTAACCGAGCAGAGATCTGTAGCATCAGGCTATGCTCGGTGTCCAGGTGTATGAGAAGGTTGATGGCTTCGAAGAGGACCGCATTCTGGGCGTTATTTTGCTGAACGTTCTTGGGCGCATCCATAGCGGAGTTCATGATCTGCTGCAGAGATTCACGAATGATCTCACGGACATGGGTGTCGCCTGGAGTTTGGTTAGCATGAAGGGACCACGCAGCGGATCGTTGGGATGATCACATACCTGAGGGAGGGTAGTACTGCAGCAAGCGCAGCAGTTTCACTTGGATCCACGGACATGGCACACGATAGTAGAGATAGTCGGGCGCAATATCATTGTCAACCACAATCCTTTTCAATCTGAAAGCAGCCTTGACATAACACCCAGCGTATTCCTCCGGCTTGTCCTGGGCCAGCGCCATGACCAGCGAAGTCACCGACAAAGTGACACCCATGTCGGGATCATCCATGATGGAGATTATGCGTTCCGCCCACTCGGCCTGTACAATGCCCGGGTACTTGCGATACAATCGGAGAAGGGTAAGAGCGGCCTTCTTCTTTACGAAGGCTTTGGAGGTCCTAGTCACGAGAATCAGCAACCCCGATTCGAAAATCACCAAGAATCCCTTTTCCTGCCCTGAACCACCAAGCAGTCAACTTACGGCGAAATCAGTAGCCGGTGCACATCCGTCGAGAGCGCCTCGCCCATCTCCCGTCCACCGACATTGGCCACCGCATGGAGCGCCAGACAGTTGTTCAGCTCATTGTGGTCCAGCAGGTCTTTCCGAATACTGTTGACCACCAGGTGCAGGAGTTCATGCTGCTCGTGCAGGAACAAAGTCACAGCCAGATAACCAATCTGCTTCTCGGAGTATTTGGTGGAGGAGATGAGGTTGACGGCTTCCAGGTGGCCGAAGTCGACGTCGTAGCCCTGGATGTAGACGTAGAGCAGCTTGCAGACGTATTTCTTCTTCTGGTACCCATTCAAGCTACCTCCCTTGAACTTCTGGCGGATGTTGGCCAATTCTTTGTTTACCCGCTTCTCCTCCAGCTCGCGCGCTCGTGCGTTTCGCAGGTCGGCGATGAACTGGACCAAACCCCGCATGGACGACATGGTGGGCGACAGAGCACGGGGCGAGTATTATTAGGAATAAGTGATTATAATGAGCGATGCGTGTGGATTAAATGTGCGAAGGTTAGTTAGCAATGCTGGCTTGGCTGCAAGAAGAAGACGAAAAAAAAGAAAGATTGAGACCAGTCGCTCCGTCGGTCGGTCTCGGGTCGAACGGGGTGGGCGGATTCACTGCGTCCGTTGCACGCAGTCGCCGCTGCGTGAGGGAACAATGCGGGGAGGTTCGTCGGTGTGATTTGTGATTATCCGCTCAGTATCTTCGGAGCGCATGGAACATGGCGTGGAATACCGGTGTGGAGAGCGAGCGGAGATCTGAAGGAGGAGAGGAGGAGGAGAAGGAGGGGGGCCGTATTCTGATGCGCACCAGGGGGGGTTGACAGTCGAGTCGCAAACTGGCCGAAGGAATGGAATGGTCGGGAGATAAGTAGAAACAGTAGATAGTCGTAGCAATTGGAGACACGATTGAATCGAGATTCTCTCGCTGGCTTGAAAGGAATGGTAGAAGAGAGAGAGGAGGGGAGAAAAGGTGAAGTTGTCAATCGGGGATCTTGCAGCAGCAGCAGTAGCAGCAACAGCAAGCAGCAGCAATGAGAGAGACCCTCGTCAGGAGGGAACCAAGCCGGGCCTCAGCCACTTCCGCGGCCGATCCGGCTGCGGAAAGCTGGAGGAATATTAATGCGCTGTGGCGGTGCATGCAGGGATCTTCATCGTGTGGTGATGTTAGCCAATGCTTCTAGAATTCTAGAAACATAATGGAGCCGCCTCATCTCACATTAATTTAAATTCTGACACCCAGCATCTATGATAGCCTATGAGACATCCAAATTGACTCTGCTGTATCACCATACACCCCACCTCCCGGTCCTACAGGAAGGCACTGCTGTACCGTAGGACCTATCTACTTGATGCACGAACCGTTGTGACTAGTGATTCCGGATGCAACCTTATCGGATCCCAGGGTCTGCATCCCGGCGGGGACAAGGGAGATTTTCACACCCAGATGGGCAGCCCCCCTCCCTTCCTCGGCATTTGTGCCCGTGTTCCCCCTGCCACTACGTATGATGGTCCGTGTGGATCATACTTATACTCTACTCAGTTGCTCTTCTTATCCTTATTAGTCGCTTCAACCCTTTCAAGAGCCATTTTGCATGCAGCCTACTAGCTGAGCGAGCATGAGGCGAACCCTACGTAACGCAGAAACAGAAATGAACTTCAAATAGTAATGTTTCACAGGACTCTAGCCCATTAATACCATTGTAATACAATCTCATCCTTGAGAAAAGTACCCCATGCTACTACTGCCACTACCACCCTTCATAATATAGAAAAAAAAAGCCCCCCGGTCAAACTCCAGAATGAAAACTCCAGATCCCCAAACCGTGCCATGCTATGAAAAAAAAAGGCCCACCGAAGAAAGAAAAAGGCAAACTTGAAAGATCGACTCAATCAAAAGGTCAAAAGATCAAGCGCGGGTGGTGAAGTCAATCTCGTTGCTCTCAGCGGCAGCGTCCACAGCAGCGGCCTTTTCACAGGTGCAAGAAGCTGAGAGAACCCAAGTTAGCTGATGTTTCTGTAACCGCTTCTAGGTTGGCTCTGGACTTACTGGAAGATCTCTGTCCGCAGGGGCAAGCATCGCCCGAAACGGGGGTGTTTTCGCTGGGAGCACGCTCGCAGGTGCATTGGCCGGCAGGGCGGGCTCCTGATGCCATGGGGTTAGTTTCAAAAGAAAAGATACGGACTGTTGGGGGGGGAAAACATACTGCAAGAGCAGCGAGGCCCAGAGACGGTGTTCTCGGACGAGGCCTTGTTGCAGGTGCAGTGGAGGGCGTTCTCCTTGCCGCAGGAGCACTTGGCCTGAGCAGCGCAGACGCAGCTACCGTCGCCGGAGGTCTTGCAGCAGGTGGAAGCAGGGTTGACCATTTTGACTGTTGGTGGTGGGAGTTGAGGGTCGAGAAGACAAAAGACAAAAGATGGGTTTTCGAGTGAAAGTGGTAGAGAAAGTGAGGATGGACCAATGACGTCACTGGTAGGTGTCGGTTGGATTGATTTGAGGTTTGAGGCACGAAGGCGCGATCGCAGTATCCCGAGACGAAGTAATCGTTGAGTGGGAGATTGGTAGCTTGAGTATTTGAGTATTTGAGGCTCTCGATGATGATGGTTGAATAATTCGTTGCAGGGAAACAACAGTATTTATATTCAACGTCGTTCAACTTTGTAGATTCCATGATTGGCAATCAGCGGCGGCTGATTGGTTGACTGACAAGAGCCTCCGTGAAGTCCCGTGACCGCAGTTGCATTCGTCGATCTTTGATTCGACCGTCTACCACGGAGACGAAAATCAATCCAGCAATACAGAATGCTTGGGTTTGTAATACTCGCAAGCTGGTAGGCATTTGCCACTTAGTGACCTTCAGAACGGATTCCAGTTGCTTTTACATCTCTTTTTATTGGATGACTATAATGTATCTTGAACCTGCCAGCCTGGAGGCTTTATGGCCCTGCTCATTCCTACGGCTGTCATTGGACCAAACAATTAAGGCGATCTGTAAATGCCACTGCATCTGCATGGCTGCAGCATTATTATACATTACTAAGTACGTAGTGCTCAGAAGTAAGCAACCTGGCTCCACATTAATATCAGGCCACTGGTGCATGACGTACTCAGCACCTACATGTACTCGTGTAATCTGCCGCGCCCAGAGTCGTCTCAGCTCAATGTGATGGAGTGCGGACTGCGCAGTTGTGCAAGTAGTAGGCAAGAATTGATGGCAATCCAGATGATTAGACTAGAATTTAAGAGTTGTATACATACAAAACCCAGGGAAGCCACCCAAATCCAAGACAAAGGCACGACGCATGCTAAAATGAAACAATAAATAGACGCAACAGGGCTAAACGGAAGGCCCTCGCGAATAAAATCAGAAAAAAAGCAGTTTTGACGCCATGGAACGTCCGGTCCCAGCTTGGAGAAATGGGATCCGGAATGCAGTGATGAAAACCCCCTTTTCCTTTAAAATCTTTTTGTGACGAAACCAAAACAGTAGCAAGCCAAGACGATGATTAGGATCAAGACAATATGTATATATTCCGGCAGGCGAACGAAATGCCGATATGTGCAATGCACGCCAGAGGTAATGGGAGGAGCGGTTGAAGGCAATGATTAAATAGGTATGAAGAACAAGGCAGATTATAGGGCGGCGTATGTTGAGGGAAGGATAGAAAGGATGTTTCTGAGTAGGCCATTGGTCATTGGGTTAGAGGTAGTTGGCGTATTCAAAGGTCTGGTTGCCAAATTTGGCCCTCAAAGGATCGATCAATTGCGGAGGATTGTTGATTCGGTCTTCTGCAGTGCTGACCACCGGTCCTTGGGAAACACTATTGGCTTCCGACGGAAAGGAGGCGGGAAGGCTCATGCTGGAGGCGTTGGCTTGGCTATATGGCATGGCGGCATTCATGTGGTATTGGTGGTGATCATATGAATAGGGTCGGTAGTCGGGCGCCTCCGAGACCGGGATGGATTGCATGGCGGGTATCTGCCTCCCATGTTGTTGCATATGTGCATTCATGTCAATGCCGCCAAAGGCCTTGGGTGCCGGCATGGCTAATGGGGATTGGTAGTTGTGCGCCTGCTGGTCTATCGCCATCCTCGTTAGTCTTAATGCCCGATAATGTCATGGGAAAATGTGGTTGGCAAGAACTTACTATGCCCATCGACGTTATAGTGAGCTTGTTGATCCGGCTGTCCAGTCGGGGATACAGAGCCCTCGATGGCTCGCTGTTGATCATACCCTACCACCATACCGTTCGCAGACCTATTGATACCATATTCCAAGGGGCGACGACTGTATGCCATGCTCGGATGAACCAGCGGCTCGAGCCCGGGCCTTGAATATCGCCCCGGGTAGTGAAGTCCATTGTGAAACGAAGCCTCGGAAAAGCTGCTGGATCTGGGGAACGGGAACGCGCCGCGGTTATGTCGGTTCATGTCGGTAAGAGGTGTATGAGCGCCCCGATTCGCCATGGCGGCTGTATGTGTATAATCATTAAAGTGTCGATCCGGTCCAGCTGAAGGGAATCCATTCGTTGTCGAGGCTGAGCTGAGGGGCGAGATCACATAATCGTCATCATTCCGAGGAATCCCATCGGTAAGCAGCATCTTCAAATCGTTAGTATCCTTGCCATAAGTGAATGTAAATTGGGGAGACGCAACAGGTGCCTCTGAGGTTGTTCTGTGATCAAATGGCGTCCGTAGCACTTGGGTTGTATCGAAGTCATCGGGCAATGCTCTGGATTTAAGGATTCGCTCCCGGTCGTTGCTTGTGAGTCGCTTGAGCTTCGCCCGTCTGCATGGAAAGTGTCAGCCTCACAGCTGCATGATGATGAAGCTCAGGTGTGGCGGTGTATACCTGTTCTGGAACCAAACTTGAACTTGCCGTGGCGTCAAGCCGGGAATCTCTTTGGACAACCGTTCTCGGTGGGCAGCATCAGGGTGTGCTTGACGGGTGAATTCACTCATCAGGAAGCGGGTTTGATTATGGGTCAGTCTGCCGTTTTTTGTTAGCAACACGGCGAATACGGTCCATATCTATGACTTGCGCACCGGAATCTCTTCATCTTCTTCTTGTCGTGCTTATCTGGTGACTGTTTCTTGTCGCCATTTTCGGACGACGCAGCTCCTTCATCCGATGAAACCATTGCGGCATCTCCATCTCCTTTCTCCTTGTCATGCGCTTCTTCAAGTTTGAACTCGGGTGTTGTCTCTTTTGCATTCTGTGAAACGTCGGCTCCTTCAGCATGTGGATGGTGAGGTCCGCTCTGGTTGATTTTCTCCTGTCCCATCTGAACCAATGACTCCGTTTCCGTGCCTGTGTTGTGGTTCAATAAGCTATTCTGGGGATTTGTGCCCCCAATGGGCCTAACTGGGCTAGATGAGCCGGCGGCAGCAATAGCTGGAAAGGCATTCTCAGCCTTAATCACAGCGGGCTGCATGTCGGCCGAAGGCGTCTTTGTAGGCTCGCCTTCTCTCTCCCACGGCCCGGGCAATTTAGACGGGATAGCCCTCGGCTTCGGTACGATTTGCTCGCTGCTATTCCAAGAAGCTGTCGACCAATGGTTGGTGATGCCGGGAAGATGTGAAGTAGAAGGTGGTGATAATGAGGACAACCAAACACAGGGCCCGCTGATTGACATGGTAGCAGAGGATGTGGACCAGTATAGAAAGAACAATTGTTATGCTGAAGGTGGAAGAGATCAGGCGTACTGCAGCTGCGAACGCAGATATAGACTGACTCTAACTTGCAAACCAGATGCCAGACCAGGGATGACAGAGTGGGTCTGCACGAGCTGTCGGGGCGCTTGCTGAAGATGCACCGGATCTCCGAGGACGGGTCGAAGACACGAAGGAAAAGAGGAGTAAATGGCAAGTTCTTTGCGTGTGAGACGAAGCAAGTAGTCGACACACAGCAGCGTGGACTTTGGACGGCGGGCAAGCGACAGCAAATGAACGACAGCGCTACCCTAGTAATGATCTCCCCCTTGACTTACACTCCGGGGCGATAAAGGAGATTCTCGGCCTCCGCTAGGACCACTGACGAACGGCAAGAAATGAAAGGTCGATCCCTTTGCTGGGTCCAGGATTCAACCGGAGAGGGGGTGGATTGTTACCGGACAGTGGGTAGGAAGGTTATAGAAGAGATTAAACGGTGCCTAGCCCAAGCGGGTAACGAATGCACGATCTCGGGCAGTGGAAATAACGGAGGACGTTAAAATGCAGGCCCTGATCACCTCCGGCCAGTGCGAGAGATCCACTTTCAGGTTGGCCACCGCAAGCACAAAACCGTGCTAGTAATGTAGCAGCGCACACGATGGGCAAGCTCCTCCCACGAACGAGTGAGGGGAGGCTGAGAGGACGAAAGAGAGAGGAGGAGGAGGGGGAAGGGGGGCAAGGGACGAATAATCTTCAGGTCCTCGAACAGGGTGTTATAACAAACGATAGGTAGATGCCAGCTGCTAACGCGGAGAACAAACTCAAAAGAATGAGGGAAATGAAACTAAGACCGACAGGAACGAGCGTAAGAAAACAGGAAATTAAATGGAACGGGCCACAGCTTGAAGGTTCGGTACACGGAGATCCCAGACCATCCTACGATTGTCAACTAAACCTCCGGAGGCGTAGCGCCTACTGAGCCATCCAGGATCAGGACCGGAGTGACAATGAAGGTGGGAACGAGGGTGAAAGTGGGAATTCAAAACGGGCTGGGGAGAACCGGGGGATGCAACCACAATGGATAGGAGGAGGATCCAATTCAGGCTGGCTGCTGTCGACGTCGTAGTATCTTCGGGGGGGTGGTCGACTAGTCAGCAACCACAGCAATGACAGCAGCAGTTGTGACCGTAGTTGGAACACTTGCTGGAGAACGTCGTCATCAGACACGGTCCTGACCAACGAAGGAGCCTGAGGTGACCACGCTCCGAGGCACCAATGGCCCGTAAAATAGCACACCGCAAGACAAGCGTTGACTGGGGTTTCGGCTTACAAGTGAGGAGCAGGAGTTCGATATCAATGAAGGCAATACGTGGTGGGAGGTGGTGCAGTGTCTATGAGAATAGAATTGGTAGATGGGAATGGCCCAGAGTGTAGAAAGTATCCATGTAGAGTGCCAAATTTGACGGACACTGTAAAGTGGCAAGGTGAAGGGTCGAGCCGGGGACGTTCCCTACAGGCGTGATATGCGGAAGAGGGACTGACAGCCCTGCGGACGAATGATGCAGAGGATCATGGAAGAGCGTGGCTCTTCGGGTCCAACGGGAGAGCAAATCGCCCCAGAGCTCACGCAGGGTATGAATGAGGCGGGAAGAACAATCGTCAACCGTTCCTACGCCATTCATGTCCCGCGCTCCTCATTGATTGTAAAATTTCCGACGTGGAACCGGCGCCCGCAACCTCTGCATCGCATCGTGCGGGTCATTCAGAGTCTGGGACAGGTCGTTCCTAGTGCCGAATCCACCGGTCATCCTGGTCGTCAGCCAACCGCAGTAGGAAAGGGTCGAATAGACCCTGGTTATCGACCCGGCTCATCCAGTCACAGTGTGCCGTCTTCTCCTTGCGACAGTAAAGATGGCAATCGGCGGTACGCACCATGTGGAAGTGCTGCCGACAGCACTAGTCGGGCGTTGGCTGCTCCATAACCCGCCGGACACCGGGCATGGATCGACTCATCGAGACACAGGAAGGGAGGGGGGTCATTAGGTTAGGGAGCCACTTGGCGATATCCCCACCCACCTTAGCCACCATGGCACCAACAGTCCGGTGGTGTGAAACAATTGACACGTGAGAAACAGCGAGAGGGGGCAACCAGCAAGCAACCTGAGGAGCTAGCCAGGGGAACCTTAGACAGGGGCTACTATCACGGAGAATGGAGAGGGAGATTGACTGCATTAAAGGGAGTTTGAGCGGATCGAGATCCCCCCTCCATGGCCTCTTCAGCGTGAACAATACGCAATGAATCTAATCAATGTCAAATCGTGTAAGACCGAGAGGAAATTAGACTGTTATCTTGTCATGAAAAGAAAATACCGCGGCTCTGGAGGGGAAGAAAAAAAAAACCTCGAGGTGGAGACGGGGCGACAAACCGTCCATCGGGTCATCGCATCTTGGGTACGATCCAGCAAAAATACTGGTTGAAGCGATAACCTTACCAGACTGTCATCTCAGGTACCGGTCAGAAAGTGTACCGGACTTTTTTTTTCTCGACGGGCGTTCGTATTGTTAATGTGTGTGTGTGTGTGCTCTCTAAAAGTCAGGAAGTGCATTTCCGCCCGGTCTCCACCGAGCCAGGCGGGCAGGGCGGAAAAAGACACCGAGGTTGCCATCATCATCATCATTTTGACTCTCATGATGATATCTTCGTACTGTAGCTGCTTGTAGCGTCATTGCCAGACAGGTTGATTCCTGTCACATCGAGAGTTGACGAGTAACGACCAAGGGGGAGGGGGGAGCTAGTAGTTTGGCAGTACTCCAGACTCCTCGGTACTTCGTACTGGATGACGGTATGGTGGGTGCCATGGTATCTATTCCAAGAGAAGAGGAGGTTGTCGGAGGGGGGGGGCAACGATTTCCAGCCTCTAAGACTTCTTGTATGTATGTCCCTTAGCCCAAGAAGGCTTAGAGAGAGGTCAAGCGGTAAAATGTCCAGGTCAGACAGGGTTTTGCGGAGAAAGATAAATGCAGAACGGACGCCGAGTTTTCAAGCCACTCGCGGCCGAAGCAACTGGAGAAGGAGAACTTGGAAGGAAAAGGTACCGGCTAGACGCCAGTTAGTGCAGTTAGTGTGGTTAGTAGCGGGTTAGCGTCCTCGCTAGTCTTTAGACCGAGGCTGCTGTCGGTTTAGTCATCCACTTAGTGACCCCAAAGCAAAACAAGTCAGGACAGTCAGGGCCACCAGGCGGACCATGCACGCTGCACCAGAACTGTACCTGTACGTACTGTACCGAGTCAACTACAGAGACCATTTCAATTCTCTGAACTCCTAAATCAAGCTTGACGCTAGAACCACGCAGTCAATCAGGGAAAAATAGAAGGAAATTGTCGAGAACAAAGAAACCCAAAACGAAAAAGAAGGAGGGGGGGAAAAGAAAACAGCTGTCACTCTGTCTCTGTCTCCCTCCTTCTTTGTTCCTTACTCCTTTCCTCTGTCTCGCTCATTCTCCCTGTCTTCAGTCTCCACCTGTTCCATGAGCCGGACCAGAACGGGAGCCACTAGACAACGGCCGGATTGCGAGACCGAAGCTCGTCTCGCTCCACTTCTAACGCGAGCATGAAACAGCCCGGAAGATATTCGGTAAGAAGAATGAGAAAGCAACATGAGGAAGAATCTGGCAAAGGTCAGGCGGCCAGAGAGCGGGGATCATACTCGTACGCAAGTACAAGTAACGCAACAAGTTAGCAGTAGCAGTGGAGATCTGGCAGGAACAAGGCGACCCTCGCTCGCTACTCAAGCAAATGTTGGATTGATAAAAATGTCGAGAGACTTGCAGCTAAGCTGCTCACTCACATGCACAGTACGTCGTCTGGTTGGCGGTAATAAACGGTCTTACACTACTCTCACTATGAGTATGAGTCTCGTAAAGCCCGTCTTGAGATGGCGTATACGCCAAAACGCTACTAAACCTCTCCAGGCTATCAACTCACTGCTAAGTGTACTAAGTGCTCAGGATATACCAATAGCTTGTGGAAGCATCCGAAAATAGGTCATCCAAGAGAATATCTACAGTACATAGTCAACCAACATCGAGCACAGAGAGATGACGATGAAACTGGAGAAAGTCACCCAAATACATGATAAGACAGATACGACCGTCTTGTGGTTCTAGTCAGTAAAGTCGAGGCGGGAAGAAAGTTTAAAAATTGTAGAAAAATAAAAAGAAATAAGAAGAAAATAAAATAACCGAAATTCAAAACCGTGCTAGGCTACGTAAAAGATAAAAAAAAAGGAAGAAAGAGAAAAAAAAAAGGCGGAAGGACTTGCTTGCTTGGAGGATTGAATGAACCCGACAGGTGGAAAAGTTCCGGTGGGGCAAAGCAAATCCTTACCTGCCACCATTAAAGATAGAGGCTGAAGAAGCTATTGGCTAATACTTACTCATGATAATCATACAAATCATACAATCGAGCCCGCAGCAATCGCAACCTCGACATCATCGATCTAACTTACCGCTACTGACTCTGGTCAGAGTACCGAGTACCATCGGTTGCGAGAAGAGGAAAAATAGCGGACGACTGATGTGAGCAGTGTGGGGATCGCGATACGATCAGTAGGAGCCTCGGAGAAGATATGAGATGATGCGCTGACCAATTGCCTAATAAGGGTCGGTCTACTCATCGCCTCCGTATATGTATGTCAGCAGCAATTTTGAGGTACGGTACAATATGTTTCCATTGTTTTGGAGCCAGATAGACCAGAAAGCCACAGTGCAGAGTGATCAATGGCGCAGAGCCGCCGGAAGGGCATGCATCGTACGGAGTACGGAGTATAGCAATCGCTGGTGTCTTTGAACGCAGGTCAGAGTTGCCATATTGCATATATATCTTGAACTCTTACTGGTGAAAGGACCCAATGCAGATCACCCAGAGACTACATACAGCCTACAGAGTACTCCAAATCTTTTACAGTACCATAGCTACAGCGAGCCGATAATAAGATACAAGACAGGAGAAAAATAGAGGATTGGGAAAACAATTCAAGGAAAAAATGTCATCTAGACGAGATGGGCCACATGGAAGCGAACCCGAGCCCAGGCGCAGCGGAAGGAGAGGGCATGATGTGCTTCATCATCGCGAGGCAAAGATGAAACCGACCTGACCACTTGACCCAAGACGGTTAAGACAAAAGTCGAGGAACGAGAGTGTACGTACACTGTATAGTACGGTACTCAGTAGTTCGTTCGCCTCCTGTTGTTAGTTCTGGTCAGATTTGTCCGTTTCCCCCCCTGAGCTGGATATCTGCTGCAGATGTTCCTTGCATTATCGCCCTCATTCGAAAAACTGATCGCGAATCTCGCGCCGTGATGCTCGTTCTGGTACATGAATCCATTGATTGCAGCTGTCCACCGAAGCACAGACTGTTTCAAATCTAAGCGGCACGGAGAGAATTTTCCCGAGGTAGAGAGAACTGTACCGTAGCCGACTGACTGACTATCTGTCTGTCTGTCAAACAGTAAAGTACGGAGTACGGAGTATGGAGTATGGAGTAGACACTAGATAGGTCTTTCGGAGTCTTCACTTAATCCGGTGATATCGCTTGGTGATATCGCTGGGGAAGAAGGGAAGGGAAGAGAAGAAGCCTACTAGGTAGGGAAAAGAAGGGGCAAGGCTTGGGATGGGCCCGTCCGTATTCGGCTCCTGCCGCGGACGTTTGTTCGTGTTTGACTTTTTTCCATTGATCTTATCCTTCTGCCATGCGGCAATGCCATCTCACACGCCCATGGCCCATGTTTGTCTTGATTGTCTTGATTGTCTTGATTGTCTTCCAGACTTCCACCCTCTCCTCTCCCTTCCCCCCTCCACTTTTTCCATCCTCGTTTCCACCTTTACTCCATCATTGACCTCCTTTACAAATTCGCCTTCCGATGCCAAAAGCTGTGGATCCTATGTAATGGATTCTGCCCACGGGAAATGTAAGGCGTGGAGAACAGCTGTGTGTGGCATGATCTCTTCAGCTCAGCAAGGCAAGATCATCGCCATGTTGTGGGACAGAAGAGTACCCCTTCGGTATCAGGGACCTACCTGCTCTCCCCAATCCCCCAGTCCACTGCCAGTACCAGCGGCAACGACACCGTAATCTAAGCACTACTGCGGATCCGAGGACCCAGAAGAGGGATGATCCCAGCTACAAGAGTCAAGCATGGCGGAAGAGAAAAAGAAAAATCCACCAGGGAGCGAAAAGTGACCAGTGTGAGGTATGACTTCCTCCTGGTGTAGCAACCGTGCGGGGAAGAAAAGAAGATTTCCAGAGTCCGAGGCCCAAAGCAAATCGAGGCGGATCGAATGAACCGAGTGGTTAGCGAAGAGATTGGGGAGGACCAACTTTAATCTCTCCCAAGACTTCGCGTGATGCCAAGAAACCCCTTCAATCTTACTCAACTTCAGCCCGTCAGCCAGCCTGAACTGGGTCGCTGGGTGGCATGCCCAGTTCCCGGGGGAATTATGCTTGCATCGACGATAGGATCTCGGGATTGATCCCTGGTGGAAATGAACGACCATCGGTTTTACGGGTGGGGTTCGAGGAAGCGCCCGTTTCCAGTCTGCACAGTCTGCACAGTTTCCACAATTTCCACAGACTGCATCCCATTACGCAAGCTCTCCCGGGGACCGCCGTTTGGTGGTTGTCCAAGCAATGAAGCGGCCTTGCAATATGAAAATAAGACATTTATCGGGTCCAGTGGGGTGGAAAAAGTGCGAAAGGCGGGCTGAACGGTCGGGCACTGCCAGCCAGGCGAACAGCCAAGCGAACGAAAAAACTACGCACGGTACGTTAAGCCCTGTAAAGCTGGGAAGCTTCGGGTTGTCCCGAGCAGGAAAAGCACCCAACCCAGCCAGCTTTGAACCCATTCATCGCTGGCCGTAGTCTGCCGATGCAGGTTCCTGGTCGTCCTGAAGCCATGGTCTGGCTGGTCCTACCGTGTCATTGGTCTGTGCGGGGGTCATCGGCTTGCTTGAAACGTGCATAACGGCCTTTTCCATGGATTGTTCATTGATGACCCTGACCGAGATGGGCTCGCCATCGATAAATCAACAACACACAGACGCACGGAGTAAACAACAGTATCGCAGCCTCCGTACATACATACATTACATAGAACCCTCTAGATGACGCCGTGCCTGGATCGAGATCGTTCGGCTAACCGCCTCTCCCCTTTGGTCCCCCTGAAGCTTGATGCGGGATCTGCTTGCTACGGACCCCGGCCTATCAATGATCAAGAATTGATTGATGACAATGATTGCGACGGTATCACATTGATGAATTGGATTGATGACACGAAGAAAAGGGGAAGGCATGACAAAGGGGCTCCAGCGGCAGAGGACCTGTCAATGCAGAGTCCAAGACATCCCTGACTCGCGACCATGACAGGTGAATCAGTCATGAACGGCTTTGTCGGTTCCCAGCAACAAGTGTCGGCAAGCGCGTGGCATCCCGTATCGTAACCCTATCTTTACGGAGGACAGTCGATCGATTCCGCCATGGGTCTAGGTTGTACAAGATCCTCAACTGACTTCATGTATACATGTTTGTGATGCCCATATTTTGGCTTAATCATCCAGACTGGATCATACTACATCGCAATGTGGCGAATAGGACGCGCACTCAAACAAGAAAGTATAAGATGTGCGATGTCAGTTCTTGGCTCTATCGCTGGGCAAATCGGACGTGCAAGCACTCTCATGGCCCCGATGGCATGACCCCAGCAGGCACTTCAACCTCATCCATATTTTATGCAATTTTCTCGTCTTCGTTATTCACTACAGACCACGGCAAGTCGGCGAGCTCCTAGAACTTCGTTCTGCCTCCGAGCGAGGATGAAATCCCACAGTTCGTGAAAATTTACCGATCACTTTACCAAATCAAGCTATGGATCGAGCTTAATGAACAAGAGCGGGGCATCTAATAAAACCTCAAGTTACACATTGATGCGCACTGGCCCCAGTCATGACACTGCAATCTCGCATGACATCTTCGACAAGAGAACCACACCCATTCATGCTGTCATCGGTTGTGTCAAGCATAATCGCCCTAATGACTTCCCATCCCTCCTTCCTTCGAACAACGGGACCGAGCTTGACGAATGACGAATGACGCAGGAACTCTACAGGTAATTAAAGTTGCTGATCATTGAGGGATATGTCCCCTCATAGCTTAAACCATTGGGTCATAACCACCATCTAAGAAAAATAAATAGCTGATTCGTGCTTTGTCTACCTCTATCGCCGAGAGGAGCCCGATTCGGCCGCTTGCAGGTATTCTCCCAGAATCTTTCGAACCTTCATCATGCGAACCGCCAGGAGATTCTTCCCCATTAGGGCTGCAGTGGATGCCTGAAGGAACCTTCAATCTCCGGTGGGCTGCACCCATCTATTTCCTTCAGCATCCCATCATCCCTTCTCTCTAGCCCCTTCCCTACCTCCAATGCTTTGGCCACATGCCTCAGACATGTAACACTCGGCCGAATTACATGTGGCAAGTGTCATGGATGCGCAACCCCGCCCCCTGTTCTCCTTCTTGCGGGTACAAACAGGAGCCCAGGGGAGAGGGGTGACTTTTCGGACGGGTGGATAGAGAACAGGAAGTAGTCCAACCATGCAGTGGACAGCCGTACTGTTGCCACAGGGCTAGGAGAAGTGCCTCGAAGAGGATAAGGGCCATCCAAGAACCAGGTAAGATGGAGACACACATGACTGAGTGCCCATCATGCTTCCTAGGCTCCAGGCCAACCAACCCCCATCTCACCGGACCTAACCTAACCCAACGGATGGTACTAGTTGGTACTTTACTGTGCCTTAACGATCCGGAAGAACACCGGCAGCGAGTCCTAGAAGGCCAATCAACGCATCCACACCCCCGCCGTAATTTCCTAGATCCTCGTGACAAGAACCGGCTTTTCTATGCGATCCATCACCTGCTTGGTCCTCCCAATCCTGGCTGGCGCTAGCCCAGCTGACTCAAGGCCAGAGATGCAATGCACCTGCTAGATGACCGGTGGCTTGGAGGCTGAGTGTATCTGTTGTTGCTCATTGACACAGATACTGATAATCACCATACATCGTCTCCCCCCACCCCATCTCCCGCAATTAGCGTGGTGATACGGATGCATACAGCCACAAAGTTCAGAGCAGAGGTAAGATCGTAGGAAACGACATTGAGGGCGCCAATCAGACTCAAGGACAGGTGGGTTTGTGCCTCAATTTCTCTGTACATGCGAATACGTGGCGTTCTTCACATCACCTTAGTGTCTGGCGCAATTGCATCCTTGGGATCAGCCAGAGTCTGTTCGGTGGCGACGGTTGTGTTCCCATCCTCCCCAGTCGTGGCTCCAAGGTCCTGCCCCGGTCCAGCGGATTCGCCCTCCGTCGACGGCTTCCCCGACGCCGTGACTTCTGAGGCCTGAGGGGTACCTTCCAGGGTCTGGGGCGTTCCATCTGATGGCTGGGCCGTGGCGAAGAGGATTTTCAGGTTTTTGCCGTCCTCAATCTTGTCAAATGCCGCGAGTTTGCTTTTTGCGGAGAGCCGTAGTATGCGCCAGGTCTTGCTCGCCTTTGACCGCAGAGCGTAATCTTTTTCCTCTTTCGTCTGAGCAAGGTCGAGATCTAACTCGTCGTCCATGATACTCATCATGAGGGAGTCCGCAGCAGGGACCGAGAATCTTACATGTCAACGTCAGCACACTGCTAGTGTATTTCCCCGACATCTCGAAGCGCCTACCTTTCCGGATCCTTTAGCCTTTCCATGCCCGCCTGGGATTCCCCTTCGGAGAGAAATTGGAGGCTGAGCGAGCCCATAGGCGAGGGGCGAAGGCGTTTGTTTGCATAGGACCTAGTCGCATGCTCACGAGCACCAATGTATTCGGACACCGTAACAGCCGGCCTCTCGATCAACGGGCAACCTTCTGCTTTCCATCGCACCCAGTTCTTGTCTCTCGAAAGAACGGTGTCCACCATTCGGTAGTAGAATTTGCCGCCGGCACCTTCCTGCAGATACTCCTCGATGGACTTCCGGATTTTGACCGCCCATTTAGCCTATGATTGTCAGCGACTGGGCTAGATGAACACCGCATGGCAAGAAGGAAGGGGTGGAGGTACATCTTCCTCGCTTAGCAAGAACCCGTACAAGACTGATTTGTTAGTCAAGTCGGCAAGCTTGGCTTTGGCCTTTGCGGTAAGTGAGAGCATAAAGTCCAGAAGGATGAGGGCCTGGACAAGCACGTGTCTTCGAAACGCGGTATCGTTCACCTGTTGCCGGAATGTCAGGCTGCCTTATTCTGCGCAGTAGTAATCGGCCTGCCACGTACCTCGAGGTCGAACAAGTCCCTGCTTGTTAGGTACTTGGGATTGAAGCTGCTCGCGATCTCTTGTCCATCTGCGGTTCGTTTGCGCTTGCTGGATTTCCGCTCTTCCGAAGTCTTTATGCTGCTGGAAGTCTCGAGATCCGTGTTCACGTGCTTGAAGGTGGCGAGTGTGGCTTCAAGCCCGGCTTTGAAGGCTGTGAAGTGTTGCGCGTCGAATGTCTTGGTTGGGGCAGAGAAGTAGGCCTGCAGGCTCCAGAATATCGGGTAGAGAGCATCCAAGTCAACCGCCTTATCCTCGGACTGCTCTTTGGCCTTGGAGACAATCACTCTGGGCGTGCTAGGAGGTTCTTGCGCATTTGCTTGCGAGTCGCTAGCTGCAGCACCCACGGCTTCGGTTTCTTCTCCGGGCGCTTCCTCCTCCTTATCGTCCGACATTTCCACGTCACCATCATCACCCCCTCTGACGGCGGCTTTGACGATCTCATCGTAAGTCGTGACATTGTCCGTGTGGTACTCACCCCGGAGATTGACGGCACTCTTGTCTCCCAGTGGGAAGCTTTGGAATAGAAAGATAAATACACGCCCACAGAAGACAGTATCTTCGGCTCTCGAGAGCCTCCGTAACAGCTCATTGCAGGATCTCAGGATGATTAAGCTTTTTTGTTTGAAATGTTTCTTTGCGAGCCGTCAGCACTTGGGACGAGGCTACTTTAACCGGCAAGCCAAATCCTACCTTTGTATTGCGCTCTCTTCGCGACTCCAGATAATCGAAAACCTTCCGGCATCCGTCAATGGTCTGGCTGTCGAGCAATTCCTCAATCAACCAAAAGATCAAGCCCGGCTCACATTGTTCTAAGCACAGTCAGGATCCTCGTCGAGGCGAGCTACAGGATAGGGGTCTGACCGTTGTCGGAGAAGATCGAGATGATGTCAAGGAGATTCCAGATTTGGATAAACGAGGGCTGGTCGATTGATGTGGTGGCCTGTAGGCAATTGGGTTTTAGCAAGGACCTCTATACCCGACGCGAAACGTGATGATCATACCAAAAGGCTGTAGAACTTCTCTCGGAATGCAATTTCGACCGCGGCAAGCTGGGTCTGCTGGCCTAGCTTCTTGACGGATTGCGCATCCTCGCCTTGGATAAGCCAGAATGAGTCTCCAAGCTGCGTTTCGGTCAAAGGGGGTTCAATTTGTCCATCTGGTTTTGCATGTTCGGCGCGCGACAGGAGCTCGTCGATCAAGCTCTTGTAGACGGGTATCGCACCAACGTCCACCTCCGCCATACTTTCAAGCGACGTAGTAGCAACGAGGTTGGGACGTTTTTAATGAGAAAGTGAACAAGAAGGGTTGACGAAGGTGTAGACACAAGGAAAGCCTTCACAACCGCGGCGGATGATGGGGGGATTGGGGGGGTGACTGACTGGCTGCGGCTCTGCGGGTCCTAACCGCTGGAGGATTAATGCGGCCGGTAGGCGCGCGCCAGAAGCTTTCCCAATCCCGCCGCAACGGACCACTTGCGCAGTTACTGATCGGAGACCACGCCCCGGAGTCCAGTTGAAGCAATTCTTCTCCTCTCCCTCCTCCTCTTCTTTCCCCTTCCCCCCATTTCCTCCTCCTTACGTCTAGGAATGGGCCTCCAGACACGTCAGGCGATGGCGCCGGGCCTCGATTCCAGACCAAACGTGGACGACTTTCGGGAAGACAGTCCCTGGGTGCAGTTGGCGAAATCCCACTGGCTGGAGGGCTCCAAAACCCGCAAAGTCAAGCAGGATATCATAAAAAAGGAGATCTGGGATCCCCTCGAGGCTGAAAAGTTCGCCTTTCGCTCGCTTCTCACTCTGGAGAACCTGAACATCTTGGAAAAGTATGCGCGCCCTCATCCTTTCGAGATAAATAGGTTAGCTCTGGAGACAAGACGGATGGCTAACCCGCCGAGCGTAGGTATCTTTGGCCGACCTACACTGAAGATGCGTCGAATTACCATGTGTTGCTGCTCGTCTTGATTGTGAGTGTCAAGCAACGCGAACACTTACCAATCTGGGGTAAGCTTGATAACGTGCACGAAACATTCTCTGCGGAGAAACTACTAATCCAAGTCTAGAGGTCTTCTCCGATCGCCCGGACGATTTCTCGAACCTTTTCCATCGAATCCTCTCGATGAGCATTGATCCCTCCCTCGATGCATCCCCACGACTATCCATCATTTCCTTCATCATCAGTGCTTTCCAATCCGTCGAAAATACCTTGATCCGCAAAGAGTGCGCACCGCTCGTTTCCATCTCCATCTGGCACAACCTCTCCAGCGAAGGGGCAAGAGATTCCTTATTAGCGAAAAGTCCGGGTTTGAAAAAGGCATGGCGAGCTGCAGCCAAACGGTACGATGCGGGAGATGAAGCTGCCAAGGCGAAGATCCGCTTTGAGAGGTCATGGCTGTACACGATGTTCTTGGATTTCCTCCGCAGATTGAACAGCGCCGAGAAAGACCAGACACAGAACCTGAGATACTGTGAGCGATTCCTCGAGTTCCTCGTCGATCTGGAAAGCCAGCCCCCCACCCGGCGCTACGTCAACACGCTTTTGAAAGACCTCAATTTGCTAGCGATTCTCCGTCTGTCGCAGCTCTACCGCACACCCGACAATGCGCTCTTCCGTGACCTCAGTGGTCTACTCAAGCACTTTGCATCGTTCGCCATCGATGACTTCACAGGAGAAGCTCTATCGCCTCAGTCAGTCTACGATTTCCACTGCCAAGAGCTGGCACGTTTGCAGAGGACTTCCATGAAATACTTCAAGGACAAGCTTATGATCCTGGCCCTGTCCAACTACGGTTCTATTGAGCAACGCTCGGAGTTGGAAGGTCAATTGGCATCTTTGGAGGAGGGCGAACTGCAGAAGCTCTGCAGCCATCTTGGATTCCGCATCGAGTACCCTAAACAGTCGCAAGTCACACCCGACCGCCAACTGTACATGGAGATCCTCCTCTCATTCTACGAACGGAAGCCAACCTTTCAAGAAGCTGCGTCGCAGCTCAGCATTGTCCCCACGGAGGTAGATCTCTATGATCCTGCATTGCTGCGCAATGAGAATTACGATGGGTCTACCCCGCTAGCTATTCCCAAATTGAACCTACAATACCTCAGCACTGGCGACTTCCTTTGGCGTTCATTCCTTCTATACCGCTCCGAGGCTTTCTTCCAGATCCGGAAAGATATGGAGTCAGTCATCAAGCGGATGCAGCCCCGCGCAAGTCGTGATGGTAAGACTGTGACATTTGATGGTTTTTCGCGGATGGCTATCCCGATCACGAAGCCCGCTATAATTGAAGTCGCTCCCCCCAAGGTCGGTTCCGCCAAGCCTGCTTTTGTCAGAGCTGAAATCGCCATCGAGGTGGGCAGGTTAGCAGACCACATTCGCAGGGAATGGGACTCTCTGCGTCCAGATGATGTCATTTTCCTCTTGGCCGTGCAGTCGGATGGTGCCGCGAAGTCTGGACTTCGCGAGTCTGAAGCTCCCGGGCTGACACACCTTCGAACCGCAGAGATAGTTCAGGTGCTAGACGAAAATGGTCGTCCCTTACGAGATTTCTCTTCCGGCCAGTCGAATGGCTACAAACACAAACCTCGTGTCCGGAAGCTGTTGGTCAATCTGGACCCCGCTGCTTTCAAGGCAGACAGAGATGCACTTGCCCGAGGAAAGCCGGATATTTATTCGTCAATCAACGTGGTTGCCCGGAGGAAGGGAAGAGAGAACAACTTCAAATCGATCCTCGATACTATGCAGAAATTGATCGTCTCCGATATCGCTCTGCCATCCTGGATTCAGGATATTTTCTTGGGCTATGGGGACCCGGCCGGAGCTCGATACACCGAATTGCCCAATCGACTCAAGTCGGTCGATTTCCGAGACACATTTTTGGATTGGCAACATCTGATCGAAAGCTTCCCCGGGAGGACCATCGAGCCCTCGACCAGCGAAACGTCCAGTTTCGGTCCTCCGTACGTATTGGAATATGTTGAAGAACCTTCTCAGACCCCGTCAGCGGGCACGAAGAGACGACGCAAAGATCAGTCGGAAAAGGCATCAGGTCCCAAGTCACTGCGCGTTTCCACATACAAACCGCCACACCCAGGCCCCTATCCGATCGATGCCCCCAAATTGAACACAGTGCGCTTCACTCCGGCGCAGGTTGAGGCTATCACGTCAGGGACCCAACCTGGGTTGACTGTCATTGTCGGCCCTCCTGGCACTGGCAAGACTGATGTCGCCACGCAAATCATCAACAACATCTACCACGACTTCCCTAATGAGCGTACACTCCTGATTGCGCACAGCAACCAAGCACTGAACCAGCTCTTCCAAAAGATTGTGGCTCTTGACATTGACGAACGTCATCTTCTCCGTCTTGGTCATGGTGAGGAAGAGCTAGAAACCGACTCTAACTACAGCAAGTACGGCCGAGTTGAGTCGTTCCTTGAAAATCGCAATTTCTTCCTCAGTGAGGTCACTCGACTGGCTGCATCAATCGGAGCTCAAGGGGCCCATGGGAACTCCTGCGAAACTGCGGGTTATTTCAACACAGTCTACGTTCAACCTGCTTGGGCCAAGTTCTGGGATCACGCGCGTGCCGAGAATGTCTCCAACGAGGAAGTCGTCGCAGCTTTCCCTTTCCATGATTATTTCTCAAACGCACCGCAGCCCGTTTTTGAACCTACCGCACCAAAAGAGACTGTGCTTGATGTAGCGAAGGGCTGCCAGCGGCACATCGAAAAGATCTTCTCTGAGCTAGAAGATATCCGGCCGTTTGAGATTCTACGTCAGCAGAAGGACAAGGCCAACTATCTCCTTGTGAAGGAGGCGCGGATAATTGCCATGACATCGACGCATGCAGCGATGCGCCGTCAGGAGATTGCTGATCTAGGATTCCACTACGATAATGTCATTATGGAAGAAGCTGCACAAATTACAGAGATTGAATGTTTCATTCCCACTGCACTGCAGAACATGAAGAATGGTGAACTTCCTCTCAAGCGCGTGGTTCTCTGTGGTGATCATTTGCAAAACTCGCCCATTATTCAGAACATGGCCTTCCGGCAATACGCACATTTTGAACAGAGTCTTTTCCTGCGGCTGGTGAGACTGGGTGTTCCTGTTATCACACTCGATCAACAGGGCCGTTCCAGACCGAGTATCGCGGAGCTCTTCCAATGGCGCTACAAACAGCTTGGTAATCTTCCCACAGTCGAGACGGTGGAAGAGTACAAACGGGCAAATGCTGGTTTCCAATTTGACTACCAATTCATCAACGTCCCTGACTATCAAGGCAACGGGGAACGAGAACCCACGCCACATTTCATCCAGAACCTGGGCGAGGCTGAGTATGCCGTCGCCATCTATCAATACATGCGTCTTCTTGGATATCCTGCGTCGAAGATTTCGATCCTTGCAACGTACGCCGGTCAAACGGCCTTGATCAAGGATGTCTTGAGCCACCGCTGTGCCAAGAACGGATTGTTCGGCATGCCTAAGATTGTTACTACTGTCGACAAATACCAGGGTGAACAGAACGACTGTAAGTCATCCTATTGTTGATATGACTTTTATTGGGAGCTATACTAATCCAGATCTTGTAGACGTCATTCTTTCCCTTACGCGGACGCGTACCGTGGGATATCTCCGCGATGTCCGTCGTCTGACCGTTGCGCTCTCTCGCGCCCGGCTGGGACTATACATCCTCGGTCGTCGTGAAGTATTCGAATCATGTTACGAGCTGAAGCCGGCGTTCGACCTTCTGTTCCAGCGTCCGGATAAGCTCATGCTTGCACCGGGGGAGATGTTTCCCTCTGCCCGCTCGCAGGATGACGAAGTTCAAGGCACTCCCATGGAGAGCGTCGAGCATCTCGGGCAGTACGTGTTCGAAATGACCCAGGCTAAGCTCAAGGCGATGGGCGAAGAGAACATCGCCATCGACAATGAAGTGCAGGTCGCCGACGAGGATCAGGTGGTCGACGAAGATGAGGTCATGATGGGTACCGGCGAAGACATGGATGACGACCCTCTGCACGAACATACCCTTACCGGCGTTTGAAATGATTTGAATCAGTCGGCAATCTACGATTCTGCAATCTACCTACCTACTTTCCCCCCCCCCCCCCCCCCATCCATGTACGTCTCTTTATGTATGCCTCTCTTTGGCTACTAGTACCCTGGTTCTATTGGGAAGCGAATTTATGAACATGTGAAGGACCGGTCGCTTCCATCAGACGCCGCCACAGTCATGACAAAATCTTCTTATTTCTATCAACTTTCCTGCTGTACATATGCGCTCAGTAAGACTGTGGCTTGATGCCCGAGAAGAAATTCTGCAGACAGCTTGAAGCCTGCGGTCCCAACATATATACTGTACATCTATACAGCTACAGTCTCTAACTCGCGTCTCTTGCCTTTTTTTTCTACAGGGGTACGAGTCGTGTCTCCGACGATCCGACTTATCACCTTCACCAAAGTACCCTCAAAAGAAAGAGCCCACTTAACCCTCGCTCTTTGACGAGGACTGCTGCTCCTCCTTTGCCATCTCTTCGACGATATTCTGCGGGTCCTTCCATGCAAGGGCGACGAACCTGATCGAGAGTTCATTAATTAGCCCAAGCCCCTTCCTCCATATTTGTACAAATCAAGAATCGAGAGAGGGGAGTTGAGAAGGTGCATACTTAGTGTGACTACCCCGCGCAAAGACATCGCCCTTCTCGTTGAGGAATTTGATCGAGGTGTAGGCCAGAGTTTTGCCGACTGCGTTTACCGAAATTAGATTCCGTGAGATAAACCACGAATGTGCTGCATTCGGAGGGGGACTGTCAACGACAGCAAGCAGGTAGGACCTACATTTATCACATTTGACCTCCTGGATATGGCGGAATCAGCATTGACTCATATTCTGGTATCGTATCCAGACCATGGAGCTAGGTCCAACGCAGGCAGGGACAGGTCCCCCGGACTGTGGGGGGGTTACATACCGCCAGAATCTTGTCTCCGACTTTACCCCCGGAGCTGAGATAGGTCACTCATTTCGCAGACGAGTTAGCAATTAGTGACTTGGTTATTTGGGGGCTTTCTACTCACCATTGAGATCGGTCGATACACCCGTAGCGAAGAGACCGCGGGAGGCTACCGCGAGGGAACCGCCTAGGTCCACTGGAGACAATTTGAGTTTCAGTTTCAAGAGCAAGAAGCCAGCACACGTTGGGTTACGTACCCATGCTGGCGATGGTCCCGCCATGGAGGATTTGCAAGCGGTTCTGGGTTGCGGATGTTAGGGGACTTGTATTCGGCGACGCGACTGGACTTGATGCTAACACGTGGAGAAACGGTTGGCTTACTGTGTGCTCTTTCTTGATGTCGAGTTCAAAGTTGACTCTGCCGGGTCGGGCGGCTGTTACGCGGAGCTGTGGAGTTTCACAGGTGTTGTTAGTTTGTTGATGCGATGTCTTGGTTGGGAAGTTGATAGGCCGGAGAGGCCATGGGGGAAGTATATGTATCTACTTCATGCAACTGCGCATGTAGAGGGCATGAGCTGCAAATGGATTGAAGGACGGCTTACACCATCTAATAGACTTGAAGCACCACGATCGTTGGGCTGTCAATGGCTAGGTACTCATGGATGATGCAGAAATGCCGTTTGTATTGACTTACCGAGGCTCCAGCCCCGAATTGGCCCGAAAGGACTCCCAGACCTGTGGAGGAACAGTTAGTATAGTAAATGTTGAATATGGAGTAAGATCCCAGTCACTTACAGATCTGACAAAGCGCAAGGAGGTCATGGTAAATTCGAGTCGAACCAGTGCAATTGAGTCGAGTTGCGGAGATATATGGATATATGAGCTAAGTCACTACGGAGTATAGACGGGCGGGACGGGTAGAAGTCGGAAAGGCGAAGGTAAGCAAGTTGAGGTCATCGCCGCGGACTGCGCTTGGTGATGGTCTCGCCCCCCGTACCGGGCTCTCCGCGATTCTATTCTTTTTGCGTACTCACACCAAGCTTCCACAAGGCTTTCTCTATAACTTGGTCGTTAGTTACCCAAGGCTGCAGGCGACCCAGCTTTTCTCCTCTCTCGCCCTGGTCGCACCATGCTGCAGAGGTGACTTGTGCAGACAAGATGGCTGCTGCACCATCGTCTCGTCCGTTTGAATATCTCGAGAGCCTTCCTGGCACGGTCTTCTTCAAGCTTTACCAGCAGCCATCAACCGCCCTCGCCATCTTCAGGCGCATGCTGCCTGACTTGGGTATGCCATCTACCCTTCTGGCCAAGGAGTGTGCCTCTTAGACTGATTTTGTGATTGTTATAGCAAAATGTTTTGTGATGGCCTTGCTGTACCTCAAGGATCCGCTCCCCGCGGCGGATCTGGAGGTCTGGGTGAAATCCGAGAGCTTAAAGTGAGTTTGCTATCTGTTTGGAGTACGTGCGTTGGCTTGACTCTACCCAGTTTGCTAATGAAAAACGCCGGCGTGAAGGGAACGTGATAATGCGCTTTCGATTCTCGGCCGGTTACATATCTTGTCGAATACCGTCATCGCGAACAATGTGCGAGCGTACATGGTCACGAACCCGTTCGCTGCATCGCTGCGACACGCCCTCACGGGGGCCGAGCAGACCCAGTCCTTTGGCGTTCTGGCCCACCCGCCTAACGCGGCGGCGGTCTCCATCGCCAACCTGGACGACTACGCGCGGCGGCAGTGGGAAGGCGTGCTGGGCTACATGGTGGGGACGAGCGGGCTCGGGATCCAGCGGGACGTCAACCTGAGCAAAGGGGTGAAACAGCTGCTGCAGGCGGGCCATCTGGTGGAGATCCGCGGCACGCGCGTGGACATCACCAAGGACGGGTTCGCGTTCGTGCTGCAGGACGTCAGCACGCAGGTGTGGCACATCCTGATCCTGTACGTGGAGAGTGCCGAGGCGATCGGCATGGACAGCGTGGAGGTGCTCTCGTTCGTCTTCCTGCTGAGCAGCCTTGAGCTGGGCCAGTCGTACGAGAAGCGCCACCTGACGGCGAACCAGCTGCGCACGCTCGCCGACCTGGCCGACTTCGGCATCGTCTACCAGGAGTCGCCCGAGGCGGCGCACTTCTACCCGACCCGGCTGGCGACGACGCTCACCTCGGACTCCAGCGCGCTGAGCAACCCCATCGCCGGCTCGCTGGCCGGCAATCCGACCGGCGATCCTTCCTCCTCCTCTTCCGCCGCAAACAAAGCCGGCACGGGCTTCATCATCATCGAAACCAACTACCGGCTGTACGCCTACACCTCGTCGCCGCTGCAGATCAGCCTCATCGCCCTCTTCACCACCCTCAAGTACCGCTTCCCCAACCTGATCACCGGCAAGATCACCCGCCAGTCCATCCGCCGCGCCGTCGAGATGGGCATCACCGCCGACCAGATCATCTCCTACCTGTCCACCCACGCCCACCCACAGATGCGCAAGCACAACACCTCCCGCTCCACCTCCAATCAGGCCGGCATCCCCCAGTCCATCCTGCCCCCCACCGTTGTCGACCAGATCCGCCTCTGGCAGCTCGAGCGCGACCGCGTCCAGGCCACCGCCGGCTTCCTGTTCAAGGACTTCGTCAGCCTGGCCGAGTACGAGGCCCCCTGCCGCTATGCCGAGGAGATCGGCGTGCTCGTCTGGAAGTCGGACCGCAAGCGCATGTTCTTCGTGACCCGACATGAACAGGTGGCCGCTTTCTTACGGAGTCGGAAGTGAAAAAGATTCTACATGAGTTTGTTAAAGGATGCTCATTTTGAGGGTGGTCTGGCGTTTCACGGCTTACACGCTTTACTGTTGACGAGAGAAGATCTTATTGATGATCTGGTATCAGGGCTTATAGATAGGTGTCGCGGGGAAATGTATCATAGGAGAAATATCTTGATGACTAGGAATCAAACAACATGCACACGAAGTAACGACCACCTTACCTTCCCTGGATAAGTATCAAGAACTTTTAACGGGTAGTAAAGCACACTGAAAACAGAAAAAAAAAACATTCCTCTATCTAGCACCAGCATCACCATAATCATCATGATCCGAACCATAAGAACAAAAATGCCTATTCTTACCAGACTCCTATAGTACAGTACAGCCCAGCCGAGAACTCCAACTCCCTCACCTCAAACCGAAGAAAAACCAGGTTCAATCCATCCACCGATCCCCAAACCTCACCACATACGCATTCCGGAACCTTCGCAAACTCCCACTCGCCTCGTCCGTCACACAGACATTCTCAAGCAGCATGAACGCCCGCTTGACGCGGGAATTCGGCAGATCCCCGTCGTCCGCGTCCGCGTCCGCGTTCGCATGTGCGTCCACCGCAGCAGCAGCAGCAGCAGCAGCAGCAGCAGCATCCGCCCCCGCCAGCGGCCGCTGGGGGTAGCTCGAGAGCACCCCCGGAGACCCGGTGGCTGCGTCAGGCTGCCGGAACGAATCCTCGTAGTGGAACGCATTGGTCAGGGTCACGAACCGGCCCAGCCAGTAGGCCGGTGGTCGGGCTTCCCAGACCTGGGCGAAGGACTTCGGGTCCGCGATGAGTTTGGGTCGGTTGAGGGATTTGACGATCGAGGGGAGGGAGGCGATGCGCGTGTGGGTGAAGCTGCGGCGCGGGGTTGTGGTGGTGGTGGTGGTGGTGGTGGTGGCGGCGGCTGGGAGAGCACGGATAGGGGTGAGTAGCTGCTTTTTCGGTTCTGCTTGGGCGCGGTGGAGGGTGATTCTTCGGAGTGGTTGTTGGGGGTGCTGGGTTACGGTCACGGTGGGTTTGCGGTGGGCTGTTGTTGCGTTTGCTAGTGGTGGTCTTGCTGGTGGTCGTGCTGTTCTGGGAGCAGGAAGCCCAGCCCTAACGGAACCAGGTCTGTTGCCACTACCACTACCACTACTATCTTCCTTTTGGGCCTGTGTGCCTCGTAACCTCGGGGGTGATGATGATGGTAGCTGTGAAGGAGCAGGAGGAGGAGCCAGTTGTGAATTCCGTAGAGGCTCCCTTTTCGGCCCTACTGAGGATGACGGTAGCCGTGGAGCAGCAGCAGCAGGAGGAGCCAATTGCGGATTCCTTCGTATAGACTCTCTCTTCGGTCCTATCACAGATGATGAGAGCTGTGCAGGAGCAACAACGGGAGGACCCAGTTGCGAATTCCTTCGTAGAGGCGGCTCCTTTTTCGGTCCGATCGAGGATGATGGTGGCCGTGGAGCAGCAGCAGCAGGAGGAGGAGCGAGTTGCGAATTTCTTCTGAGAGACTCCCTCCTCGAACCTGCCGCGGGTGCAGGAGCAGGAGCAGGCGCAGGTGCTGCACGCAGCCCCGTCGATTCTCTCTTCGTCCTCGTCTGCTGCAGCTGCGGCTGCGGCTGCAATTGCTCTCTGTTACCCTGAGCGCGCAGATTCTCAAACTTGCTCGTCCATCGCACTCTTCTCGGCGGGGTGGGATTGATGCCCGACGCTCTTCGGGGCTCTTGCGCTGCTGTGGCCCTCGTCGCAGCCGTTATTGCTGGTGGTGCGCCGACCATCTTGGACCGCGAGGATATCGTCCCTTCGAATAGTCGACTACGAGTATTGGTGGGGGCTGAAGGGAAGGATTTGCGCAGCGGAGTAGAGGAGGAAGTAGAAGGAGAGGCAGGAGATCGGGCGAGGAGGCTTCCTCGTCGCGCTTTCCTTCGTTCTTCAGCTCCCATGTTCAGCGGCCTTCTCACTACTAAGCCCTGGGAGGTGGGAGTGAAAGTCTGGCCCTGCTCCTGCTGCTGTTCCTGCTGCGGCGGTTGTTGGCGATTATAGAGCCTAGCCCTCGTCGTCAGCCCATTCGAGCCCCTCGTCGTACTTGCCCTCATCTCGTTGTCAGTGTCGTTCCACCACCAGATCCCATCCGAAGGTATTGTTGTTGTTCGTGATGGTGAAGATCTCAACACCATCTGCGTCGATAGACTGTCTCCCCAGGAATCCGAGGGGTAGCAGTAGCCGTAATCGTAGTCGTAGTCGTAAGTGCAGTCGCAGTCGCAGTCGCAGTAGCTGTGAGAACAACCCCTGCATGTAGATCCAGACACAGGTGCAGATTGCGAACAGCCGCCGGCCCCACCCACATCTTTATGCATCTCATCGGCAGCCCCTTCGTCGTCGTTGCTGGGTCCTCTGTGCAGGAGCTTTTCATCTTCTGGGGGGAGGTTCTCTTTGTCTGGGGACGCAGCTACCCGGCTGTGAAGATTCTTTGAGGATGTTGACGACGGGGCATAAATCCCCTGCCCCTTGGCGCGGTAGAGTCCTTTGTTTGAAGAAAGGCATTGTTGGGTGACTTTGGCATTGTTTTCTTGCTGGAGCCGTTGGCGGCCGGATTTCTTCCGGCTGTGATCTGTGCGGTGGCGGAGGGTTGTGTGTTGTTTGCGTTTGCTGAGTAGAGTCGAAAGGATGGTTCGGTGGTTGCGTCTCTTGAGTGGTGGGGCGAGAGGTCTTGTTGCTGATGTGCTGTGGGGATCTGGTGGAGAGAAGGGAGCAAGGGGAGGAAGGGCAGGGGGTGATCCGTATCGTGTTGACGGTGTGCTGAAGGTCTGTCTGCGACGGCCATGTGGCTCTGGCTCAGACTCTTCTCGGAAGCTCTCGACTTGTGTGTCTCGAGATTCATCATTCGGTCTGCCGGTTAGAGGCCGTCTGGCTGGTGGCTGAGATAGTCTTCGAGGAGGACCGGATGTAGGCATCGTCAATCGCTGTGTTGGGATTGACTTCGGAGTCAGGGGTGGTGGCTCAATCTGCTCAAGTTCAGTTGTACTTGAGTTGAGAGGTTGTGTCCTGTCGCTGATCTTCAAATCAATGCCATGGTAACGCTTTGGTGCAGCTCGGTTGCTGATAGTGTGAAGATGGTTGCGAGGTCTTAACACTGCATTGATGTTTGACCCAACGCAACAATTCCATCAAACTGCAGGGACTGCAACCGAGTACATAAGCAAAAGCCAGAGAATGTGAATGCCGACTGGAAAGATGAAATCGAGACTAGGGTAAACAATTATCTTGAGTTAAGTCGTTTGAGGGCAGATTTTGCTAGTGTGTGAAGTAAAATTGTACTCTGTTAAGTATTCTATACAGATATCTGGCCAAGACCAGCCACCACTTTCAAGAGGGGAAGAATGTCATTCTCAGGCATCTCTAAGCACTAGAAAGCAGTTCGCTCACCAACCCTGCTGCTGCCAGTGTCTCCTCATCCTTGAAATGCTTTCCTACCAATTGCAATCCCACCGGCGCTCCCTCATATCTTTCCGCTCCGGCAACCTTCCATTTCATCCATTCCCGTTCGTCAACACCATTCGTCCGCGGTACATAGTCCTTTTCTTCTTCTACCAGCTCATCCTTTTCAACGAACAGCCCGCTTGGAAACACTACGGCTGGCTGATCTAGAATGTTCCAGATAGCCGTGTAATTCCAGTAGTGGCTCTCCCCGAGCACGGCAGCGACGCCAACATACGCAGGGCAGAGAATGAAGTCCACGCCGCGAGACCGCATCAAGGCTTGATATTCATCGCGGTAGACATCGCGTTGAGCATTCAGGGTCCAGGTCTCGGCGATAGTGAGGGGATTGGGGCTGCTGTAGGTAAAAGCCCACGAGGTCAGGGGGAGTGTGGGCTCGCCAGAGGCTGTGATCAGGCTACGTTGGAGGAGGGCTGCATCGGGATAGTACATTTTAGACTTTCGACTGTCAGTACAGAGCAGAAGAGCGGACTTGGGAGATGACCTCAAGGACAGGACTCACAATTATGTCCCAGCCATGGCCGTGTTTGTAGGGTTCCCAGTCCACGACCTTGATGCCGGCTGCTTCAAGCTTGGATTTGGCGTGTCTGAGTGCGCGGGTAACGGGGGGATGGGGATGGACAATCCTGAAGGTAGTGAGCGATAAGTAGTCTACTCTTGATGACTTTGGACGCGGTCTTGTTTCCACCATGTGGCGGTGCGAGAGCTGAGACCCAAGCTACGAGGTAGGCTTACCCGTCATCCCACATGATTCCCACGGTCATATCCTTGGTAGGCTGCACTCGTCGCCAAGGTACCGGCGGAATCGAGGTTTCGATCTCCCATGGTTGTTGATCCAGGACAGCCTGCTGAAAGAGTTCGAGATCTGCCACACTCTGACTAGCAAGAGGGCCAACAACCCCGCGAATTGCTTCTTGGCCAGGTTCAGGCGCCTTGATGCCTGTCATTGGGTTGCGTAGGGCCGTCGGACGGAAACCATACGAACCACAGAATGCAGCAGGGCAGCGGATCGAGCCTCCAATATCTGTACCGATGCCCAGAGGGGCACATTTAAAGCCCGTTGAAGCGCCCTCGCCTCCCGAGGAGCCTCCGGGGCTGAGAGTGAGGTTGTATGGATTCAGCGTCGTGCCAGTCAGGTTGTTGCTACAGCAGAGATGCTGCCAGAGTCAGCTATGTTGTAACTCGATGAGAAGGGAGAGATACCATGAGGGATTGTGGTTGATTCGTGCGGACGTGGAAGATAGCCCCGGCTTTTTCAAGGCATTGAAGGAGTAGTGCATCCTCGGTTGCAGTGTCATCCACCCTTCAAATAGTCAGTCGTGAATGCCTTTTCCGTTTCAACATGTTTAAATGTACCATGCTACATAGCCGCCGTTGCAGGTCAAATCTTTGATACCGATATGCTCTTTGACGCTGATGGGTACTCCGTGCTGTGACTGTCAGCTCCCTCTCTTATTTTGCAAATGAGATTATCCTACCAGGGGGCCAACCAGCTTCCCAGTCTCCTTGAAGTGTCGATCTAGCTCTTTTGCTCGCGAAATAGCCTTCTCTGCCAGAAACTCCGTCGCGAAGTTGAGCTAGGACATCTAGTGTTAGTTGCTGGATTACTTTGACGGATAGACTTCGGCGGAACCGGTTATACGAACCAATTGGTGTCCGACCACGGCACGCTTCAGGAAAGCCGTCACCACCTCCTCTGCGGTAAGGTTTCCGGAGCCCATGTCGCGTACCAACTTTGTGGCAGACATCTCAGTGATGGCCAGCTCGTGCTCCGAGAACAGCCCACTCCTGCGCGGGAAGTTCTCTACGTTCTTTTCATCGGGCGAGGGCAATTTGTCTGCCGGGATGAGCCATTGTTGAGGGATGGAGCTAGAAAGGATATCTCGAGCCTTTTGAGCCTGAATCTCCCAGGGAAGTGTCATTTTGCAGGATAATGATGATGATGATGATGATGATGATGATGGCGGGGATTCAATTGAACAATCGAGAGGTGAACAGAAGCAAGGAGCAGGCACTTGGGTAAGTCAACTTTATAGTGCCGCGTCCAGCCACCAGCCCTCACACAACTAGCGCATAGCCGACATCATTGAGGGCTTGGAATCGGGCGGGATCGATACTTGACAGGCATATCCGAATCGGCATGCAATCCAATCACAGTGGCTCGCGGGGAAGCAAGAGGGGATGCTGTGCAAGCGGCGTGCAGATAGGCGATCAACCTCGGGTGGGGATGCGGTCTTTCTTATCTCCAAGCTATCGCGAGTACTTGCCTATTGTGGCGGAGGGGAGGGAAGTTCGATGAGTCTGTTCCATTGAAGTCTTCGACACATCCTTGAATGGCACGCTTCTGTGCAGCCACAGAGTCTCTGCGAGATCTAAGAATCGTAGGAGACAGGTACTTTAAAGCTAGAACAACACAATGCCTTTGTTGTCTCACGGAATCAATTCCGCATGTCTGAGGGGTAAGAGATAAGATATTCCGACTTCTTATCGAAGTCTTATCGTTGAATGTCGATCTGTGAGGGGAAGAGCAGCCGGCGACGGAAGAAGAGTTGAGGAGAGAGAAGCAGAAAGCCTGAGGAGGAGAGATGACTAAATCGAGGTCAGATGACTGACTCTCACTGATTGTTCTTTCTAAATGTCTGTCCTTCTGGTTAACTACAATTTCCCTCCTCTCCCATCTCAGCGTCTCAACACCTCAACATTTTGGCCTCAGAATCTATCTATCCGCAGCAGGTCAATCCTGCACACATTGCTCCACATACGACTTGACATTTCTCTATGCCCTCTGTCGCTAGGCTGCTGATCGCTCCCAGATGCACCACCTCTGGCTGGATAGTGGTTGAATGAATTCCATATGCATGGAAACATTCATTGATCGTCTTGGTCAACCTCAAAAAGGCCGGGACCGAGCTGTCCGACACCATTACATGGACAGATGCTAGTGTTTTCTGCTGATTCAACTGCCAAATGTGAAGCTCATGAACCGACAACACGCCGGGGATCTAGCTTATAGTCAGCGCTGAAACAGTTACGCTTTCTCGAGACTCACCTTTTCCAAGTCATGCTTCACGTCTTCAGCATCGACTCCATTCGGTGCGCTCTGAAGTAAGATGAGACCGGCTCGTCGCACTAAAACAGTCAACACGAAAACTGACAGTGGTAGTCCTGGATGGACATACTAAGCGGGAACGAGGACAGGATGATCATGATTGAGATTCCCATAGTCGTTCCTGGATCAGCATAGTACCGACCCTCGTAATGGGTCAGCCAGATCACCAATGCCGCGGCCATCACTCCAAGGTTGTTGGCTGCGTCGCCGAGAACATGGACCAGAACCCCCATCATTCCCAGGTCGTGTGAATGAGCGACGGGCTGAGCTGTGTGTAGAACGTGTTTGTGATTGTCATGCTGGTGTATTCAACAGTCAGCATTGGTGTGAGCGTCAGGAATCGATAGCTTGCGCGACGGACCCCGGGACTTTCAGGCCTCTCTTGCCCATCGCTATCTTCTGTGCTTGACGCCGGGACTTCTATCATGGCTCGAGCTGGATGGTCATGATCATGTCCATGGTGGTGATGCTCTAACCTCTTGTTAACCACACCCCAAGTGCCAAAACGGTCAGAACACACCATGAAGAAAGGTCGCACTGATCAAATTGAGCCCTAGGCCGATAGAACCCATGATGAACATGAGTTTAGGATTCTCAACGCCTATCGACGGTCAGCTGAGGATCGGCCTTCCACCAAAAGACACCCACGCTCTATCGAGATAAATCGCTCAATGGACTGCAAAAAAACCGATATACCGAGCCCGAGCAGAAGGACCCCGTTGAAAAAGGCGCCCAGCAACTGGGCTCGCTGCCATCCGAAAGAGAGTGCTTTGGGCGAGTCATCGGCCTCAGATACCTAGCATATGCTTCAGCAGCTTTCTTATTTTGTCTCAGTGCAAAAGTTCGCCTACCCTGAGAGCTAGGAAGGCAACAATGAAGGATACCAGGTCGCTCAACTGCAACCATCAGCAATCGTCTCTCGAAGGATCATCCCAGACGCACGTAATGGAATGCATCGGCCACCAAAGCCAGGGAATGTGTGTAAAAGCCAACTATGGTATCGGATGATTAGCGACAGTGAGCATTGATCTTAACGCCCGGTGTGACAGGAGAATAGGCACCTGAGATCTCCGACGCAAAGAAGGCAGAGGAAATTGCAATGACGACCATTAAGCGCTGAGAGCGCGAGATTCTGGGTGACATGGCCCCCCTCTGTCCGGTGTAACAATGAGACGGACCACGAATGACGTGGTTGATAAAGGAGTCACGGCTGGTCGAGAACTCACCGGTCAAAGCCCTGCCCCTTACATGTCCATCTGCACCCACCCTACTGATTTTCCGTGGAACCAGGCTGAAATGTACAAATCACACGCGAGGAGAACTTCTGGAACAGCTCACAGGGTGGTCTTATAGGAAAGAAATGGGGGAAAACCCAGCAACGCTCTGCTGGCCACGCTGCTGCCTTTATATTCTCTCAGGCCTCGGGGCTTAGGGCGTTTGCATTGCAACAAACCAGAATTCCAGTCACACATCACATGCAGCTCAAAATTGTCCGCACGGTTGACTCTTACCTTCCTGAGCTATACAGGGCGCGAGTGGATACTTATTGGTGTGGCTGACACTTCGGTACGTCTTTGGAAAAAGAAACCAAATTCATTAATTATTGAGGTGCTATCATATCTCATAACTATCCAACGATTCAAACCACCTAGGCCGCGATCTCGTCCGCCAGACCATCCAACTCTCTTTGCCAGTTTCTGTGCCGCGAGATCTGCCAGACAAACCGGTCCAAAAATCCCTTGCTGTCCTTGCCAATCTTTGACGACGGCTGCAGTAGCTCTGCTGGGGAACCATGGCCGGTGACCACACCGTAACTCTCCACCACCTCACCACTGGAGGCGTGCTTCACTGCGTCCAGGTAAATCTGCTTCCAAATGAAGTCCACCGCCTCATTGAGACCGGCAATTGGTTTCAGGTGGGCGAATGACTCAGTGATCCAATACTTGGCTATGCCGTTCTTGGTCAAGGCAGCAATGTGCTTGCCTCCGGGGACGAACACTGCATCGAACAGAGTTGACCGCATACCGGGGAAATGGTGATCTGGAACTACCTTCTCACCCGACTCCGCCGTTACCCCCTGGCGCTGGGTGCCGATGGTGAAGACAAACGCTTTCTGCTTCTGCAGAGCCTCCTTCATCTTCATATATGAGTCGTAGTCGAATCCGTCCGCGATTAGGATGGCAATCCGACGAGTCGCGATCTGCGCGTCATCGGAGAGATACTCGAGCTGACTGAGTCCCTTGGATGTCTTACCCTCGTTCGGCTTACCGGCCTCGGTGGGTGTGTCGCCTCCGACATTCTTCGCCACGGTCTTGGCCAGCTCAAGGTCAACCACGGCCAAACGTTCAGACAAGCGCTTGTACACAATCTCCTCGTCGCAGTGATCCAGCTCGAACGAAAACGCCTTGGCAACGTGCTGCTTCTCAATGGGCGAAAGTGAGTTGTAGAAGAGCTGGGCTTGGTTGAAGTGTTCCTTGAACTTGTCCGATAGTCCACGTGTCTTGACGCCCTGCTGCTTCTCCGGATAGGTAGCGAATCCACCTTGGTCCGGCGCGGTAGGAGGATTGGTGCTGTACCTGTTGGGCCAGTAGTTCACCTTGCCTTTGGTGATGCGGTGTTTCATGGCGCCGTCCCGGTTGACGAGGTTCATGTACGGGCACACAGGGCGGTTGATCGGCAACTCCTCCCAGTTAGGGCCCAAGCGAGAGAGTTGGGTATCAAAGTAAGAGAAGTTTCTGCCCTGAAGCAGGGGGTCATTGGAGAAGTCGATACCGGGCACAATGTGGCTGGTGCAGAAGGCCACCTGCTCGGTTTGCGTGAAGTATTCGTCGATGTTACGGTTCAGCTCCAATTGTCCGATATACTGAATTGGCACCAGCTCCTCGGGCCAGATCTTCGTAGCATCTTCAATGTCGAACTCAAAGTCGTCCATCTTCTCTTCGGGGATAACCTGAATACCGAACTTCCATCTCGGGTATTGACCGGCGTCGATGGCATCCATGAGATCCTTGCGATGGAAATCAGGATCCTGGCCAGCAATCTTCAGGGCTTCATCCCACACCAGGGAGTGAACACCGAGCTCGGGTGTGAAGTGAAACTTGACATAGTGGCGCTGTCCTTGTGCATTGACGAGACAGAAAGTGTTGACACCGAAGCCCTGCATCATCCGGTACGACCGGGGAATCGCACGATCGGACATGACCTAAACCCATTATAAGTACTGGTTCACAGTTCCACAAATACAACCAAATGCCACTTACCCATTGCTGCATATGCGTGGTCTCCGGATGGAGATACTGGAAGTCCCAGAAGTTGTTATGAGCCGACTGTCCCTGGGGGATCTCATTGTGCGGCTCAGGCTTGACGGCGTGGATAACATCGGGAAACTTGATCGCGTCCTGGATGAAGAAGACGGGCATGTTGTTGCCGACGATATCCCAGTTCCCCTCGGCGGTATACATCTTCACGGCGAACCCGCGCACATCCCGAACGGTGTCCGCACTCCCCTTACTACCCTGCACGGTCGAGAACCGCACGAACACCGGCGTCTCGCGGGATGTGTCCGTCAATACCCCAGCCGTAGTGAGCTCGGGAATGGCCTTGTGCAGCGTGAAGGTGCCAAAGGCGCCAGCGCCTCGGGCATGAACCACACGTTCGGGGATACGCTCATGGTCGAAGCGCATGATCTGTAACATCCATTAGCAGAAGTCCTTTCTACACAGACAGACAACAGTTTTCAATGATAAACCCACCTTCTCCCTAGCAATAGGATCCTCCAACAACGAAGGCCCCGTCCTCTTCGCATCCGCCACCCGAAGCCAATGATCCGGGTCGGCGATCTTGATCCCATAATCCGTCGTCATGGGCAGCTTGCCCTGACTCTCCCCGGAGAGGTCGACGGTATCGCGCGCGAGATCTTCCTGCTTGGACATGTTGGGTTCTTGGTCGGTGTGTAATTATGTGTGTGTGGTATTAATGATTTCTCCCTCACTCGTACCTAAGTACCCTTTATATAAACCCTCAGAACCATCCTGCCTTCAGCCCTACAGCCCCCTTCCACGGACCACTCCCATCCCCCCATTTCTAATCACCGTTACTCAGCTCCTGCATCTAGCCCAGTACTATTGACCAGGAGGAACCCAGATGATGCAAGAGTTTCCATTTAGAGTGTCGATCGCCCAGTCATGTTTCTCTGTTGGGAAGTCCCGACTCCCAAGCACCAGGGTCCCATCGACATCCACGAACTTCCAGCAAGTTTGTTCGGGGGTAGTCGGCCAGTTCGGGTCAGGGTCAGGGCCATGATGTCAGTCAGGTACCCGCCCAAACCGGTTTGATACTCGGGTACTATGTAAGTAGCATTTCGCATTTCCGAGGGGTGTAAAGCTTGGTTCTGCTTATTACTGGTTTCATTCCAGTAGCATAGTCTGGTCTAGACTACGAACAAACAAATTCGCTGCATGATCTAGTTTCTTCTAGTATCTCGAGGGGGGGCTGGGGGTCTTCTCTCCGAGGATGGAGATGGGGTGACGTCATTGGAATTGGAACAGTCAGATAGGTATGTAATGAGCACGTGAGCAGATACCGGTACACATTTGTTTTCTGCTGATGTGTCTTGGTTCCAAGGATGTATACACTGTACGTGGTTGAGGAGTTCTGATATGTACTGTAGGTAGGGTCATTCAATCTCCTTAAGTACAGTACTTATGAAGGGTGGTTGGTTTATAGGATTGACTCGGTAGTAACCTATAGTACTGTCTGTACCGCAGTACAATTCCTCTGCAAGCAAGCACCTGGCAGGCACCGCGTGATCGACACTACCTTATGTTATTCGAATGAACCACCCAATTGAGTGTCCGAGATTGCAAATGACGTTCCACAGTGCGCAAGGCATGAGTATTCATGGTGCCTGAGGCCTGAGTAGATAGGTATCTAAGAGCATGCACTCTATTCTATTCTGTACAGTACACAGAAGCACCAGCTAAGAACCATCACTCATCATGCAAGCAGACCCTGACTGAGCTGTTGACCAATTCTACCCTCGCGTACCCGGGATATCCCATCCCATCTTATCCCATCTTATCCCATCTTATCCCATCTATCATGTCCTACCACCACACCCATATCTACCATCCGCGATAGCCGTAATACCCGCGCAATCCAGCTCTAGACATCTAAGACTCTAGACCATCCACTCACCCTCACCCTCACCCTCATCTTCATACCTCAAGAGCAAGAGGATTTACATATTATCCTCCGCCCAATGGCCCCTCCCCTTCAAAAACTCCTCCCTCTCCTTCGCCTTCTCCTTGGCATCAGCACTACCACCACCACCATCCTTGACTCCGCCAGCCGGAGAGGCCAACCCCCGCTCCACCCACTGCTTACTCTCCATCTCCGCGAGACGGCTCAGGGCGCGCGCAAAGGCGAAGCGCTCCTCATCGCCCGAGAAGATGGAGGTGGTCTTGAGGGCCTGCATGGACAGGCCCAAATCGTCCATCATCATGCGCATCGCGTCCGAGAGGTCGGAGTGGTCGTCGCCGGATCGGTCGGAGAGGGTGGTGCGGACGTCGGACTCGGAGAGGAAGAGGTTGGTGAGCGGGGTGGCGGTTGTGAGGACGAGTTTAGCCTTGATCCAGAAAAATTAGTACTGAGGTTGTCGACGACGACCGGGGGGTGGGATGACTCACCCGACTCTCATACACCGCATCGATGAACGTGATGAACCGTCGCGCCAGATCCCGCTGGTTCAGATTCATGCCCGGCACGTCCGTGATGATGAACGCCTCGTAGTTGCGGACCAGCTCCAGGTAGTCCGCCGCGCCCGTGGCGGTCCCGATCAGCTGCTGGAAGGAGAAGCGCGCCGCCTTGCCGCTGGCCAGCGGCACCGCGATCTTGCGGCCCCAGACCTCCTGCGTGGTCGGGTGCGGCGGGTCGTGCGTGAAGTCGCCCAGGTACTCGAACCACTTCTGCGCGTGGGCGTCGGCCGCCGGGCCGAGCGGGTGGTGGTAGACGGCCGCCGGCGGGCGCGGGATCTTGCGGTAGTCCGTCGGCGAGTTGAGGTTGATCACTTGCAGGGCAGTCTTGAGGAGGTTGATGCAGGGGATGAAGGAGTCGCGCTGGATGCCGTTCTTGTAGAGGTCGTCCGGGTGGCGGTTGGAGGTGGTGACAAGCACGACGCCGTGGGCCATGAGGTGTTCGAGGAGTCTTTTGGGAGATAGTTGTTTAGTTTTCTGAGAATTACTCTTGCCACGCGAACCATGTGGGTGTCTTCTCACCTCCGCAAAATCATCGCGTCCGCCACATCAGTACACTGGAACTCATCGAAGCACAACACGCTCGACCGCGCCGCAATGTCCGCCGCCACGATCGGGAGCCCGTCGAAATCATGGCCATACTTCATCTTGACCACGTGCATGCGCTTGTGCACGTCCTGCATGAAGTTGTGGAAGTGGATGCGGTTTTTCGCCCGTATGTTGTCCGGCAGGGTCTCGAAGAACAGGTCCATCAGCATCGTCTTGCCGCACCCGACATCGCCGTACATATACAGGCCCTTGGGCAGGGACTCGGGAATCGTCAGCTCCGACTTCGCGCTGTCGTTGTTGCGCCCGAAGAGCGAGCCGAAGAACGAGGACGACTTGGGTTTGGGGTCGAGGGATTCCGGGCTCGGGTGCACCACCGCGGGCGGGTGGTAGGAGGTCAGGCGCTCGTAGAGATCTTGGAGCTTCTCGATGATTTCTGGTTCGAAGCAACAAGTTCGTGTTAGCGACACTTCCCCGCTGGTGTTGCTTCACGCCCGGAAGGTAAAGGAGACACTTACGTCGCTGATAAGGATCATCCCGCAGGCGACCCTCCTGCACTCTCACATCATACTCGGCTAACGGACCCCCGCGCAGCCCAGCTGCACCCGGGGAGCCAGAAGAAGAGGTTTCGCCCTTCTCCTGAACTGCCGTCGCGAATCTCCGCGCATACTGACCCTGAACCCGTCTCAGGTCAACAGGGCCAGAACCGCCACAAACCCGCACGTGCGTCGACAGACGCACAGCCCGGGAATCATGATGCAAGCCCCGACGAGTGTCGCGAGAACATGCTCGACGGACTCCTCCTCCTTCCCGCGGAGCAGGTGCGGCACGACGCAGGACAGAGCCCCGGGCCCGCAATGCGCTGGGCAAGTAGTCCGCGCAGACTTTCGCCGACGAGCCGCTCATGGGTGCAGAAACCGTAAGCAGAAAGAAGAATGGAAAGAAAGAAAATCTCAAAGGCGCTTTGTAGCGATCGTCAAACGCATGTAAGCAGTGCAAAACCGGTGGAAAGCGCTTCTTCACTCCGTTTCGACCGAGGTTGCCCGGTCGGTAAATAATCGGCGGAGAGGGACAAAAAGCGGGGACGAAAGGATCGCAGTCGGAACAGTGAACGGAGGATTCAGGACACGCGATAAGAGACAAGCCGTGGGAGGAGCGATATGTACAGTATAGTCCACTTCGAGAGTCGTGACAATATACAGAAAAGAGAGACAAAACCTAGCGCAAAATTGAGAAGTACGACCAACCAACACATGGATTCCCACGAAAAGCCAAGGGGATTGACCTCGTTCCGATGCTCGTCATGTGATCTGGTTCTCGGCAATTGTTCCGATGCTGACGTAAGTAAAACCTGCGGAGACGGAAATTGTCCCGTGGTTGATTGGCTGGTCTTTCTGCACTGCCATGGATTGAATACTAAGGTAGGTGGATGGTTGATACTAGGTACTTTAAGTACATAAAAGTAAAAATGAAGTAGGTATCCACCTACAGTCGCTGGGATTATATGCAGAAGAGGGCTTATGTACACGGAACAACAACGCACGCAGAACAGGGTATGGAGGACACAATCAGCCATGGCCTGGTGGACAAAGGAAAATTCAAAGAGGGTACATGATGGCATAAACGTTTCAGACATGTCATTTTGTCATCGTATCAACCTCGTGACTCAGAACAACAACACTCGCTCAGAGGCTGATGACCAAGGGCAGAAAGAGAAGGACACCATAACACCAGTACACCCGCAACAGAACATGTTAAGGGCGAGGGCAAACGGAAAGGAAAGAACAGACAGGTCTATAAGAGATAAGAGAGGATCACCGCTTCTATGCAATTCCGACATATAGTGTGAGTTTGGAGTTTCGTGAGATCGCCGTGTCAAGGTCGGCGTCATTGGCCAAGTCGACATACGTGCCGGATGGCTCATCCTTATACTGGACGACGATTTCGTCTTGAATCTTCAGACGGTCAATCAGCTTCTCCTTCAGCTGCTGGAGACTGATATCACTAGGGACCCGGATGGCGATCAAGTCATCCTGGAAGAACACTTTAACCTTCATAGCGCCGCTGCTAGAGGTGGTAGAAACTTGGGTAATCGAACTAGGTTGGCGGTTCATGGGAGGCGGGTTGCCGTTGCCCAGAGACAGCGACGGCTGCCCCCGTTGGTGAGAGTTGCGATCAGTGTGCACGGCGATCGGAGCTTGCGAGGACTGCCGCGAGACGCTGCGCGAGGGCTCGTGCGTCGACGAATGGTGCGAGCCACCAGAGAACCGTGCGTCCTCGCCAAATGCGCTCGGATCAATCTCAAAGTCCCCAGCGCGGGGCGCGAATAATTGGCGGACCAGTTGGCAGCGGGAAATGTGAGGAGGCATGGCCAGCAATTTCTTAATGTATTCATCCAAATTCTGACGACGGCCGTTAGAGATCGCATCCGTGACGTGTGTGACAGGCCCCGGCATGTAAGGTAAAGTGCGCGGCTTCCCACGATTACCCGCTTCTTCCTCGAACTGGGTCAGGAGGGCGATCTGGAAATCGTAGAAGTCGTGGTAGTAGCGAGACAATTCCCAGCAGCGGCCGTCCTCCATCTTGGCCTCGATGATATACCAGTATTTATCATTGTCGAAGCAGTAACGAGGAATTGAGGCAGCGATAGGCGCCATGAGAGGTTGATGGTAGCTTTGTTGGGACTGATGGGAAGCTTGTTGCACAAGTGAACTCTTGCTTGCGTTGCGATTGTGGTAGGCCTGTCCCCGCACCAAATTAGCGATTGACTCTCTCCATGGATGCGCAAGGACTTAAACTCACAGACATGTGGCCGTTTTGGCTCATTTGGCTAGTGCTTTGGCGACCAATAGACATCCGATCCACTCCAGACGTGACCGACTGCATCGATGAGGAGCCATTGCTCTCAATCTTACCCAGAGTAATACTGCTGTTCTTGTACTCGGCCGTCATCTTCTTCCATTCCTCTACCTTGGGCACGCCGGCGCGCCTAACGGCCTCCAACGGATCGGTTACTGCCTGGCCGGTTTGCATGTCGCGCAACTCGATAAAAGAGACCGGGATCAGACCTGGCCCTCCCAGGCGACCGATGGGCTTAGCGACAAACCATTCCGGATTCGACTGGGCAATCACAATGATGGCCTCGCCGGCCTTCGCGTCCAGTTCATCTGGTCGCTCAGCCTGGAAGTCGTACTGAACGATGCCGTAGACCATGGGGCTCGAGCCCTTCCCTAAGGCTGACATCCTGAGCTGCGACGAGGATCGGGGAGGGCTGTGAACGAAATCGGAGGCGGGGAACGCGGCGCGATCTGAGAAACCGGAGTCGTGCGGCTCTTTCTTTTTAAAGAAGTCGACAGAGCCGACGCTATCTCTCTCGTTCTTACCGATGACTTCGAAGAAGGACACGGGAACCAACCCCCTAGCACTAGGGATGAGGGGATTGCACGCTTCGTACCAATCCTGGTCTTCCTCCCTGCTGATAACGTGAAAGAAGTCTCCCTTGCTGAACGCAAGCTCCTGTGTGTTCCCGGGCTCCGGTTGGTAATCGAAGAGCGCTTTGATAACCTATGCGCAAAACAGGGATGTTAAGTTAACAGCTGTTTGCGAGCAAATGATTTGTCCGTCTTTGACGCCGGCGACCCAAGGGCGGATGCGTAGAAAAACAAATCCCACACCCCACAAACAGAAGCGATCGGGATCAAGTAGTCATGGAAGGAAGAAATAGGATGAAGGAGGGGTACAAAAGGGGGGGGGTAAGTGATTAAGTTATGTAAAAGAGTCAAAAATAGTGACAAAGCATAAAAAGAGGGAAAAGAACAAGAATGGGATGTGGAGACATGGGCAAGTGAAGATTTGGGGGGTGGAGGATGTGGAAAGTGGAACGGGAAAGGTGCAGCAGCCAAAACCAGACATAACGTACCTTCTTCGGCGGGAGGATGGCGATGGCGGACTTGGGCGTGATGGAAAGATGGTGATGATGATGGTGGGGTTTGGGATCTTTCTCCCCTTTCAGTGAACGTCGAATGGCCTATGAATGATGCGGGGGCCGGCGTTAGATTAGATTAAGAGTAATTGATAAAATGACGGAATGAAAGAAAGGAAAGAGTGTATGAGTGAAGGTGGAAAAGAAATCGCCTCAAAATGGAGGATAGACTAGAGACGGATCTCGAGGACTGGCAGAAAGAGAAACCGCAATCGCAAACAACCAAGCGGGCGGCCAGCCCAGCCAGCCCAAAGTCGGTCGTTGTTGCTAGTAATTAATTTTGGTCTCGGAACAAGAACAAGCGACAATCGAGATAAAACGAGGGGCGGGAAACGAGGGGCGTTAAAGCTGGATCGGATCCAGTTTGCAAGTTTCAGCAATTGCGAAACATACCTTCATTCTTGTTTCGGCAAGTCGGCCTGTCTTAAGTTGACTTGCGCCCCGACAGATGTTTGAGATGTCACCGGCTGTGTTCAATCTATCTATCAATCAAGCGATCGATAGTAGTGAGAGTATAATATAATATAAGGCTCAGGGACCAGGACAAGAAGTTCATTCACTTTTTCAAAGAACTCCGGGTCATCAGCCACCACACGGGAGAAAAGGAAAGGGAGGACAGGCAGGCGGATTCAGGCAATGAAAGACTTGTACAAAGAGAAACTCGGATGGAGGCAACACCCTTTTTAGGAAGAACCGTAGAAGGTCTATGGAAGGAATGGAATCAAGAGGGAAGGATAAAAAAAATAAAGTTTTATGAACAATGAGAAGAGAAAAAAAAAGAATGTTGTTCAGAGAGAGAGTGTGTGTGAGAGAGAGAGAGAGACACGTCTGGTTGAGCAAGATGATAAAGGGAAAGGAGGGGCGGCAGTTGAAGAGTACTGATAATAAATCAGATGGAAGTGTCCGAGTACTAATAGGTAATAATAGTAATGAACTGCGCGCACCCTGTCGAGGGTTGACTCGATTGACAGAATGGATGGACTGGATGGGCAGATAGGGAGTGTTTCTTGCCCTCCTATTTTGTTTTTTCTGTTGCGATTTTTTTTTCCCTGTCTTCCCTTGCCTTTACTCAACTGGATCTTTTTTTTAGTCGTCCCAGAATTAACCACGGGTGAACCTGTAACGTGGATTGGAGGGAGGGAAGGGAGAGGTGGAGGAAAAGAAGTTCTGGATTGCGACAACGCAAGAAGAAGGTGGCCCGCTTTTCCTTTGAAAGGGCCCCGCCCCTGAAGATGTCGATGTTGATAAGTTGCTGGACAATGGAGGGGATCCACGCGCAACCCGGCCCTGCGCCAGTGATGTGTATGGTTGCGTCTTATTCTTTTCCTCCTTGCGACAGTGGTGGCAGCTTGAAGGTGGTGAACGAGGTTGCAGATGGTTTGGAGAGAAGAGGCAAGAAGTCTGTCTGTCTGTCTGGATGGCTGGATGGCTGGTGGCTTGCGACCCAGTGGATGGGAAGGTGGCCGTTGATCGATGAACTGTGGGGAGGAAACAGTGTGCACTGTGGACTGACTGACTCACTGATGGACTGATGGGACTCAAAGGACAAGATAATTCGGAGAAGAGAAGAACGAACTGCTTGCTGGTAATGATGGTGATGGTGGTGGTGGTGGTGGTTCAACTGTGGCGGGAAAACTCCAGCTACCCCAAACCCGGTTGATTGGGTGTCCCCCCAGCCCTGTGATCGCAAGGATAAAAAACTTAGAAGTAGGGTGTGGCAAGAAGGTCTGTTAAGCTGTTGGGTCTGTCTGTCATCATGCGATAGCCGTTACGATGATGGGAACTCGTCTCGGATAACTGTGGGTGCCGCCGATGATCGCGGGTCTCTTGTCTTACTCGTACTGGAGTGATCTACTTGAGTATGAGTATATGTAGTGATGTGCAGAAAACTGTATGGAGTACTCTCGTGGTCGATTTACATCAGCAGAAGAGAAACGACGACAGTCTGCGCATTCAATCAGTTCCCATGTGGTTGATAGGACAAGTGATAGTCTATATGTATCTCAACAGAAAATTCTAGCAGACTACTAAGTCATACAACAAACGTACTGAGTATGATGTGTGTGTGTGCGTGTGTGTGTGCCTCACTGCCTAAAGGCGCTCACCTCAAACCTGAGAAGCTCAGCTGCTGACCTCCCCGACGGTCCTTCAATTTAGATCTTCTCACCAGCGGATGTTACTCCCCGGCCCTGCTGCATGGATGTATGCCCTATTCTGATGCCTACCGGCCCTGTCTCTCCATCACCTTGATTCGGACCTGCAATCAAGGCCCTTGACTTATTTTTTATTTGCTTTTTTTCTTCCCTTGAACAGAAAAAAAAGGGACCCCCTTCACTTTCTCTGCAGTGTGATCAACAAGCCCCCCCTGGACGGAGGTTGGGCACACTACACCGCACCAGTGCCAAACAGGAAGAACATCCGCAGTAGGATTGGATACCAACCAGCTCGTTGGAGTTGGAAAGATGGAAAATAGAAGCACAAACCTTTTTCCCCGGGAAACTAATCAGGAGCCGAAGGTACTAGAATTGTTCCCAAGGACAGTCAGACCGTACTTTTCTCACTCACCCACGTTGTGTGATACCGTATAAGTTACCGTGGACCAGACTTTTGGCTTATCGGAGAACGAAATCTGATAATATTAATTGGGCACTCCAGTCCGGGAACTGCAGTGGAGTGCGTTCGTCGGTCGGAGGTGGTCTGTGGGCAGGCTGTGGGCTGGGTGGCACTGGTGGCACTGGTGGCACTGGGGTTGCTGCGTGCGGGTGTGACGACTCGGCTTGACTCGTTCACAGTTCACAATTCAATATCCTCAATAACCAAGAAATCAGTATGAAAGCATTATGTCTTAGAGCATAGGATATAGTTAACAGCCAGCATAGTAGAAGACATTCCCCCGAAGAGCCCCCCGACACACGGCGAAGATCTACCTCGAATTCTGGTTATCAGCCCAGGAATTATTGGGTAGAGAGCCGGGAGGGGCTTGCGACCATTCCTCGGTTGGCTCTTCTGGCTGATATGAGTGAGTGAGTGAGTGAGCGAGTGAGCTCGGACGGGGAACAGAACAGATGAGCAAAAATGCTTAAACTCTTGCCTTGCCATCCACGGATTACCAGAAACTCTGTTCTCGCCCATTTCCAGCCAGCTCAAGAAAAGGAAAAGGTGCAGAGTTAATCAAGCTTGTTTAGCCGGTCAACTTATCCGGTCCAAGATGGAATATTGGGATTAATTCATAATTGCGGGTGTACAGTACCGCACTGTACCTACGTAGTTGCAACTCCACTCGCTGTCTAGTACAGCAACTTGATACTTGACTTTCCTTTTCTGATAATTTGGAGACTTGAGATATTGCCATGTGGCGACCTACACTTGAAACAAAATGACTCCTTGACTCTATCTGCTCCGAAATCCCTCAGGGACCAATTCAATTCTTTCCCCCGTCAAAGAAAAGTACTTCCTGAACTTCCTTCAGTGGGCTTCCCTCCCGAAGACGAACACTCGGAACCGCCGATGTCTGCAAGCCTGCAGAGCTGCTGCAGACGCCCTTGCAGATTGACGGGTTCGTTGCAGCAAATCTCCAGCACTAATGTACGCGGTCGATTTGGAGGAGGACACCTTGATTCTATATCGCATCTAGGTATATTGCCAAGCCGGGCGTAGTAGCTTCTGAAGCAATATGTAAGGTTCATATCGATCGTATTCTTGTAGGAAAGAGGTTGGTTCTGGAGTGCTCTCCATTCAAAGTTTTAACCATTGACGGGCCTAGAACGGAGCTACCGCATCAATATGTGTACAATATGTACAGGCTGATGGGTTTTCCTGCCACAGTACGGCCTGGCCAACAAGCATAACTCTCGACTGACATCGCTGTAGATCTAGATGCCCTCAACCCAACCAAAGAATCAATCAACCAACCAACCTCACAATATTTCTCTGTGCGCTTGCAGCCCTCGATTCCATGGCGTACGAAGTAGCAAGCCTTAGCAGCACACCAATCTCCTCCCAGCATCACTTCACAGACCCCAACTCCAACAACAACAACTCAACCCATAACCCTCACAACCACACCACCTACCTACCCCGAAGCCACCCATCGCCCCTCACCCCTCCAGCACCAACAAACCCTCCCACGAAAGCTCCCCTAATACTCTATACCACCCAGCGCAACCGAAACAAGGCCCCGTAAACCGCGACATCCCAAAGCACCAATGACATCAAGCGTGCATAACAACGTGGAGCATCCCGAGATCCATCAGACCGATCACATTTGGCGGTTCCGGCAGATAAAGTAGTGTAAGTTAGCGTCCCTAAAAGTCAGCTACTGCATGGCCACTGTGGAGGGTAAGATGATATGTCACATCGATGACGTTTGAAACACTGTAAGTTAAGCTGCGTTGTTTCATACTTACGGATAGGGTCGGCTTCTTTGGTGCTTGGTGTCTTATATCCAGGTTTCATCTTGCTGGAGGGGGGATGAGCTACACACACATACACACACACACACACACACACACACACACACACACATAGTCGGTCATAAGAAGGGGGGCTAGTACTGTTTGGTGTTGAGAATGAAAACAACCAGTGCAATGCTAGTGACGGGTGGTAGATAGTAGACCGTATGTTATTGCGATGGTGGAAATGGTGGAAAGGCCCGGTCTAGACCTTTATGCTGATCATCGAGGGATGCATCAGAAAATACTACTATGCTGTATACTCGACTCAGGATCCAAGATTCCGGAAGATGGGGATCTCTTTCTCCCCGAGTTGAAGCTCCTGCCTTGTTTTAATCAATCATAGGCAGTTTACTTGGCCATCAAAGATTCAATTGCCTGAAGAAAAGTGCGGGAAATCACTTCCGACTCCCGGAGTGAGAATCCATCGGGTGGAGATTATAGATAATCGCGCAAGCTGAGACGCTTGGCCAAGACATGTCCAGTCCCATTGCTCGCCCTGGTTCTACTTCCGCACCCTGAGAAAATGAATACAACAAAATCCTCGTATTCAATTGCACTACCGAGATTTATCGAACTAAAGGTTAGAAGTACTGTTCTGCCTCATCCCCACTCCGGCTCGCAAGAAAATCCCGGCTCAACCAACGCTTCCCGGAGTCGAAATGGGTATAGATCTCCTCACTTCGACGAAAATCAATATCCAGACGCCTGCGATGCCGATAAAAAGATATTTTGGTGTGCCGCAAGAAAAGAGAAAAGGGAATACGATGGGGTAAAATGATCTGGAAAGATGACTCCAAACACCATGACGATAGAAGGAAAACTGATATGTCGAGGGTACGCAAGAGTATCCAGAAGGTGATGTAGAATGAAAATGTGTAGAGTGGCTTGAAAGAAACAGAGATGAACTTAGATCTGGCCCTTGATATCGACGATCCGATGAGCATCGGCCTTGGCAGCTTCAAAGAGCTGGCCGGCCCTGGGCCCCGTCACGAGTCTCACAGATCCCTCCTTCTCCTGAAGCAGATCCTCAGCGGAATGATCCAGAATGAAGCGTGCACTCTGCTCATCGGACTCGAAACCAAGTTCTTCGGTGATAAATCGGATTTTTACGTCGGGTTTGTATCTAATTTCGAGGTTAGCAAGTGAGTCAAGCCGGCGAACAGGTACCACTCACGCTTTACAAATTGCTGCTAAGGCCGACAATCGCTCGCGATCCACAAACATGTCCATGAGATAAGCTCCCATGTTCGGGGTATCAAGGTACAACTGGAAAAATCGGTGGTAGTTTCCGAGAGCAAGGGCAGAGCGTACATCCAAGGCATGTTTCACAGCAGGATCCCGTTTGTCTGCTGGGGTTAGATCGGCTAAAGCATCGTTCATGGCCGTCCAATTGCGAGTATGAATGAAGTAGAGAATACGATATGCCCGGAATTCTGTGGGATGCCCGCCAAGCTGCTGTGCATACAGTGCGCGAAGCTGAGTCTGACACTGATTATACTCACCAAGGTCCCCTTTCTCTAATGCGATTCGGGCGTGAATCTCGTAGACGCTGACAGTAAATTCGTTCTTAATATGCTGCACTGTCAGATCTTGCCGCAACGACTTAAACTGGTCACAGATATATGTATAGTTGTTGTCTTTTTTCCACTTCTTCTTCAGCACGTCCAAGGTCTTATGCAAAATATGCAAGGGCCGCACGGTCTCCGGCTTCGGTGCGGCAGTCAGGCGGAAATAGTTCTTTTCCAACTCCTGGCAAGTTCCGACAACAGGGCCGGTGTTCGCAGCAGGGACGGGTGAGGTGCCGCGGGACGACGCGGAGGAACCATTAGAAGCCTGAGGCTCTTCGAAGCGTTTCCTCCGCATTTCCAGATTGGCTTTAGACTTACTAGTATTTTTCAAATCTATTCTTTGGCGCTTATCAGTTGAGGCATAGGTGATTCGATCTTCAAAAGCATTGTGATTGTTAGTTTTCCGCCAAGGGGGACAGCCGTTCGCATCCCCTTGGTACTCAACCGACTTCCGCTTCTTCGACACGTCTTCCAGCCCGTTGCTATTGGATTTCTTGGGTGAGAGTGTGCCGAAGGTGCCCCAAGTCGATACGCTAGGGCTAGCTAATATCTTGTTTCGATCATTCTGAACCATGACTTGAGGCAGGGGCAAGTTGGTCCAATCGATCTTATCGAGCATATTATTCTCGGCCGCTTCGGTGATGACGGCTCGGAGTTTGGTTTCCATCTCGCCTCGCTCGACTCCAGCGAGCCGATTTTCAGGTGCAAAACTGCGTTGTACGTACAATCGCACCGGTTCTGGCCACTCTACTCGTTGTTTGCGGGTGGCGGTTTCCGTAGATGTTTGGTGCGACGAAGCCGGTGTTGGGGCAGAGATCGTTGTTTTGGCAGTGGTAATACTACGGCGTGCTTGAACAGGGGTATAGGCAGGGGTTGCTATCGTCCTGGTTAGTATCGATGGGGTAAGTGAGTGATGGATGCACATACCATGACTCGAGTACAGAGAAGCCGTGGCGGTAGGTGCTGCCGCCGTGGCACGCCAAGGTGGAATACCAGCACTCATATTGGACACAGGTCTAAACGAGGCCAACAAGAGATAAGGGGGAAGCGAAGGGTGAAAGGCAAGAAAAAGAAGTATGAGCTACGAGTGAGTTGATTTCGATATTATAGGAGACAGGTCAAAACATCGTTCCTACACAGACAGAGCAAAGACGACAGTATCAGGAGAAAGATGTATGTTTGCCGCCACGAATCCACAAGAGGGGCGAAGTCTTGAAGTTGTCTGCGGGAGATTCGATAAAAGACGAAGCGTTTTCACAAAAAAAAGAGAGGGGGAGGAGAAGGGGAATAAGGAGGAGAGAGGAACGAGGGAGGACAAGTCAAGCTGCTTACCGCTCAGTCAGTTTCCACTTCATCCGGTGGCGGAGATTTTCCCTTGACGCCAGTGGATGATGTCGCTTGCCGTAGTTTCTACCCCCTGCCCCGTTGATTGATTACGTTAGCAGTCTCGCCGATGATCTAAACTTACCGATAACGAAGAGGGAGAGACCCCCATCGTCATCCTCCCAAACAGTCAAACGAATCTTTCAATCAAACTTCAAAACAAGAAAAGACATTGTCCTCTTCCCAGCTCGACCGGCGAAGAGATGCTGTTTGGTTCTACTAGATGTTCTTCAAGCCTTTGGATCTAACTACCGCACTTCGACCTGCACTTTTGCCCGATGAAACCTTATTATTTGTCCAGGATGCGGTGGGGTTGTACGAAGGGTAAGTCGCCAGCGGTTCCTTTGAACAGGGTAGAATGCATGCATGCAAATGTGTGCCCCTTGGATCAACCTCGATCACGGGATGATAATGTTGCGGCAATGGTAGGAAATACAAAATTCCCAACTATCAGAATGGCCATGCATACTTGACCTCGCACCGGGTGTGCTATGTCGCGCTCGAGGATCCACGGAAGTACTCTGTCGCCATCGATCTGAAAGAGGTTGACAGGGCGGAGTATCAGGTATGACGCACCTGGAGTTATCCTCTGTTCAATCGTTGATTTTATTCAGGCAGGTTTCCTGAAATCATCACCGAAGATCACATTATATCCGAAGCCGCCAAAGAGCTCCCTCAGCAAATCGAAGAGCGCTGGCGCAAGCCCATCTCGGGGGCATTCACCGGGTCTTCTGGCCCCTAGACCGCAGATTCAGCCTGTCACTCCCAAGGCCATCAATGCGACTTGGGTCTGTCCCATCTGCTCGTTTTCAAATCCCGTGCCTTCGAACTTTGACCCCTCTACAGCCACAGCGTCGACACCAATCCCACCTTGTTTAGCTTGTGGCATTAAACCACCTTTGGCTACGATTCTAAAAGCTGTAATCACCGCCACATCCGGCCGAGATGGTCCTCCAACCCAATCCAATCCGACTTTGTCCGGGCTTGGAGGCCTAGCTCCAGTCAACGGCTCTCGGAGCTTATCCTCTTCGGATAACGCTCAGCTGTCATGTCCACGTTGCACATTTGTGAATCACCCATCTCTCACCGAATGTGAGATTTGTGGTGCGTCCCTGGCAGCGGCGGTGGGTGCTTTGAACTCTACCCAGATTGATTCGTATCGCGCAGAATCGCCAGCACCCGTTTTCAGCCATAATAGCATCAAGAGCACGGAGATTACTGACTGTATGAAATTGTCTTTCCGGGCCGGTGGTATACAGATCTTTCATGAGAGATTGAAAGGCGCTTTAATTCAGAGAAAATGGTTGCTTTATGATGCCCCGCCCGTGCCGCAGCAGCCGTCGCAATCGAACGCGATCGCTTCCCCGGGCTTAACTGTGACTTCACCTGCGGAAGGAAGTGTGCCATCGCCCTCCCGGTCTCCTGGAGTGGGCATTGCAGGCCTCGAACAGCGAGGTCTCCAGGCTCGCAAGAACAATGAACTTGTCATCGGAAATGCATTTGAGGACTTAGAGGCGCTGATGGCATCGGCCAAGCAGGTGATGGCGCTTGCTGCATCTATGCGAGAGACGGGCATGACCAATGGCGATCTCTCAGGAGAAGCGAATGCAGTCCTTCTGGAGTCTGCGGAAACGATGGGGATGGTGACGACTAAGGATATGCTTGGTAGTGGCGCTGGAAGCTTGTACATCTCCGAACTCTCACGGAATCTGGCCGAATACTTGACCGACGACCGCAAGGGCTTGCTCAACAAAGAAGGCGGCATCATAAGCCTTATTGATCTCTGGGCGATATTCAACCGGTCTCGGAACGGTGTTGAGCTCGTCAGCCCCTCCGATTTCCAGAAGGCAGCGGAGCTATGGGAGACACTTAGACTGCCGGTGCGCCTACGCCAATTCAAAAGTGGCTTGCTTGTTGTTCAGAGGTGGGACTGGAGTGATGAAGAGACCCTCCGAAAGATACAGACGTGGATGACAGAGCTCCGACAAGTGCCTCCAACGGAAACAGTTTCCTGGGACTGGCGTATGTTTGGACGTGCCGTCACTGCCCAGGAAGCAGCACAGCGATTTGGATGGAGCGTAGGTGTTGCAGCGGAGGAGTTAGAAATGGCCGAGGACAAGGGGGTTCTTTGCCGGGAGGAGGGCATTGAAGGTTTGCGATTCTGGGCCAACTTTCTGTCTGAAACCTCCATTGTCGGTGATTTGGGTTTGTCAGGAATAGTTCTAGACGAGGTCAATAGATGTACCTGAGCAGCATTATTATAGAAAACAATTGGTGTTGACAGAAGGCAGACATGCTTGGGTTCGTGGAGTCTGGGACGAAAAGACATAAAGATAGCAGATAATGGGCTCAGTGGTGCCATTGAACCATTATTTGAGTGTCATCTCGAGCACATACTTTCGGCCAGCATCAATACCGAGTTCAGAAGTGAGAGAGATGTCATGGTAGCTGACTCAGCCCCCTAACCCCGCATTGACCGACTGGTCTTATCGGAGCTCTCTCCACCCTATCGTCTTATCACTCACAACTTGCCTTCATGGTCTTGTTCAATGCATGTTGTCAAACTCCTTCATCGACTTGGGACTTGGGAACTTTCGGTCCCATACTACTATTTTGCCTACAAAGCTAGTCTCCGGCCTATCTCAGGCCTCTGTCTCCGCTCGTCACTACATCGTTCGATGTGACTGTCTATAGCCTCGCGGCCATCTCGGTCTGAGGTCATCGTTGCTCACCTGTTTTGTCCCGTCTTTGGCTTCTCGTATCCAAGACCCAAGCTTCCTCAAGTGAAAAGGGCAGCAACATGGGCATTTCAATGACAACATGGCATATGAAAGCAATTAGGGGGTCCGGACTTCTGTCCGGCACTTACCCTCTCGCTGTACACTCCGTTTCGTCTCGACTCGTGATATCCTCCTCCAAGCACCGCAAGCTATCGCGCTGCTCTCACAACCATCGACATGGCCCTGACTTCCACAAGAAGCACATCTATGAGCATCAACACCTTTGTGAACCTCGGATGCGAACCAGACCGACCCGTCGAGCTCGACCAGTAGATTCTATCGTTGAGGATCATCAGCCGTGGTGGAGCCATACCTGGAGCTCAAGCCTGCCTTTTCAGAAGATCAGCAAAAAGTCCTCAAGGCATCCAAGCTCTTATAAAGACTTTTGGGAAATGGAGGTGAACCGTACTCGTCACACGATGGATCACATAAAGCAGGCAATTGAAAATGACCCTTACGGAGCTATCTTTGGAAGGAGACTTGAGCCATTGAAGTCTTTTGAGAGATTCGATAAGACTTTTACATCCTTATGTCGTACGCTGTTTGGGCTCGGTGACAAATCCTTGGACAAGGCTCATGCGGATATAGCCCATGGGACGCCGCGTACCATGACGACCACGGCAAGGTCTAAAAAGACCTCGGACACGCTCAAGAAACCTCAGCCAACCGAGTCAGGTAAGCCAAGAGGCCCAGTCGCGATTCACACAAAGAAGAATGTCACGAGATACGAGTTCGACCCTATTAGCGGTCGTATGATTCCTAAGAAAGCCAAGAATCCGGATGTTGCTGAGAAAGGTGAAGGTGGGAGAAGCCCAGTTCTTTCGGCTGCGGACACTACCTCCGCCTTGGAGACTACCGGCTATATGTCTCCTCTAATCCGAGATCCAGTGGAGTCTGGCTCTCAGGATGCTTATATTCAGGAAAAATGTAATGGTGACTTGGCGACAGACGTTGCACCAATGACGGTCGTGAAAAATCAATCGCAGAAGACCCCACCTCGCGCCGATTCGGAAACGGCTCAGACTGAGTCTACAGATTATCTCAAGTTCTCCGAGCGCTCTTCAGATTCACCGGAAGCGACTGGTAGCCCTACGGAAAGAGCAGCACGAGAGTCAGCCCAACAGGAGAACCTGTCCGAATTTCCAGATAGCGACTCGGTCAAGCCATTCTTAAGACATGATGCGCACCAAGGAGCCATACAATCGCAATCACTTTCTGAAGATCACATACCTACCCTGGAAATGGACGGTCCGGTCACCAATGATAAGCCCACTTCTTCGAATTTCGCCAAACTGAACGAGATTGGAGAGGACTTGGCAAGATCACAGAACACATGTCGGAAACAGGAAGAAGAAGAGCTAGAGTCCTTGAGTGCAAGCGATATCCGTGCCTCATATCTGAGGAAGGAGCCAGATCTCGATGCTCGCGCATCACAAGACTCGAATGAGTCGAATGAAATGTTGAACTCCCAAACCAACACTACTGGCCAAGTTGATACAAGCATTGACCCGGGCAATGAATGTTTTCAAGAGGCAACTGACCAAGGCCTTTCATCCACAACAGAGGACTTGGTAGTCTCGGACAAGTTTCAAGATGTGGCCTCAGAGACAGCAATTGCCTCGGATCAACTCGCCTTGAATGAAGTACAGGGAGCTGTGCCGTCTTCGAACTCACCCATAACTGTTCCGCACAACCTCTTTGGTCAGGTAAACGCCGAGACTTATCGCGTGCTCGCATTTGATCCCATCGCTATTAGTATAACCGAAGCAGAAACAAGCTCATCTTTCCATCCGCCAGATGAAATCTCTCACCCCGCCGAGATACTCAACCGCCTGAACAATCCTGCAAAGTTCTTACCGTACTTTGAGAAGTTGAATGACAATGGGTATGAGATTGTCTCTGGTGGTGGGGATGTTCTCGTCTTCAGAAAGACGCGAAATTCGTTTGAGCAGATCGAAGGAGCCAATGCCGACCCTAAGAAGGGCACAACGCTGTCTTCATCAACATTTAATGACCAGCAGCAGCACGAACAAAACCCTGACATTGTACTTCAAGGATCACAAAGCACCACATCCGGGACCGGGGAAAAGGCCTCGCAAGGAAGTAAGTCTGCGAAATTCCTCCGCAGAATGCTTCTTGGTGGCGTGGCTACTGCTGGAACTTGCTACGCGCTAGGCGTTGTCACTGAGTATTTCCGCACTGGTGGAGAAGACGGGCGTGGAATCGATGCCTTTACAGCATTCGAGTCCGAACGCCGCCGTCGTGAATGACTTCCTAGTTGAATGTCTACTTGATTCTGGAACCAATTGGGCGCCACATTTGGTATTAAGATTGGACGTATCTCCTCTCAATGTAAATTACAGATTGCCTCCTGCGTCAAGCCAGCCACCAATTCTTCCTAGTTACTCCAACATCACGACATGTAATGGAATTCTCGAACGGACACAAGCAAAACCCCGATGGCGCACCTGCTCAAAAGACACATGGCCAGTTCTTCCCAAGTCTTGTCAGAGCACCGTGCCAATTAACAAACCATGCAAATAATCAATGCACATCATGAGCACGGTAATCGTGCAATGCTGTTGTCGACGAAAGATCCAATCACAACCATGCTCATCTGTTTGAGCTGATCTGCACCAAGTTGGCTGCAATGCTGCCGCTCTCACTCAATGCCTGCATCCTGTTCGTCACTCACCTCTCCGTGCTCATCATCCTCACTTCCATACATATCCAAATCAGCATCCTGCTCGACTCCAAGCTCCGTCTCATAATCGTCGAGGTTTTCATAATCAGGATTCTGGTCCGAGGAATCAAGACTAACCCCAACTCCATCTTCATCCTCCTCTTCATCCTCAAGGCCCCAATTGTACCTCCAGAACCAAGCGTACTCGTCCTCATCGTAATCGTTACTGCGATCCTGCCTCTTAGGCCACCGCCAAAACATCCTCTGCACCGAGCCAACCCGAGCCGTGCCACTCATCAGATACCGACAGAGCCCCGAGACCAGACGCACAGCCCCACGGAACCCCTCCCAGGTCCAGAGGTCATACTCCTGACTCACCAGGACCTGGAACACCCTGCAATCCTGGTTCAGCGCCTGCTCGATGGTCCCCTCGGTGTCGGCGCCGCGATCCAAACGGAACCATTTGATCTGCTCCAAGACCTTGCGGATCTGCCTTGTCTCGAGGCGAGTGCGCAGCGCCCTGCGATCGCCGTCCGCGTCACCGAGAAGACTCAGGGCGAGATTCTGGGCGAAGTGGGAGGGCAGGGAGGTGTACGTTTCCCCGTGGACGAAACCTTCGTGCGTGTGGGAGCGGATCTGGGAGGTCTTGAACCCCGGAGCGACCAGGCGGAGCAGGTGAAGGTGCGACCCGTGCAGGTGGAGGAGATACGCATCTTGGTCCGCAAGGCTGAAGATGTTGTTGGTTAGGTCCCGCATCTGATAGCAGAACTGTCCGACGAGGATCTCGACGGACTTCTGGAAGTGCGCGGGGACGGTGATGTGGGGGTTGTCGGTCTGCAGATGTAGGGTTAGTGTGTGGACGTTGATTTGAGGGAGCTTTGGGAGGCGGGGGGTAAAGGTGGGGTGAATCCAAAGTAGGTCGACATCCGACTGAAGAATGAGGGAACAAAACGCTATGCTTACCACTGTGATGGGAACCACATTACGGCTGAAGACGCGCTCGTTCGGATGATCCACCGTCAGGAAAGCGTGGGTTTCAGGCCCAGTATAGGTTGCCCTCCTTCTGCTGATGCTGTTCATGAAATACGCGATCCGCTTCCGGCGGTACCGAGGGCTGTATTCCTGTCAGTCACATGTCTGTTCTCTTTCTTTTCGCTTATGACAAACCAAAAGACCGGAGTGATACATACGTCAGAGACAGCTTGGACTTCCCATCGGGGGTCCTGTGAGCGATCGAGGCACCCTTCAGGATATCCTGCAGGAAGGACACGATGGCACGCTGCTGCAGCCTCACGATCCGGGTGAAACGCCGCGCCTCGGTCTCGTCCAGGGGCCGATTGTCGGTAGGCAGCCCTGTGGCCTCATACCCACCGGCAAGCAGACCCTCTCGGAGGCAAGGATTCTCAATCAAGCTCGCGAAGGTCATGCGGAATCGCGGGTCCCATTGACTCCATTTCGCGAAGTCGATGACCCCCTTCTGAGTTCGGAAGGCATGCATGATCCATGGAGAGATTTTATAATCATCTGATTCGTCATTCAGCAATTATCGATCAGGCAACAGAGACTGGGGGACTTACTTGAAGCCTCTGCAAGTTCAAGGTAGCGCCGGGGAACGAAATCCTCCTCAGCATGGTTCAGCTCCGTGCGGAAGTAAGTCCTATGTATCTCGACCACAAAGTGATCTGGCAGATTCACCGCAGGCATGAGATGTGGGACTGAAGTGGTGGTGAGTGGCTGCGCCATGTTTCTCACGGCTGTATTGGACAGGGGATGAGCGGGAGGCTTTTCGTTGTCTGCCATGGTTTGTGAGGGTGAGAGAGTGTGAGAAGAGGGTAAGGAGGAGAAGAGGAATAGGGAGAGAAAGTTAAAGAGGAGAAAGACGGGGAGGAAGAGAGAGAAACACGCTCTCCTGGCCAGGTGAAGGAAATTTCTGAGAGACATGGCAATCGCCGCGGCGATGAGGTTACGTTGTCGTCTGGGTACACGCTTTGCTGGTGCGTGTTCTGTGGTGTTTTGCTGGGTGCACCGGCGAACCACAAGATGTCAGGCGGAGACAAGGCTTTGCTCTGTTGGTCCTTTGCTGGTCAGATGGTCTCAAGTTCTAAGGGCTCTTTGTGTGGTTCATACCTGGCTGTTGGATTTTATCTTCGTTATGAGTCTGAAGCAGTGTAGAGCTGTGGGATCCATCAACCGACATACAGATATTCGAGTAAAACAGATGTTTTAAATCCCATGATATCTAATCTTCAGACATACATTCTGCCTAGGGCACTGGTCATTGCTAATTGGGAGTACAAGGATAGCTAATGATGTTTATGCTGCAGCCGAAGCTTCTTGTTGAACCTGGATAAAAACAGACAAATATATAGCGCTTCCAACCACCACCACTACTGCAACCCAAATGGTGTAGATAACCAGCGACCACCTGCACTTCTGTTTCCAACACATCCACCTATACATAAATACAAGAAGAAGCATCCAGCCTCAAAATAACCCCACCCGCCTCCAACAATCATCGACACTCCGATGCCCCCTCTAAAGACATGATAAGCTAAGCCAGCTCCCCCACTCACTAGATCCCTTATCTTATCGCTTATCACCGCCTCCTCATCCCCCAAGCCAAGCCACTACAGAGGTACAGTACATATAACCTCCCCTCTCCGCACCGCACTCACCTACACCTACAGCCAGTGCATTAAACCAAAGCATCCTAACAATAACCCCTCACTCCCTCACCCTCACTCTCACCCTAATTACCCCCTCTACCACCCCAATCATCACCACACCAAGTATAATAAAAAATGTGGCACCCCACCCGCCGCGCAATCCACACCCGCGCCGCCCCCGCGCCACCACCCTTCCTCTCCCAAGCCATCGTCGCCAACAACACCGTCCACTGCTCCGGCCAAATCGGCGTCGACCCCGCCACTGGGGAGCTCGTGAAGGGGTCGGTCCAAGCGCGAGCTGTACGTGTTTACCGTCACACCTGTCCTGAGCCTGAGCCTACAGTGCTTCCCCGACCCAATCCCCTACCTAACTTATAATCCATATCCCCGGATACTGCGATACGGGTGGCATCCCCAAAGCCCAAGCCCAAGCCCAAGCCCAAGCCCAAGCCCAAGCTCAACCACACCCATCCCAAACAGATCCATGCTAACCACACAACCCACCCACCCCAAACATGCTGATCAACGAACAGGAACAAATCCTCCGCAACCTCCGCGCCGTCCTCGAAGCCGCGGGCTCCAGCCTCGACGACGTGGTCAAGGTGAATATCTTCCTCACGGATATGGGGGATTTCGGGGCGGTGAATGAAGTTTATATTGGGGTTTTCGGGGGGGAGGGCCGGGTTGTGCCTGTGAGCTTTTGTTCCTTTGTTATCTAGGAGGGCTGGGCTGATGGCTAATCAAATGTCTAGGCGCGTACGTGCGTGGCGGTGAAGTCGTTGCCGATGGGGACGGATGTGGAGATTGAGTGTTCGGCGGTGGTGAGGGACCTTTCTACCACCAGGGGGGCGAAGTTGTGATATTTTAACCTTAACCTGCAGTCTTGGACTGTATCTCGTTTGCTGGGTGTGGTGGCTTATATACTGATGTACGGGTAGAAGAGGGAGTAGCGGTGATGGGCTGTGCTGTACATTTTATAATTCAAGTAAAAGTAAAAGTGATCTTTGATTGGGGTACGGTATTTCGAATTTGAGGATAGTCCAGTGGCTGCGGTGGCAAGATGGGTTGTCTGGAAAATCGGATCGAGAAAATCAAGATTCTTACACCATCCGTCAAAGTTGAATTGCTCCGCGGTGAACTAGTCTTAGTAGCGTATGTCTGGGTGTACCTGAAGACCATGATTGAGGCAGCGCGTGTCAAACCTTCATTCTGGAGAGTTGGCGGAGCTTGCGATCTCGCTGGGTTCGCTCTGCTACCTGTGTGTAGTCAGGTTGACTCTGTCGAGTAGGTAGGGTGCTGTCTCTGGATTGCTGCGTAATAACAGGTATTACAATCGTAGTAGTTTGGTCGCAGACCAAGGACTAGATCTTGATTGATTTCTTTGGGTGTCGCATTGTCATCGACCTTCTGGCAAGGCTTTGATGCCGGAGCATAAGGGTCTAATCTATCCCGGGGCCTGGCCGGGATGGGCCGTGAGAACCAGTCTGCATGATGCCCCTACCTTGTTGCCATTTGTCTCGCTGAATGTGGACTTTTGATAGTATCTCCGTGAGGTGCGACTTGTTTTCTGGGCAGTGCTGGGTGATGAGCGTATGCGCAGTTCATGATGTCCACGAACCTGTGGCCATCGTAGCCACCATTCTTCCTGTGTCTGGTCCTATCTCTGCTCTTGCTGACCCCGACCGACTGCTGTGAGCCGACAGAGGAGGATCAAGAGTGGCGAGGTTCTCATTTTATATCCTGCCTTTTGAGAGCGCTTGGGCCAAGCCTCATTGGGGATGCTTTATGCTGTTCCATTCCGAGCACGTGACGATAATGGATACGCCGCAGGCGAGGGATCAAAGGACTCTTGGTGAGAACAGAAATAGAGAAACCATGTTTCCCTCACTGATTGAAAGAGACAAAGAGACCGCAGAGTTCTGTTGGGCGGGTAGCATGTACCTATACTTCCATGTCGTGGAGGTGTGATCTTGTTGCCCCATAGTCTACGGAGTAGATAAAGAATATACTCACTCCAGGTTCAGAGGAGATCTAAGGTGTAGATTGATAACCAGTTAGGGTAAGTAGATAAATGGTAGGCATACAAAGTACTCCGTAGACATGCGTATTTTTAATACCATCACCCGTGCTGCCGGGAAATCGACTAGGACGGAAAAGGGCACTGCACGCGCCAGAAGGAGGGGAGTTTCTTAGCCAATGTGGGCGACGCATTGGGGGGAGGAGGTGGAGCAGCACGGCGGGTGGATTTCATTTGTTCAGGAACAGGAATAGTTCCGTCTCATCTTTCCTTGGGCCGCGCTGAATGGCATTTTGTCCCGTCCATGGTTGGCTTCCCACAGGGTCGCATCTGCAGATTTGAGGGAGACGACCACCTAAAGTTAGCTGCTGTGCTGTACTGTACTGCAGTCGGTATCTGTATCTTTAGCCAGGGTGAGCGAGAAGCTGAACGGAGCTCATCAACCGAGTTGGTAAGTTCGTCCGTCGACTCCGTCGTGAGTCGAAGGCCTTCCTTGTTCCCCAGGAGTCAGGCGTGACACATAAAAATAGCAACGGTAGTTGGACAAAGGTGGTGCTACAATAGCTCCCCTGACTAGTCAGTTACTAGTCATCTAGTCAGTCATCGGTCCATGGTCCTCGACCGGGTTGCACAGCGATCCGAGTTCCTGAGAGCAGTTACATAGTGTTCATATACCTTATCCGAGCTTGGACGCGCCGATGATCTGCAACTGGGGGAAGGATAGAGACTTTTCGGGCCCCCCCTTTATTATCCGTCTGCCATGCTTCACGGAAGCGACGAACCTTCTCGGATCCCTGACTGTCAGCGAGGAAAATCATGGATCCCTATTGGTATCGTATTGTCAGTCAATAGCAATCCCAGTCCGCTGGAATGCTGCGATGCAGAGAAACCGTAGGGATGGAAATGACGGTTGTTTCAGCACTGATGATGGCCCCAGAGGGCGTCCTCTCACTGGACCATCGCACGATCCAAACATTCCTGCCATGTTAGGGCGGAAAAATGTGGATGACGATTCATGCGCACGGGAACGCGACAGAAAAATTGACTCTGGTGTTCTGTTCTGCTCTTGATGGGACTCAGGGACGAAACGTCGAGCTGAGCTTCAGTGGCATCGCTTAAGTGTTCCGGGTACACGTGGGAGCAGCAGCACATGAATCGTGTGGATTGGCCGGAAAAGAGAGGCAGTGAGAAGATCTGGAGCCTGACGGGCAAGGCCCCTAATCATTTTCGGGCCAAGGAATCCCCCCCCCCCGGGTCTATTGAAATGAACAATAAGTTAGTGTCGCTCGTTAGTTAGTCTAGTGGATGGAAGAATGATCTTCCCATATTCTAAGTATTCAGTAGCCTGCCCTTTAGTCTATCTAGTACTGGACATATTTAAGATAGCTACCAATATGCATGCCATGTTATAGAGGAAACGCAGCTCGATCTCGGACTCCGTGCCAAATCTCTACTAGACTCGAATGAACAGACTCAGGTCTTGACTCAACGGGGTAGTTCTACCAAAGATGAGGAGAGATGGTGAGACAGCCGTCCGATTCTTTGGTGACTATCCGCTAAGCCAGATCCAGTTAGATTCCAGGCACTGCCTACGATCTCAAAGACGGGCGACTTGAAGCCAAAGCAACTCGTCTCTGTGTACGGAGTAGCTTCATCCAAAATTCTGTCCTTCGCGTCTGCTGATAGGGGACTGTGGGAAGAACTGCTCTGCTGCCGGAGACGAACCATAAAACCCAGCCCAACCAGTGCTTCAAATATGTAAGTGGCCGGAAGACCCTTCCTGGGGGCAAAAACTCATGAAACAACTGTAGACGGGACAGTCAGTAATTGAGTGGAGTGAGTGGCTGCAGTGTTTCCCAGACTCCTTATCTGCACGCACCGGGGCAATCCCCACCGCCACGGTCAGGAACCAACCTACCCACTTTTTACCTTCCCAGAAAAGTAGAGCCACCCACGCCGTCAGTCTAGGCCTTGTGATGGTCCGAACCTTGACGGAAACATGCCCTTTGCAGACAAGGTTGGCGTGCAAAGAGGCGGGAATTACGATGTGCACTGTACCACCGTCGATCGGCACTTGCTCCTGCGCTTTTCACCGGCCACTGTTCTGTATCACCTTACAGAATGAAGCCCCCAAGCCTCTCCCCCCCCCGCGGCCATGCTGTGCCTTCCTTGACCTGTATCAACAGACCGTATTATTACCCGGTCCGATCGCAAATCCATTCAGAAGATCAATGGCTCCAGCCCAGCCGTTCAGTAATCTGTCTTTAATCATCAGATTCTGGGCTGGCTCTGGGCTGGCATCGTTTGCATGGGTACGGAGTACTTTGGACGAGTGGCAGTCGGCTGGAATCTGTGTTCAGTAGGGCTTGCGTGATTTCTTCCCTTTGCTGCACCCTCATGTTGCTGGTCACTCTGGGGTGGTACAGGACAACGCCGACCAGAACAATCGCTTGCATATGAAGAGCATCCTCCCTCATCTGTCTAGGTCACTGTCGTCGAGATGATAGACTGTGATCAGTCGTCCGGGATTCGGTCAATTGCAACGCCCTCAGTACGGGCTTGTCGCCCTTGTCCCATGTCAAGGTTGATCTGGCAGACCCTACTTTGGCGATCCAAACTCAGTTCTGGAGAAGCGTATCCGAAAGTCGAGAGCTCATCACCTTCGTGTGCTTTTCGGCCGAGGATTACCGGCTATCTTGACGGTCGATGCACGTCCCAGTGGCACACGAAGCCAAAGGGCCGTCTGCAGCAGCCACGGAGCAGTGTAGAGTACTACATACAGGAGGGCGGAAAGCACCAATTAGTCCGAGTGCTATAGTCAGTTCACTAGTGGCCCTGCTGGGTGTCAGCTGGATATGATTGCAGTAAATTACTGCATCTGCTGCAGATGGGCGTTCCCCATGTCATGACACCTTGAGGTAGATTTAGACATGGGGTCGGACCGTGGATAGCACTTCATTGATGCATCATGGCCATGGCTATACTGGAGTCGCTGAGTAGGGTCGAGAACATCTGATGCGTAACGCGACCGGTGGGAAACGGTGAACAACGGTGAACAGGCTGACAGACAGGCACGATGTGGAGGAAAGAGGCTAGAATACGCGGAAATCGTCGTCATTCACCTGAATGACTGGAGCCAGCCCGGTAATAATCGCCGGGTGGAGAATCTGGGAGAGTGGGAGAGTGGGAGAGTGTCCCACTTTTTGTGCCGAGTGCGTGGGCATAAGACTAGGCGGATTAAGCAACACTGGGCTTATTTCCACAGCCTACTGTTTTTTTTCTTCTTGCCCTTTCTTTCATCTCGGGTCCCCCCTTTTACAGCCGTACCTATTCCTACTCATACCATCACTACTCTGGTAAGTCTAAAGACTAGAGGATGACACGGACGGGCCCCAACAAGACTAAACCGCCTCCTCCAAATTAATCTCCCCTTCTCTTTCTCCTCTTTTTCCTTTCACTCATTTACTTCCATTCCTAGTATCGATTAGTTAGTTGTTCGTCTTTTTTGGATTTGATTTTCTTTACCAAACCCCCCGTCATTCTTTACTTTCTATTTACCCTCTCTCTCTCTCTCTCTCTCACTCTCTCACTCTCACTCTCACTTACACTCTCTCAGTTCTGTTCTGCTTTTTTCCTCCTTCTATTCTTCATGCTTGGCTATTGTCGATGCCTGCGTTGACGTAGTCACTCACCATCTCGGTACGTTCTCTCCTGCCGCCGTCTACGCAGGAAGGCAGGAGGGTTGGGGGCTGCTTTTGACAATTCATCGCCCGTCTTACCCTCCTCAGTCTCTAACTCACTCTGATTCGGACTCTCCTCCCTGCTCCTCCTTGCATCTTCCCACCCCCTCCTCCTCCCCTAACCCCCCTCCTCTTCTTCCCATCTTCTCCCACGGTCGCGCGCGCCGCTTCAGGTACCACCAAACAGACCAATCCACCGCCGCCCAATCGAACCAAAACAACTCCACCATCCAGTCCCATACAATCAATCAACCACCGCCTGCCACCACCTCCCACCACCTCCCACCTATCCCTTCAACGATCGCTTTTCTTACTTGTCTATTCTAATCTAGATTTCTCTTGTCGCTCGCTCCTTGTCGCATCCACATTCGTTATCGTCTTGTCTGTCGCGAGACTCTTAAGGGGATTTTGTTGGTTGTTCGTTTCGTACGACCACGCCCCCTGCCGCTCCTTGAGACCGCTTTTGTTTATCACGAACTGCCACTATTTTCGCACACACAACCAGTCCCGGCTCGTTGCTATCGTGAAAGTACATCGGAGAATTTGCCGTGTTCCTGCTGATCGAGCCGTTCCTGCACCTGAACAGTCTTGGCAGGAGTTGCGACTGCGTCCCAGCCATCTGCAGATACCCAATAGCGACATAACCAACGCCCGTTAATTGCCGAAAGCCGCCTGGTCTTGACGATTGGAAAGTGGAGGAGTGAACTGCAGGAAGGTCAAAAAGGATAGTCCGCACAGTTCAAGTATCGTTTGTCGCCGCCAGCCACCGAATCAATGTATCTGCGATATCAACGATTGACACTCGATATCAACGCTTGAATACTCTTCTAACCGGATTGGAGGCCGCATTGTCCATCGGGTCCTCGCTCTGTCCGTTCCTCCGCATCGGTACGGTCCTCGAGACCCTTAAATCGCTCTTTTTTTACGCTTGTTATCCACCCACGCTCCTTTCAATTTCAACATGGTTTCTCCGACAAGATCCCTGCTGCTCGCGCTTCTGACGCTGAGTGGTCTGGATATCACCGCAGCTGAGAGCGCAGCCGAGGCGCAAGACTTGCGGGCTCGGCACTACTTTGAGGGTCGCGCAGTGAGCTCGTCTGCGATCGCGTCCCCGGCTACCGCCTCTGCCACATCAACAGTCGAGACCAGCATCGCTAGCTCGACGACAGATGCGGCAAATTCCGACACCGTATCAGTCGAAGGCTCCCCCGTGGTGGTGGTTGTGCCAGTAACCCTCTCAGTGGACGCGTATGGCGTTACCCACACCATCGTTGGCACGCAACCATATATCCCTGGGGCTTCCACGAGCTATAGTGCGACAGCAAAGACTGCAGAGAAGGCGTCGCCCCCGCCAGTTGTTCCTGCATCAGCTACTACCACTGCTAGCGTTAGCGCAACAAGCTCGACTACCGCAAGCGAGACCACTACGTCCCAATCCGCGGTGCGAGCCGACACAACCAGCCCTGTTGCACCGGCTACATCGGAGTCTGCCGCGAAGGTCGACCCCACCACGTCTGAGAAGTCTTCGACTTCGGAATCCGCCGTGAAGGTAGACGCCACCACGTCCGAGAAAACATCTACTTCGGAATCCGCTGTGAAGGTAGCTACAACCACGCCCGTCAAGTCATCTACATCCGACTCCGCCGTCAAAGTGGACACCACGACTTCCGACAAGCCATCTTCTACGTCCGAGTCTGCTGCAAAGGTAAATACCTCGTCTTCAGCCGTTGCTGCTGCGACTACTACCACCGGCGATTCTCTTGGCGGCTCACTTGAGAGCTTTGTATCGAGCTTGCTCGCGGGCTCCACGACTGCTCCCACCAGCGTTGGTAACGGCGCTGCCACGGCTAGCTCTGCTGCGGTGGTCCCGGAGTCCAGCACCTCTATTCCTGCTGGAAGCTCTGCTGGGATCATTGGCGTTCTTTCGAGCCAGACCTCTTCCACCGAGAGCTCTGGCACCGAGAGTTCTACGGCGTCTCCCTCAGCTTCCCAAACCTCAGCTACCTCAGCTGTTCAGACTCCTGCATCCCAGAGTTCTGCCACTTCTACCCCCGCGGCAAGCTCTGCGGGGATAATCGGCGTTATTTCGAGCCAGAGCTCTACCACTGAGAGCTCTACTACTGAGAGTTCTACGGTGTCTCCCTCTGCTACCCAAAGCTCGGTTGTCAGTACTGTTTCTCAGAATTCCGCCACCTCGACTCCTGCCGCAAGCTCTGCCGGTGTTGTTGGCCTTATCTCGAGCCAAACTTCCACCGAGACGTCTACTGGAAGCTCAACTGTTTCTCCTTCTACTACCGAGAGCTCGTCTGTCCAGTCTTCCGCTGCCCAGAGCTCCGTCACGTCTACTCCCGTGGCAAGCTCTGCTGGTGTAATTGGCCTCATCTCAAGCCAGAGCTCTTCTACCGAGAGCTCTGCCACTGAGAGCTCGACTGCGTCCCCTTCTGCTGCTCAGAGCTCAGCTTCCCAGACTTCTACCAAGCCGGCCGCTAGCTCCGGAGTGATTGGCACTGTTTCGAGCCAGAGTTCTTCAGCCGAGAGCTCTGTCATTGGAAGCTCAGCTGTTGCGCCCTCTACTACCCAGAGCTCTGTTGAGACCACTGCCACTCAAGCCTCCTCTGTGGCATCCAACTCTGCTTCTCAACCCGCTTCCAGCCAAGCTTCTACTGCCACCAGCAATGCTGCTCAGACTACTGAGGCGGCCTCTTCTAAGGCCATCATCTCTGCATCCCAGGACGCCGCCTCTACTACTACTCCTGGCGCATCGGGTCTGGTGGGTATCCTGTCAAGCCTGTTGTCAGGCACCACCTCTGCTGAAGTGCCATCGTCAGCTACTGCATCTGGCTCGGCTACTGTACCCGTTTCCACCGCGTCAGGCTCTGTCACTGCCTCTGAATCTGTCGTTGCCCCGACTTCGACCGCTTTGGCGGGCTCGACAACTGTTTCCGGCTCGGTGATTGCTTCCGAATCCGCCATCTCATCTGGTTCCGCGACTGTGTCTGGCTCAGCTCCTGCGGCTGCTTCGACCGTGTCTGGATCTGCCACCGTTTCGGGCTCGATCCCTGCTACGGAATCTGCCTTCGTATCCGCATCGGCTGCCCCCTCTAGCTCGGTTCCTGGCTTGGTCATTCCGTCTGAATCTGCCGCATCTGGTGCCGTCACTACGTCTGCTCCTGCCTCTGACTCGGTCACGGCATCTGCGCCAGTTGTCGTCGCGGGATCGAGCTCGGTGACTGCCACGAGTGCCAGCGCCTCTGTGGAGCCAGCACTCCTCAGTTTGAGCATGAGCTTGCCCACCATTCCTGTCAGTGTTCCTTTGGTCACTCCCACTTCTTTGTTGGGATCGTCCGGGATCCCTATCCCTGCGTTGCTTAGCACCGCATCGGATCTGACATCGGTGGCCTCTGCCGTCCCCACCAGCGGTGCTGTGAGTCTTAGCAGTACCGGCTTGGACCTGACATCCGGCGCTTCCATCGTTCCGACCAGCGGTGCTGTGGGCTTGAGCAGCACGGTTCCAGGGGCTACTTCTGATGCCTCCAGCGCTGCAATTGGCCTGGGGCCCACTGCCACCACATCCACGGCTCTCATCGCTCCCTCCAGTGAGACTCAGAGCTTCGCACCTGGCGCCTCGACCCCTGTTATCAGTGGCAGTGTCGCTCCCACCAGTGCTGCTATTGTGCCTACTCTCTCTGACAGCACCTCTGACGCAGCCTCTACCCCCATCTCTGCTTCTGAGACAACATTCGAGTCGGGATCTCCATCGGGAACTGCTTCCGAGTCTGCCTCTTCCGCTGCGTCTGCCACTTCAACTGCTCTGATCGCTACCAAGACCACGGAAGCTTCGGGCTCAGTCTCCGCAGCCCCGACTGTTGTTCCCACCATTGCCCCGACTGTTGCTCCCTCCGTGTACTCTAGCACCAGCACCAGCACCAGTGCGACAATTCCCTTGACTACTGAGCAGCCAACGACCACTAAGGCTGTTGCTGAGACCACCACTGCGCAAGCCCCCACATCCAGCACAGCGAACGCAGATGATTGGATGCCATCCAGCATTCTCATTGTCGGAACCACGACTACTACGACTGAGCCCACGGGCACTGCCACCAAAGCTGCCACCACCACGACAGCTGCTGCGCAGCTTCCTGGCTCAATCTCTCCGGCTGGAGGCATTCCCAACGAACCCAAGAACTCGACCTTGATCCAGATCGGATTCAATGGCAAGCTTCGGTACAGTTTCGTGGCCACGACTCCCTTGTCTTCGTCGCAGATCTTCACGTACGTTCCCCAGGGTCTCGAGTACGCCCTGTCGGCCAACGGCAGCGATGTCGTGATGTACGACATTCAGCCGTATGACAACTCGGCCAGCACTGGGTACATCGCCACTGTTGCTTTGGCTTACATCCCGTCGGGTGACGTGGACACCCTGTCGCAAATGCTTCACAACCCGATCTCCAAACTGTATGAGCAGCCCAATCAGACCGTCAAGACATTGATGTCGATGATCGATCCCTCGATTCCCCTGATTGTTAGCGCCGGGTCGTCGTCCGGTGGCGGCTCATCGGGGAGCAATGGATCCGGCAGCAACAAGGGTAGCGATGATGGAGGGTATAACCAGTCGGATGCCGGTACGAGCAGCACGGGCACCACCAAGGCCAGCGCCGTTGGCATTGGTGTCGGCGCTGTTGCCGGTGCTGCCGCCTATGGTGCTGGTATGTTCTGGGTGGCTCGTCGGTACCGCAAGAAGCGTCAACTGCACCAGCGCAGCCCCTCGGCCGTGGATCAGATGAGCGAGGGCCGCGGATCCGCTGCCCTTGCTGCCGGGGGTCGCATCTCCCGTGGCAGCCAGAACAGCCGTGGCACTGGTCGGACACAAATGATCAGTGCGCCTGTCATGGCTGAAAATTCACTTGGATGGAACTAGACCAGGGTCTCTGGTCGACTTGTTTTTATTGCGAGGTGTGTTCCATGATAGACTGGGGAAACATGACCAAAAGAAAGAAACAAGGAGGAGAAAACGGAGACAGGAAACCGTCGGTCGGGAGGACGGATGAGAGCGACTCTCGAAACCACGCTTGTCATTTATCAACTCTCTCATCTAATCTTTTCTTCTTATTCCCCATATGTTTGTGCTTTGTGTTTTATCATATACCTTTCTTACCCTCCTGGTGGTGATGGCGGCGGCCTGCTTCCATCACCGCCATACTCGCCCGCCCTTTCTCTTCTCTGGCTCCCTTGTGGGGGAGCGTCACTGTTGTCTGTATGGCCGGGGGGTATGGCAGGTATATCGTGACGAATAACGCCATCTATACTTTACTACTACCCCAGCCACCTTTTGTGTCTCATTTTGTTTCCGATTGAGTTGTTCATATGTACAGATGTATATTTCCCGTCCGTATCTACTAGAGTCCGAAACCGGCCGGCTTGTCGGCTTGATTCCCAATATGATGTTCATACTTGACCTTGAAGAGTGCATGCAGTAGCAGACCCAAGACCCAAGACCCAAGACCCACCAGGGAAACAAGGATGAGAGAGAGCCAAGATGAATGCCAAGTCGATTCCCCTCTTTTCTGCAGCAGGAATGACCCCCATGTCGAATGATATCACCCGTCATCATGCCTGCATCACGCGTGGAAAAATGACTCCGCACTTGAGGCGGAGTTGCACCGGACTAGGGTTGGCGATGGTTCCACCTATGAGTGATCTTGTCGGACATGGAGTTTTCATCTCCGATTGCGGTGTGATTCGTGGCAACGATGGAGAGAGATCCAGCATATCCAGCATGGTTTCGGAGGAGACTACCGAATATGTCAAGTTGCTGCAGGTTAAGCTTGACTTAGTTATGTAGTATGTATGTAGTATGGAGTATGTAGTGGGGGTTGATGTAGACTGGGTATGGTGAGTAGAAAGTAGGGACCTCGGTCTCTACCATCGACTTACTCAATGGTTCAATTGTAGCGCCTATAAAATCGCCTGATCTCCTTTGCGGGGACAGCAAGGCAGCCATAGACAGAGACAGAGACAGAGACAGAGAGAGAGAGAGAGAGATAGAAACGAGACAGGGAATCTTCTTTCCTGATCCTTGGGTATGACAATGGCCCGTCTAACCACCACCACCACGACCGGAACCCACTGGCTCCCAGCCCTCACCACTCTTCTTCTCCTTGTCGCAACCTCCTCAACATCTGCCCTCCCCAACAACGCTTCCCCTTCCTCCTCGTCAGTTGCTGCTACCTCTTCCACTGCTGTTGTTGCATCTTCATCCTCCCCACCAACCGTAACCCTCCCCCCCTCTCCCTCCACCCCCGAAGACCCATCCACCATCTTCATCGGCCGCTCCCTCCCCGAATTCTCCCAGGACCTCTTCCTCGGCATCAAGTACGCCGACCAGCCCACGCGCTTCACCCCGGCCACCCTCAAGACCCGCTACCGCGCCAGTGACAGCGACAGCGAGGCGTCCACCTCCCCCGAAGACACCTCGGACGATGACGATGACGATGACGATGACGATGACGATGACGATGACGATGGGCAGACAGTCCACTACAACGCAACCCAATACGGCAACGACTGCCCCGGCTACGGCAGCGACGAGACCACCCTCGTGGACGCCGGGTACACGCGCCTGAGCGAGGACTGCATGAATCTGAATGTGATTCGGCCTGCCGCTGTCTCCGGGACGGAGGAGTTGCTCCCCGTCATGGTGTGGATCTTTGGGGGTGGGTGGATTCAGGGCGCGACGAGTGATCCGAGGTTTGTTTTCCCTTGTTCTTCTCGATAGTCAAGGGGGGAAGGTGTGGGTGTGGGAGAGAGGGCTGACTGACTGGTGATGAAACGTGGGGGGGGGGGGGGTTTGAGGACTGGCGAACTGACGATGAATCTGAAGGTATAACATGAGTTACATCCTGCGTCAAGGCGCACTCAACGACAAACCGGTGATTGGCGTGTCGATCAACTATCGGGTCGCTGCGTTTGGGTTTTTGGATTCGAAGGAGGTTATGGTCCGTTTCACCCTTCCTTTACTTTCTGATTTGGGGATTGGGGGAGGGGGGATGATGATGGGAGTGTTGTGCTGATTCGGAGGTACAGGAATCTGGAAATACGAATCTGGGGCTGCGGGATCAACGCGTGGCCTTGCGGTGGGTGAAAGAGAATATTCGGGCTTTTGGGGGCGATCCGGACAGAATCACGATCTGGGGGGAGTCTGCGTGAGTTTTTGTCCTTCTTGGTGGTAGCTACACAGGCTGATGGCAGGGGCAGAGGGGCTTATAGTGTTGGGGCGCATCTGGTGACGAATGATGGGGATAATGAGGGGCTGTTCAGGGCTGGTGAGTTGATCCTATTCTCCCACCGGTTGGACAGGGCTTATGTGTGCGTGTGCGACAGCGATTATGGAATCGGGCAATGCAGTCGGTCCCCCCTGGAACGGCACGGACTGGTATCAACCCATGTATGACCAGATTGTGAATAAGACAAAGTATGTGCCCTAGATGCAGTGCCTTGCTGCGTTCACTTCCTGACAAAACAGCTGCACCACCGCCTCCGACACCCTGCAGTGTCTCCGCGAGGTCCCCTTCGAGACCTTCTATCCCCTCGCCTACAACGGGCTCGAATGGTTCGGCACCATCGACGGCACCTTCATCAAGGAGAAGCCCCAGATCAGCATCACCGAAGGCCGCTTCGCCAAGGTGCCCATCCTGCACGGGACCAACACGGACGAGGGCACGAGCTTCGGCACCACGGGGACGAACACGGACGAGGAGTGTATCGAGCAGTTGATCGGTGGGTCTCCTATCATCCCTATATCGTAAGGCGTCTAGTCTAACTGCGGCAAGCCTCCAAACGCTGGGTCCTCGACCGCGACCAAGCGACGCATCTGCTCGGCCTCTACCCGAATATCTCGGCCCTGGGCTGCCCCTACGGCTGGGGCAACGTCACCTGGCCGTCCCGCGGGTACGAGTACAAGCGGTACGAGTCGATGGCGGGCGATCTGTGCATGGTCGCGCCGCGGCGGCTGCTGGGCACGCAGATGGCGCGGTACGAGACGGAGGTGTATGCGTACCGGTGGGATGTGGCGGCGTTGAACGAGACGAGCGTGATTGGCGTGCAGCATTTTGCGGAGGTAGCCCAGTCCTTGTTATGCCCAAAGCATCCCCCCCCCCCCCCCCCCAAACACGGACGAAACACTTGCTAAGATGATTAGATCCCCTTCGTCTTCGCCAACCCGAACCAGACCATCACCCCTCTGGGCTCCGATCCCGCGCGTCTGGCCCTGGGCAATCTGGCCGCGAGGATGTGGACGGCGTTTGTGACGGATTTGAATCCGAACGGGCATGGCGGTATGTATCCCCCGCTGTCTTATATGAATGAGTGGTTGAGAAGGGGTTGGCTGATTTTTGGGGGGGAGCCACAGTCGACGGGATCCCCCAGTGGCCGCGCTATACGCCGTCGGACGGGCCGTCCAACTTCGTCTTCCGGTTGCCGCGGACGGAGAGTTATGTCGAGGCGGATACGTATCGGGCGGAGGGGATCGAGTATATCAACTCGATTGCACGGTAGTTTTGTTCGTGGTGCGTAAGTGAGCTGGACTGGGTGGTTGATATGGTATGTGCGTTGTCGATGGATGGTGCGGAAGGAGTGTCATGCTATAATGGGTATACATACGTGGTGTAGTGAGCATGCTATAACGGGGTATTTAAGCGATCTACCCACTGGCATGAAGTATACGAAGATGGGCTTCTGAAGATCAATCTCCAGATCACGTATATCCAACCACTAAGTTTAGTCTACGTTACTCCGCATCTCCAACACCCCTTCCGCTACTCCGATCCCAGTCATACACGATGGCTAGGTAGCTAATGATTACATTGCTTTAGTATTTCATTTCCAGATTCCAGGAGATTCCAGAAAAAGAGGACCCAAAATAAAGAGAAAATTTTCTGTATTTGCATAAAACTTCCCACCCCTCAACGAAAATCCAATTTAGTTGATAGAGAGAAGCTTGACCTTGCTATGTCCCCAAAAAGATTAGCACCGTTCCCTGCTCCCTCAAAAAAACCAACCCTCTCAAAACAAAACCAAGCCCAAGAAGGACGGAGGATACTCACAAAACAAGAGTCGAGTTAGCAGGGATCAACCCGGGGAAGCCACGGGCTCCGTAGCCGTAGTCACTGTCAATCGTTAGTTTTCAACTTGGAACTAGGTCGATGGTCCGTCCGCCATCTCATTACTTCGCTAGAAGGGCAAAGGCAAAGGTGAGGGCAAAGGTAAGGGCAAAGGGCGACGACATACGGCGAAATAGTCAAGACGGCCTCCTCGCCGACGTTCATGGTGGGGACGCCCTCGTCCCAGCCCTTGATGACCTGGCCCACGCCGATCTGGACCTTGAAGGGGCCGCGGCCGGGGTTGAGGGAGCTGTCGAATCTATTTCTAAGTTAGGATTTGGTTTCAGGATGGGGAATCGGATCGGATCGAATCGAATCGGGAATGTTCATTTTTAAAAGTATAGGGGGAAAGCGGGAGAGCGAGGTAGCTAGCTAGCTCTTCTGCTATGCTATTTTTTCCATGTCCCGGGAGGCGGGTTGGGATGGGAGGTAGCAGTTTTCTGCGGCTGAGCCACGGACGGAAGATGTAGGTAGGGAATGAATGCTCAGGGCAGGCAAGATAAAGGTAAAAGGCAAAGGAAACGGCAAAGGGGAAAACGCAACTTGTCGCCCATGTTGTTCTCGGCGCCCTCCTTGTACAGGCATCCGGTGTAGTGGATGGAGACGTAGTCGCCCTTGACGGGCTTCTGGTCGGAGGTACCGGGGGTGAGGATGGTCTTGGTGACGCCCATTTTGGATGGATTATTTGGGGGATTGGTTTTAGAGAGGGTGGTAGTGTAGTGTAGTGTAGTTTGTGGCGGGGTTGAGAGAGGGAGAGTGGAAGGAAAGAAACTTGGGAAAGGAAGAAAAAAAGAAGGTTAGGTTAGTTTAAAGGTTTCCTTCCCAAAGCAAAGCAAAGCCGAAGTGGGGGGGCGGACGGCGGCGGGGGTTAGTTATAGTCTACTCATGCTCTGGAACATCAGATACTGGAGGACGCAACTACTCAACTCAACTAGAGTTTGGGATGGATCATGTTTGCACAGTACGTAACTACCTAGTCAATGTTTGTTGGGTTTGGGGGGTGGAAAACACCGGGTTTAGCGTTTGGATAGATCAATTTCATTATCATTTGTTTTCTCCAATCTTTGATGATGCTGCCCCTCCCTCAATCTAGACCGCGTTTGTTGTGGGTTTCGCTTGGCGCGGGAGTATTTTTTTTTGTCTGTCTGTGTTTGGCGCGGTTGGAGACTCTCGTTCTGCAATCACAGTTGAGGTTTGGTTATTGGTAAACTATGGAGGAATATTATGATTGATATGAATCGTGTCGAACGTGCTTGGGATCTCTTATTGGGTGGAGGGGGAACGGGACAGATCGTCGGGACGCTTCCTCTCTTCTCGAGGCTCTGCTTCTGCCGCCTGTGCCGCATTTGCCATTGCCGTTGCCAGTTGATGTCATTTGTCCCGGAGATTGACAATAGATCCTGGATGTGTTTGCTTGGATGTGTTTGTATGTGATATCTGGGTGATTGGACTAGTCGACCCCAACTGTCTCGAATTGATAGATAGATAGGTTGATTGATTGATATAGTATGTACTCTGCCAGAAAATAAGTACCGTGCAGATAGTCTTCCATGTATCACAAAAAGCAAATCCCCTGCATGCTCCGAGCTCTTCCCATGCAGACCCCAAAATCAGGCTGCAGTAGCGTTGGCCTCCCAAAACGGCAACTTCTTCATCTCTGCCACCGACATGCCCCGGACGCGCGTGTGAGGGAACCGCGGATCAACGACCCCGTCGTCTTGATCGGATAACGCCAGATAATGCACCGTCGTGATGCCCACGGCCTCAAGCCACGGCAGCACGCGGTGGTAGTTCAGCCCTACCTGGTCCAGCCCGTGGCTGTCGTCCGAGAGCACGAAGCGGCCGCCGAGGGCGAGGAATTCCTGTTGCGGTGCATGCATTAGCCCCAAGCATCATACCCCTCCAGCTACAAACACAACCCCCCTCCCCAATTCCAGTCTGATAAGAAAGAAAGAAAGAAAAAACTCACCCGACAAACCTCCCCCATCGGATACGGCTCGCGCATCCCCTTCCGCAACGCCGCCGAATTCACCTCCAGCAGACCCCCGTAGCCCGCCACGAACGCCAGGTTGCGGCGCACCTTCGCCCAGACCCCATCTTCGTGGAGACCCCACCGCCGCAGACTCCCATCGGGCTCGTCGCTCTTCAACCGGATCAGATCGAAGTGCCCGACGACCAGCGGCCGCACCTGCCGCAGCATCGCCAGCTGCTCGTCGAAGTAGGCCGCGAACAGGCGCTCGTCGGAGCCGCCGGCGGCGGCGCGGGCCTGCTCGTACATGGCGCGGTCGTAGTCGATGGGCACGGTGCAGGTGTGGTGGATCGAGCCCATGAAGAAGTCGAAGGGGTGGGCGGCCAGGGACTGCTGGATCAGGGCGAGGGAGCCCGGTTCGCGGATCCAGTCGATTTCGAAGCCGATGAGGATGTTGATTCCTGCCGCGCCGTACTTGGTGCGTAGGCGCGTGGCTTCGGCGTAGTAGGCTTTTTCGTTGGCGAGGTGGCTTTCTTCGGTGTTGCCGGCTTCGATCTTGGAGGGGTTTTTTTTTAGTTGGGGTAGATATGGGGGAGAAGGGGTTGAGGCAGACCTCTTCAGGGTAAAAGTCCTCCTGGTGTCGGGGCATGTGCTCGGTTAGACAGAAGGTGTGGAAGCGTTTCTGGATGGCTAGTTGAATGATCTCCTCCAAGGAGTCTTTGGCGTGGCCGGGGCAGAATTGCCCTGAGTGGCTGTGGTGGGAGAAGGGCATCTTTCGGCATTGATTAGTTTGGAGTTTGTATGTGGTAATGGCATGGTGTTTGGGGGATTATCGGGGATGATAAAGAAGATGATGATGGTGATGCTCACGATGACTGCTTACCCCGCGATGAGGAGGGGTAGTTGTGACTTCTAAGTTGATGTTGTAAAACTGGTCTTTCTAAACATGAAGAAGAATATCCAACTTCATTCGGTATATGCAAGGTGGTTCGACCGTTGCACACCGTACTGTACAAGAGTATGTATAGTCGGGGTGGATTGCGGAGGTCGAGATTCCTACTCTCTTTTTATGGGGCCCGAATCAAGCAATCATCAGCCGGGCCGGGAGCACGCTGCTACTTGCTGTCTACCTCACTCTCACGGGCTTGCCTAGGTAAAAATTCTTATCGCATATGACTAGCTATACAGGGGTTCAATGGCATATACATGTATTTGTTGCTCTCATCATCCATCTCGATGATTATCGCCTCGCCTGAAGCTCCAAGAGCAAGAACCTAACATCGTGCCTTATCATAGACAGCGACAACCCAGCCCTCCCTCATCTTCAATCTCAACCACCCCCTCCTGATACCTTTAACCTAACCCCCAGTCCAGCACAGTCCAGCACAGTCCAGCACGGCATAGCACACCTAACCCACAAGCCACAGCATATCCCCGTCTTGCAATACTCATTAAATTCCTCCTCCACCCCACCATAACAGTACTCCGTGCACCCAAAACACCCAAACGCCATAACCAA